>NC_087204.1:40553777-40603777 GCF_015104395.2 Macrobrachium nipponense
AAACACCTGTGTTCATTATTGCTTATATTCTTTCCTTTGTATTCTAATCTGACGAATGGTTAGGTGACATCACACTACAGGCTCTTATCGTGTTAACTTTCTTACTGAATCTGTGGTTCTGAATTAAATACCTTGAATCTCTCAGATTTCCTGAGCACCTGCATTAGTGAGTTTCCAAGTTGTGATGCGTAAACGGCATTCTGTGACTCAAGATTTCCCAAATGAAAGAAAATGTATTAATTCAAAAGTCAATATAGTTAAGTCGTTGGAGATTTTAAGCCTCTGCAGTGAAAAGCATTAACAATTGTTTTCTTATCTTGGTACTTGTAGTGACGAAAGGATGATTTCGGGAACGTACTTTGTAGTATTCCAGAATCAGTGACCAACGACGTTTGGGGCTCAGAGGTATTTAGGTATTAGTTGAGTTACCACTCTGAAACATTTGTGATCTGGGAAAACAACTGAAGTGAAAGTAAATTACGAGCTTTCAAGTTTCAAAATGAAGTTCTATTTCGTTATATGTCTCATCTGTCAAGATCTGATTTGAAAATGTATAAATCCGGAATTACGTGTTCGGTGTTGGTAACCGGACTGTCATACATGTTTAATAAATGATTTCTAACCATAGTCCACTTCGAATGGAAAGTCTATCAAGAAAATGTCAAGGCCTCGTGGTGCATCATTTCTAAAATATTCCACAGAAATGAGAGCTAAAATGGTAAGCCCCAGGGGTGGTAAGTCCCCCACCACTCTCCCACACAGACCTCAATTTTTTAAGCACGTTGGTTTTGTATTGAATAATTCCTTGACTTGCTTGCGTGGCAATAGCGGAATATCCGAAATCAACAAGCTTCAACAGCTAAGTAGAGCGTACAGTCTGATTTAATAGACGCCGACAATCACGTATCTGACACTAGCTGATTATCATATCGTAAGATTAGTGATCATCGGTTGTCTGCGAACTTCTGAAGTTGACTACAACGAAAATTGGAAGTTCCTGTTAACACGACATAAAACAGGACCTTAACAAACGTCATTTCCTTAAAACAAAAGAATATGTTGGAAAGTAATAGTCATTATGACTGCTGGAAAATATTGATGACGGCAAACTTACACGACTGGAATGAGTCATAGAAGAACTAAGGAAAAATACCTGGATCTCGAATTAATTTTGAATACAGTAGGAGTTTGCGGATCGATGAAACGACAGAATATTACTTAATCTCTTTCCGTGTGTCGCGTTCATTCGTTGCCATAAGCTGAGAAGAAGTAATGACGGCATAGGAACAAACCTAGAAAAATAAAATCCAGGAATATAATTGTCTTGAACGTACATGACGATATTTATGTTCCCTTCGATAAAACGGTGTCGGGTAGTAAAAGGATGAAAAGAAAAACCGTTCGTGATATTTACCAACTCTGTGAACTTTGCTACTTTTTTTATCCATTTTGCAAACGCGACGGCTAGACGGTAAAACTGCAAATCATTCAGAAAGAAAAAATTCCTGATACCGCTGACATTGACATCATTTTCCGTCGGGTTTCGTCGTAAATTCTGAGCAGCAGAATTATTGTCACTCTATGGCCAAAGCATTTGCTTTGATCGTTTGAGTGGCGTGGGAGTGGATTGATATAAGTGTTCCGGTTAAGAGAGAGAGAGAGAGAGAGAGAGAGAGAGAGAGAAGAGAAGTCTAGAATTCAGTTTCAGGAATAAAACACTTGAAGAGAGAGAAAGGAGAAAGAGAGAAAGGGGTCTCAAATTCGTAATCATGTTTAAACCAAAAAGAACTGCCCTTGAAGTTAGACAGGCAGAGAGAGAGAGAGAGAAAGACTGACAGACAGACAGACAGACTGGGGCTGGACGGTACTTAGAAGTGTTGTCTTGAATAAAACAGAAGGAGCATAATTTGTAGAGAGAGAGAAAGACACACACACAGGCAGACATACAGAGAGAGAGAGAGAGAGAGAGAGAGAGAGAGAGAGAGAGAGAGAGAGAGAGAAGGGGGTTAGATGGGTCTTAGAAGTGTTACTCTGCATAAAGTAAAAGCAGCTGTACTTGGAGAGAGAGAGAGAGAGAGAGAGAGAGAGAGGAAAACTTAAATAGAACTGTTCCCAGAAAACATACACCGAGTCCCAGCAGTGTGAAGTAATGTATCATGAGGTGACCTTGAACTCCGCAGGTATTCTTCAACAAACTCATACAAAATCTCTCGTCGCTATTCTCAGTTCGTCTCTCTCTCTCTCTCTCTCTCTCTCTCTCTCTCTCTCTCTCTCTCTCTCTCTCTCTCTCTCGTATCTGTGTGAAATACATAGATTACAAATTTTGTCAGAACCGAAGTAATTTTTATTTGGTCTGAATTAGACATGGTCTGTTTTTTGTCATAAACTACATGAGCGAAAAGATTATAGATGACATAATTTTCTTTTTTGTGTATTTAACTTCGATCGTTTTTTTTTTTTCATCATATACCCGTTTGCAGTTCTTGGTAACTTCGTTCTAACAGGTACATAATATCTTATCAGTTTTAAACATACATACATATATATATATATATATATATATATATATATATATATATATATATATATATATATATATATATATATATATATATGTATATATATTAACTGCCATACCCAAGGACACTAGGCTTTCTGTCCCAACACGGGTAACAGTTTGTCCGAAGAGTTCCCATGCCCCATAGAGAGTTAAAGCCCGCCTGTTTAACTTTGCTGGTGCTGCAATACTATCCTTTTGCCTTTTTTCGGTTTTCTACTCTTAAGGTGAAGTTGCTGGCCCTCATTCTTCACCGTGGTTGCGAAGCATGCAATCACCCATCCATCACATATATATTTATATATATTTATACATATAGGCTTCAAATGAACAAATCGAAAAAGGCTTTAAAACAAAGGAATGAGCAGTAGCAGTCACAAATGCGCGTACACATACAAATATCGCACTGGACAGCTAAATTACCAGTACATATATAAGACTGGGTAAGATTTGACCACTGCACAGTTAAGTTTTAATAACACTTGGCACTCAATAGTTAAGTTTTAAAGCGGTTGGATACTGACGTCCGGCCGACTGCCCTGGTGTCTGGAAGGAAGCATTACAAGCAAGTGCTGTTTGCTGAACCAGGACTCATATTCCCGAGCTGTAACCAAGTACCAGAACTTACCGGCAAAAAAAAAAAAAAAAAAAAAAAAAAAAAAAAAAAAAAAAAAAAAAAAAACGGGAAGCCATATCTTTAAAAATAACCACGGAATCTTCTTGAAAATGATCTTGTTATATATCCCACATCCAAATGACTCATCAGTTACATCTCTGAATTATCATAACCTAAACTTACCCAACCTAATCTAACCTAACTTAAGAGTATGGCAAAAAACCGGGGTTGGTGCAATACGAGTACACACACAGGTAATTTTCAACCGGAACAAAGTTTCATTTTTTAAATTAAAGGTGCAAATCGCCTAAAGGTGTTGATAATGCTGGAGTCTCTGCGTAACAAGTGTTCACCAATCGAATATCTTTATTAACTGACATTGTTTAGCCGACAAAAGCTGTATGTAACCTGCTTATGTGTTGTATGTATGTATATATATATATATATATATATATATATATATATATATTATATATATAATTATATGTATATATATATATATATATGTATATAGATAGTTTTCTATATACATAGTGTGTGTATTTGTCGTTTCTGTTGATATAAATGGTTTCAGAGTAAAGCAAGAAGTTTATTGCCTAAGCAAGAATAAGATTCGTTGCAGAAAACTTCCGTAACGGTCACTGCTCCTTTAACCTACTCAGAAGGCAAGTTATCGTCGCCCGAGTATTTTAAGAACGTCTGTGTACTCATAGAGACCCACATAAAACCAATAATAATCTCGGTGGCTGTGTCATACTGGAGAATAAAAAAAAACTGAGGCAGCTTAGATAAATATGATAATTTTGCCCATTTAGTAATTTCTGATGAGTCGCTAATAATTCTGTGAGGTTACTTTCAACGCAATTAATGAAAAACATCGAAAATGGCTGAAAGGCTGTTATCTTAAAGTAAAGACTGCTACAGAGTTCAAAACTGCGGTTGGGGGTCGTGGAATAGAGGAGGGGAAATAAACACGAGCGGAGGGTGGGAAATTCCAGCACTGTTTCAGAAACCTTGGCAGCGCGGATTTTTTTCCGTTTGTTAGCCTTAATTCCAGCCGGTTTTAATGTTTTTACATGTGACTTTATAAAACGCCCCAGTTTGCATGCAAAGGCTTACTGAACAAAAGAAATTATTAAAAAACATATTCTTTTAACGAGTAGGGATAAATGTATCAGCTGCGTAGAAAGAGGAATACCATCAAGGAAAACGAATGTTGATAAGATTTTTTTGGCAGATCTAAGTACACAAACCTACAATATGAATTATAGAGAATTCCTTCCAGCAATTGAATTACTTCTGCTGAAACAAAAATGTATTCTGTCTATCAGAAACACGCATTCATACTGCAACATGTATAAACAACCAATGCGTTACACGTCAGGTAAATTAAGCAACAATGGGCCCTGTCTCCAATTACATAGGTGACTACTGTAGACATCCCAGTCACATGATTTTTCAACGTAGGCTTACAACCTCATCCTGAAGGAAAAGTAATAAAAAAACAGATAGCACTACTTTCTGTAGACTTGCCCTGTCAAACGAAAGATACTTATGACATTAGATGGCAATGTGATAAAAATCATGTGTATTATATATATATATATATATATATATATATATAATATATATATATATATATATGTATATATATATATATATATATAATAATGTAATATATGTATATATATTATATGTGTGTGTGTGTGTGTGTGTGTGTGTTTAAGGTCCAAAGAATACCATAGCGGCGGGGCACGAGACTGTTGACTTCACTCCAAAACAAGAAATCAAAAATAGTTAATACCCGCAAGGTTAACGCCTTACCAAGTCTTCCCCTCTGAGGGAATAGGCTTAGAGATAAATCTCCGTAAGTAGAATAGCCTTTATATATATATATATATATATATATATATATATTATATATATATATATCACACACACATATAGATATATATGTATTGGTCCATATTTACCAGATACCTACGTTATTTTAATGACTCCGATAACCTCTTACGCAACAAAGCCTAGATCGAAATGAGGAAAGAAATGTGTGAGGAAATCGAGCAGTTAAGATGGCACGGTGGTTATGTCTATATATATATATATTATATATATATATATATATATATATATAGACAGACATATCATGAAGGAAGTAATAGGAAAAGGCCCCCTCATCCTTTAACAGTTTATTTTCAATTTCGATGTTTCGCGACGAATTCCAAGTCGCATTTCAAAGCTATAAAATATAATTTAAAAACTTTAATAACTGAAAATAATTTATGGTTATTTGCAACGACAACAGCAGTTTTTTATTTAGTAAAAACATTTAAAACTAAACGCCATATTCAAAGAAAAAATTATAAGTAAAGGGAGTTAACTAAAATCTTAAGATATCCTAACTATATGAAAGAAAGAGGGAGACCAACAAAAATAAATAAAAAGAGAGTGAGTATAACCGGTTGCCCAAACTAGGCTATACACAATTTTACAGAAGACGATTGAGTATTTAACGATGGTACTGTCTTTATGATGATTATGGATTCTAAGATGGTTAAGCCGCTGTTGTTATGCACTTGGCCTGTGATGGAAAAATCCTTGTCGTCAATATAAGATTTACATAATTTTGAATGGTTACGTATGTTTGATTGTTCAGGATTAGAATATCTGCTACCTGTTCTATGACTTATGTCCCTGTGGGAATCTATACGTACCTTCAACAGCTTCATTGTGCATTCTGGGTATGTCCCGTGATCACATCCCGGGCAAGTGTATTTGTATACGACGCTGGACGAAAGCAGAGGGCTGAGTCGGTCTTTAACACTAAACAGAGACCCTGTTGTTAAGAGATTTTTCGAGATAGTTTTCAAACTAAAACCCGTAAAACTCTCTTCAGTAATGGACGTGCATTTTCTCCTGAAAATATCATCATGCACGAAAGGGAAACGTGTATGCCTCTTCAGTTTCGACACAGTGGATACAGGCGTTGAATGAGTCATTTTCCTCGTTAGCAATTTGTTTGGGGATCTGTAAAAAAAACCGTGAAGAGAAACATTTATTACGGAAATATTTCATCAAAAACTATATTTCATCGTGGAAATTCATCCAGTCTGGTAAGTAAGTATAAGACAAATGGAGGAGTGTTGAAATAGAGTTCAGTTTAGAATTAGAGAAACACGAACTACAAAAATCCATTCCCCAACCAGTGCATGTATTTTTTTCTATAAACACACGTGTATAGGTAGGTTATTATAAGATTTTAGTGAACTCTTTTACTTAGAATATATTTGTCATTGAATAAGGAGTTTAGTTTTAAATGTTGTCACTAAATAAAGAGCCGTCGCCATTGTATATAACCCTAAATTATTTTGAGTTATGTTCGCAAATTATTTTATATAGCATTGAAAATGCGACTTGGAAGACTTCGCTAAACGTCGGCATTGAAAATACACTGTTAAAGGACGAGGAGGCCTCTCCCTGTTACTTCCTGCATGGTGTATACTTTAAGCCCCAGCTCCGGCCCATATAATATATATATATATATATATATATATATATATATATATATATATATATATATATATGTGTGTGTGTGATGTGTGTATGTGTGTGTGTGTGTGTGTGTGTAAATATTTGTGCGTGTATGTGTGGCGTTACCCTCTATTTTGAATGCTCACTTTCGCCTTGTGACAGATTATCTACTGCAATTTCCTCATTATTCTCACTTATTTTCTCATTATCTCCCCCTTATCATATATATATATATATATATATATATATATATATATATATATATATATATATATATATATATGTGTGTGTGTGTGTGTGTGTGTGTGTGAGTGTGTGTGTGTTTGTATATTGGTGTATGTATGTATGTATGTATATAAACATATGTAATATATTATATATATATATATATATATATATATATATATATATATATATATATATATATATATATATATATATATATATATGTATATGTATATGTATAATGTACATGTCAGTGTGTCATGAAACGTGAGCGTTCATATCAACATTAAATTGACAAGAATCAAACTTGAAAATTCTGAATTACTTATGATTACTTTTATTAATCTCCTCGTCGCCTTTCCCCCTCAGCCAAGCATTGATTAATAGCTCTTTTATCTCTTCCCGCTTAAATATTGGGTGTTTAAAATGATATTCCCACATTAGGATAAAGAATCATTGTTCACTGCTTTCTCTGTTACTGCATTGAGAACGTGTTTAGAAATTGGTTTTCGGCTAATCTTTCGTTGTTACATTAAATTTTTATTTTTCCAAATGCTTTTGACCTTCAATTTTATACACACTTTCCTTATAACACAACCTCATTCCTTTTGCAGAGTGAATCCACGTCAATTCTTGCACAAACCCTCTCCTTGTCTCAAGCAAAACAATTTTTTTTTTACTTTCTAGGATTCTAAGATCCATCACATCCTTTTCTCGATCAAACGTTTTCATAAAACATCAAACATTTAATACTTCATCAGAAAATAATGCCCGTCTTATTCCATACAATAGAGATTTTTCATGAATATTTCCATTTTTTCTTTTCCCTTTTTGTCTTCGCAATATGATCACGTTTGGCAGGTAAAGGCGTAAAGGCGCCTTACTGCCTGTGTCTTCTTCTTTCCCACCGCTTTCCCTACATTAAAGGGTCGGTTGCCTGAGGCGCCTTCTCTTCCACTGCCTTCTTTCAAAGGCATCATCCTCCACCAAACCTCTTCTCTCCATATCTTCCTTCACTTTATCTCGCCATCTAATTCTCTGTCTACCTCTCGATCTTCTTCTTCTAAGAGGTTCTTCCCAAGTCGTCTTCACTCCCTCCTCGTCATCCACACTTGCCCATACCATCTCAGTCTTGACTCTTTTATCACCTCTATTATCTTTACTAAGCCTGACTGTGTCACCTGACCTAAGTACAAATGACCTTGACTTAATAAAATACCTAAACTCCAATGGGAGATTTTTTCTTTAGCTCATAATTATAAAGCTTCATTGCTGGTGATGAGAATGAACCGACAATTTGGAAACCATAGCATATACAAAAGTGCCATATTTTTACGCAAAACGTAACCGGCTTACAGAACTTAAATAAGGTACCAATTGTACTTTATTGATAAGTCCTGTACTGATAGGAAGAGGTTTCGGTATATTCGAAATTATATTAGATTTATACCGGTTTTTAGTTTAATGCAAATATATGTATGTATATATATATATATATATATATATATATATATATATATATATATATATATATATATATATATATATATAATGACGTGTGGTCATCTAATACTGAAAGTTTGGCCTCCTTCAGATTGACAGTATATCGATGTTAAAGTTATACTTACCAGACTTACCACCGAAATTCTTTTTTTTTATAATCTAACATTGGAATAGTGATGATTACTTTGACCAGCAGTGGTGCATTATCCTAATATTCTCATTTCTGTTCATGTTATTGTCATCATTATTCTTAGTAATAGTAGTAGCAGAAGAATCACCAGCAGTACTGTATTATTTAATGCTGCTAAGTATTGATTATCAGCATAATTTTTTTTATGGCCGTTAGCCTACAAATTAAATTTCTATTTCTTGCATGAGGACTCCTTACATAAATCATCTCTTCAATGGTATGAAAAATAATTATGATTTCAGATGGTCTCATAATCATGAAAATTCCCCAAAATAGCCATTGTAACATGAATAAAAAAAATCACATAAAATTTCAAATGTAAACTGAAAAAAAGGCCAGAAACTCTCGATTGTTGAATGGCTTTCAAATGCTGGCAGACTGCGAGCAAATAGGACATGATTTTGTTGACGTGTCCGAGAGCTAGTATTTTTATTCCAGAGGGAATTAAGGGTGCAAACCTCCCTCATCAAAACTTGCACCTGAATTCATAATTCAAGCTTTAGTCTGGAGAACACGTTAATGAGACGACCTTCGATCACGCAAAATATTGTCCTTTGTCGATCGATCCCCGTAGTGGGGTAGGGCCGTCAGTGCACCTCACGCAGTGCACTGTAGTCACTACTCTGAGGTTCATTGCAGGATGCTCTCGGTTCCTAGCTGCAATCCGTTTCGTTTCTTTTACAGTATCTCCTTTCATATTCTCTTTCTTCCATCTTACTTTCTTCCCTCTCTTAACAATTGACTCATAGTGCAACTGCGAGGTTTTCCCCCCTCTTATAGTATTCAGACCTTTTACTCCCAGTTTCCGTTTCAGCGCTGAAAAACCTCATAGGTCCCAGTGCTTGGCCTTTGGCCTAAATACTATATTCAATTCAATATGTGGATCGATAACCTTAAACCATTTGATATAATTAATCTCCGTAGTGCTCACCTTATACAATTGAAATTGCCGTCTTCATTCATACAAATATTTTCACTTGACAATGAATAGGCAACAATATCCTCCTAAGAAACATTGGGTTTCGAATACAATGCCTACCGGAATGTCACAATATTGGCAAGACGTGGTCGAAGGCGTGTTGACGTCACGTAAGGAGCAAATTCCACTTTCCTTTTCATTGAAACTTCTGCCGCTGCAAGTTTATTGCAATCCTCGAAACTTTTCCGGTGGCCTCATTTCGGTCCCATTTAATGTATTAGGGATTGCAGACCCAGGGATACACTCCCTCTGGTGTGTACTCGATTTCTTACTAGTTTTTCACTTGTGGATGAGCATCGCATATGTCGTAATCTTTAGTATTAACAACATTCCTGTAAACACGACAAACTGTTCGCTGTAATTGACACTCCTGTTTATCAAGTAGTGTATATGTGACAGGATGTCAAATTTACAGAATATCATGATTATAACGTAGATGCTTTAAAAGAGATAACCGGGTATATACGTTTAATCTAAAATGAATATACAGGCGCCTGCAAATGATTAAGCCGGGTCGAAGAATTTCTACTGAAATGGATTTCGTTATATCTTTTGCTTTTTAAGCACATTTTAACGTAAGTTCAGAATAAGTTTTCTCTATGCGTTTCTCTTATATTTGCTGTGAACTTTCAAATAATTTCATGCAAATCTGATTACCGGATATGTTATTCACACTGAGGTAAAAGTCGTTTACTCGGATGCAATTATTCGAAAGCAATAGAGGCTTTCTCTCTCTCTCTCTCTCTCTCTCTCTCTCTCTCTCTCTCTCTCTCTCTCTCTCTCTCTGATAACAATTGATGACCTGTCGTATGACCACTAAATCAAGACATCATTTAATGAAATTTAGTATTTTGATTATTTCTTGTGTTAAAAAAAAAGATCTTATCGTAATGAAGAACTCCGCTCCTTCAATTAGGTATCTAGGCCACGATGCACACAGATCTTTATCAATTACTTTCCGCAAATAGCGTCAAGATTTATCATTAATTCCCGAATCTTGGCCATCTTAAGCTCTCCCCTTTTAATGAGACAAGGGTTCTTCATCTTTCATGAAAATTTATATAATTGAAAAGATAGGGTGCCTTCACTTTCTATTCAGAACTCCTTCGGGATAAGGCGACATGGGCGTGTTTGAACTACATGAACATATCCAGTCACTTCGTATGAATAGTTTTCCTTCTCCAACGGTATATTATCCTCCCGTAGGGTACCAACTCCGCGCTCATACTGAAAGACTGTGGACTCTTATCTGTACAGAGCCAATGAATTTTGCAGGAGGTTGTGGATCCAGCGTCTTTGCTCAGTCCTGTATCTTAACCTGAAATTCATTTCTCTGTCTGCATGAGGAAATGAATAGGCCCCTTGATCCCTTTTTCTCAAAGGTTTTTCTTCACGATATGGTCAAATGCCCCTCAGAGTACGACGATGAGATCAGGTTTGAAATGAAACACAAAAACTTTGAATATCTGAGTAGAAAAAGCTTGGTATTATGCCTTGGTCAGAATAAAACGCAAAGGATAATAGTAACTTTTCCATCACAACCTGTTCAAATTTGCTGCAGATTAAGGAGATCTTTCTTGTGTTTGAGCTCGGAGATGAACGTTTCAAATCGATGATTCGGAGCGCAAACCCTTCGAGGATGGTTTAACCTTATTTGAGTGATCAATTCAGCCTTGCAATTTTTTCTTTTTTTTCGGTGCATTTCCTTTCATCCGAGTGGATGCGTTCTGGGTACTGCCATTCAAGTGGAAAATAGTTTTACTTCAAATGCAAGAGACAAATCATTTGTTTATATGTTACAAATACGGCCGTTTCCCCTTACAGCGGATGGTCTCAGGAGAAAAAAATTGTAAGTCACAACCAAGGTCCTTTAGATATACTCAGAGTGTATTTATAGAACCTTGGTCACCAATACACTCTTCCATTAAATCAAGAGTGAAACATCCTTTACAAAAGAACCTATACAACGTTAGTCACTAAAAATATCTGCTCAGAAAGCTCATCAGTATCGCTTCTAACCCACCTAATCACACTAAGTCATTCAGTCCTAAGTAGCATGCAATCAAGTGCTTTTTAGACATGAAGGCCCTTTCGTGTCTATCCGTCTAGCTACCATTTCCTAGTTCTTACTCTCCTACTTTGTCTCAAATCTTTTGGATCATAACTTTTAATCAAAGAGATATTTAGTAAATATTGCAGTACACTCTTGGGTTGTGTTGGCCACAGACGCGGAATGTTATTAATCAAAGAGGCTTAAGTTATTATTATTATTATTATTATTATTATTATTATTATTATTATTATTATTATTATTATTATTATTATTATTATCATTGGTCAAAATTAAAACCATAGACAAGTCATCATTTTAACCCCCAAAAAATGATCAGGATATTTTCCGAATTATGTTAGGAAAGGCTATGATAACTTTCCAGGAGCATCAGTTAACGCCACTGGGATAAATGAGACTAACGAAAAACCAATTAGTCCGATTTTCTTGAAAACCAGTAATGTATCAAGGCTGTTCTGTCTTATGTTAATTTGGTTTCTATCTTTCTATTTTCACACAACTCTTTATGTCCTTCCCAATGTTCCTTATTTAAGTTATGACATATTCAGGGTTATGAAGCTTTGGTGATTTATCAGGACCAAATTGGAATTTTTCTTCAAAGCGGACATCCTTCAGTATTTTGGGGCGCTCATGGTATTCTCAAATAGCTGGAGCATTTTAGGCAGATGGAGCTGATATACTAAACTAAGCTTGGTCACTGAACTGCTCATAATGGTTCATGATATCTAAAAACGATATCCGAGTCAAACTTTGAAACTAAACACCAAATCATAACCGAATGAAACGAAAATAACCTTGGCAATGCAGTCTTAAACGGGAATTGTTTGATTACTTCTAGTAAAAAATCTTAATCATCATAAAATGACATGTATAAACAGTATTTTTTTTTTATTATTATCTTTTCTCTTTTTTATTTTGCTTCTCAGCGTCGATAGTCATTGCTGTTACTACGCTAGCTTGTGGTGCTCATTTAAACTATCAATCCCTTTTTCTTTCTTTGCTGAATGATAAAAATCAGCTTCATCATTCTTCTGTAGAGAGCGTAGTGAGAAATGGGCAGGCTTGTCTTTGGGTATTATTTGCAAGTCAGATGATTCTTCATAATATAATCTGAGTAACGTCTTGTACATCGAACTGAAGTCCCTGAGAAAGCGAAAACGAAGCGAAAGAAATGGTAACAAAATATACGACGATTGAGAAGAATTGTTGACTTGATAGAGAGAGAGAGAGAGAGAGAGAGAGAGAGAGAGAGAGAGAGAGAGAGAGAGAAGGCTGTTGCTGGCGCGCATGAAAAACTGAACACGGCTTTTTATAGAAGACTTGGTCAAATAAAGACCATTGACGAGGCTTAAACGCTGTAGATTATTTTGGAAGTAGGAAAAGAAAATTTTGATTTGAGGACAAAGGACTTGGAACTTTAGAGACTGATTAATTCATTGATTTGTCTAGCTGCCGTCACAGCATCACACGTGGTCGGCGTCGAAGTAAATCATTCGTTTGCCTAGGAGAGCGAGAGTACTTCCGCAAAAGAGTTCATGTTCGTACATTCAAAATGTGTAGGCTAAATTCAGTTTCTACTTAATACTTTCAATATAAAGGTCCTACCTATATTATAACGATGACATGGACCGAAATAACGGCTGGGTTGAGAGACAGGGAAAAGTGCTGGGTAATTGACAACTATCTTTCATGGAAGGAAAAAAAGAAAATAATAATAGGTTGTCCATTTAAAAAATGGTGATACTTTTGACTAGCGCTGTTTAGTCTTTTATTTACCTTTTTGCTTAGGTTCATCTAAGGCATTCTTTTTATAATTGATATTAGATTGGGCTTTGAAAAGTATTAGATGAAGGACAAGAATAAGATTACGCTTTTAAAGGCAATTACGGCGAAGACACAAAAACGAGGGATGAGGGGAAAACGTTTACAAAAATCTCTCTCTCTCTCTCTCCTCTCTCTCTCTCTCTCTCTCCTGTGATGATTTTTAATCCATTTTCCAATTCATTCACTCCTCATCCTAATTTCGCTATCGTATTTTACATTCCTTTTACTTTTACTTTTTGCTTAGTTCATCATTAACCTCATTCCCCAAACCCCACCCCTTTTTTTCCCAATTCAGTCTAAGATATCTCCTAGCCTCTTCTTCTTAATATGGCTGTTACATAACCACTGCCTTCATTTCAGAAGAGCAAATCCTCAGCCAACGCCAGAAATACATTTTTGAAGACCTTGACTGTCTCTGGCAAGATGCAGGATTTTATCAATCAAGAAGACGAACGGATATTGGAACCAATAGAGCAACTATAAAATGTCGTTATTTAAGAGTGGACAGAACCTTGAATGTCTCCCCATCTCCACTTTTTCTCTCTATTTCTTCTCCTTCCTGTTCTCCATCCTAATTTTTTTTAGATAAATTGCTTTCCGTTGCCAGAGAAACATATGAGAAATACATCTCCTATATTTCCTCACCCATATTTTATCCGGCATTTAAAGCTCGATGTTTTCCATCATTCGTGTGAGGCAATAGGCTGCTGATGACCGGGTTAAGTTTATCCTTTATCAGCCAACGTTCCTTTTCCAGAAGATTCACTGTTACGAAAGACCAAGGCGACGAAAATACATTTGAAACAAACAGCTTTGTTTCACTAGACACTTCAAATACACAACTTGACCCAAGGATATAGAAAGGCGATTCTTATACAAACAAATGCTGGGGTAAAAAAACGAATGTAAAGAAATATGAGAGGAGATAAAATCAGTTATTTAGAAGTATTTGAAATAACTTTCAAGCAGTCTGTGATAGGTAGAAGCAAAGAAAGTGAAAATTTTGGGCTACTAAAGCTGAACGACTTAAACATTTAAGCCCACGAATATTTTTAGCCTCAGGGAATGATTGATTTGTTAATCTCTAACCAGCGTCAAAAATGATTATGTGCAAACTAAAAGTCTGTAGGGGGAAGGTGAGCCTAAAGCACAGACTAAAAGCATCGTCAAACATACAAGAACAAAGTATATGATACTGAAAACAGACAAATAAAACGTCCTAATGATAAATATCACTACTAAAATCACTTCTGAACGTTCATCATGTGAACGAAAAGGAGCCTTAAAGCGAATCGTTTCGAGAAAAACTGACTTCAGATTATCGTCACGGAAATAAACCGACAAAATGAAGCCAATACGCGCAAATGAGAGCGTCGCGAGCTAACTGAATGGTGAAAGGCTGCAGGGCGCCCCATTCACTTCTGCGTCAACTGGCGTCGAAGAGCGCTCCCTGTAAACAAAGAAAATCGGATGAAAGGAATAACCCCGACAGAGAAGCCTAGAGGAGAGAAAAAATAATATATTGTCTTATACTCTTGCAAAATAGAAGCAGAAATTGGTCCTTTAAAAGATGCTGTCCCTCACTGTGCATAAAGAAGAGATAGGTAGCTTCTGTGGAGCCGAACTGACGGCAAAGAAAATGTACAACTTTACTTAACACAGAGACTTAGAGATTGATAATAATACAGAAGTGGAAGCACCAGCAGGAAGACGAGCCCCTACAGGAGAAAGACGCCTTGGACAAAGGACCATAAGGAGAGAAGTTGTCACACGCACCATTGCCGCTTGAACAGAGCTTCCCTGGCCTCTAACGTCTCTAACCAGACCCTATTTTTCATTGACCCTTACCTAACCAACCCTAATAATAATAATAATAATAATAATAATAATAATAATAATAATAATAATAATAATAATAATGGTTAAGAAATATCCATATATGATCGCATAGTTTATTGATAACAAAGCAGGATTCCTCTTTTCTGAGTCCCATCTTTCACGGAAATTATAGCAATTCTCCTTGGGCTATGGATTCAGTGTCAGTTCTTTATAGTGATAATTTTTCTTTTTACTGTTATTCTGCAGTACGAGAAAAGATCTTCCTAGAGGCCCAGAGGTGCGAGGTCAAGGTTCTTCGCCAGTAGCGAAGAATAGTGGAAATGTCAAAGGAAATAGCGAGGGAAGCACATAAGAAATCAGCTGAAATTTCTTCATACCCTGAAGCCACTTGATGTCTGAATCTTAATAACGAATGTTAAGCCCCATAAGACCTGTTGGATTTTCTGTATACAGAAGAATTCTGAATTCAAGCCCATAGAAGGCTTGGAGACTCACATGTGGGCATGTCTTAAAATCTTTTATGGTGGATCATGGGCAACACTGAGAATCTTCCTCAAGTGATGTAGTAGAAAGATAGGTCTGGGTATGAGTGAGAATTATTGTCATTGAGAATCTTTCTCAAGCAATGTGGAGAAAAAGGTCAAGAGTATGACTGAGAATCTTTCTCAAGCAATGAAGAAGCATAGGTCATGGGTATAAGTGAGAATCTTCATCGATAGGCCATGGGTTTGACTGAATCTTCCGCAAGTAATGAAGAAACATAGATCATGGGTATTAGTGAGAATGCTCATCGATAGGTCATAGGTATGACTGAAAATCTTTCTCAAGCAATGAAAAAAGATAGATCATGAGTATGATTGAGAATATGCTGAAAGCTATGAAGAAAGATAGGCCAAGTACCGACAAAGGTATGGCTGAGAATCTTCCTGAAACCATGAGGAAGCTGAGTCATGAATATTGTTGAGAGTCCTCTACAATTGAATGAGATGAACAGGAGAACATGTACAGCGACAAACAAAAAGAAACTTCAAGAAAGGAAATGTTCTGAAAGTATGTCCACCTGCGGAATGTCTCGTAAAAATGATAATTGCGTCATAAATATGTTTATCATTTAATTTACCTATGGAAGAAGACTTCCAAACACAAGCGACTACGGCGGAAAAACGTCTAGGAAAAGTCTGATACGCCAATAGCTGCCTTATACTGTGAATCGTAAAGGGAAAATCCTCAAATAGATGCATTGGTCAGTAAGAATTCAGGTATAGAAAGATTGGAAGTAGACCCATAAAGCAAAAACATAATGAATAATCGAGGAAACGCCTAAGAACAGGCAGGATTAGGAACGCCAATGTTTATGTAGAGGAACTGAATCACCAAGCATTGAAAAACGCGAAGAAAAGTTCAGAAATATATTAAAGATACTTTCTGAAAAAAAAATCAATAACGAGGATAGTGTCATCAAATACGAGTGATGATGAATATAATACATATCGTTGAAAGCAAAGACTGAAATGAGAAGTTCTTAATAACACAAAAATGGACCACGAAGGAGGAACATAACAAAACAATAGGATAACCTCACGCAATCGAAAAGGAAAAATGGCCTCTTCAGCTACAAATGACAAAAAACAAAATCTAGACGAAGAAAAGAATTAGAAGTGGGTTTTAAGTACTGAGAACAAACGAGAGAGAAAACCCTCAGACAGAGATCACACTTGAAAAGGGAGCGCTCCTCAAGCACAAGGGAGGGAGGCGTCCCTACTGTAGATACAGAAATCAATGAATTGCGACCTTTCCCTTTCCGCCCGAAATCAGGAGTACATCCTGTGACGAGTGATAAGGTGAATGGCATTTCTATTGTTTATGATGAAACCTTTTATCTGCGTAATGGCTGTTAACCTAAGCAAGCAAGGTTTGTCTCCAATTCACGACGTCCAGTTGATGTGTATCTAGCTAAGATAGGACGTCTCTATTACTGTACTTCTATACACTTCTGTAAATGTACTCTGGAAGAGGGATACATTCTTTCAATGAAGAAACGGCACACACCCTTTACTGTGAAGAACGGCAAGAAAGGTTTTTTTTTAGATAGCTGAAGAAAGGAAGGAAGGTCCTTCTCCAAACTGCGTGACAGAATGGCATTATTGCTAAATCGGTTGACGGCTATTGATCAGAAACAAACCAGTGACTTTCGGCTTAGAAGGAAAATTTCTCCTTAACGCAGAGCGGGGAAATTCTGAAGCAGATAGATTAGTAATATAAAGCATCCAAGGGCAACGCTTGTGTAAACTGATACCATCCTCTCCTGCAAAAGCTTTACCTCTAATGACATGGTACCCGATTTACGAATTGAATTGAATTAATATCAGTCAAGCACCAGGCCCTGAAGATCATATGGTGCTATGTTATGCTGATTATAGATACAATGTGATCAGAATTATTGGTTAGCAGGTTATATTAGATGAGCACTGGACTCGCTCAACACTCATACTAGTCATGTAGTTTTTCTTTTATACTTTTCAGGCATTGGAGAGACGGAGTGACTTCTGTGGGTATGTATTTCTCTATTTAGAATTTTCTTTGCTTACTCGGGGAGTAAACCCACAAACTACTTTGTTGTTGTCGCTTTTTTTTGTTCTTGTTGTTCTTGTTCTGTTCGAGGTTAGGAGAGGTCTATGGAAAACCCTAAAAAGGTCTGAAGAAGGTGTTTCGCGCCGAGTTAAAGATACAGGAATTTTGGGATAAGATATTTATGATTTATCTATTAGAATGAACATGTGAAAAATAAATAATGTGCATGTTAAAAAGGACAGAAAAATTATTACTAATATTAACATATAGTGTGTTTATTTTAATTTTCTTTAGTGAAACAACAATCTATTTGACTGTCGATTTTAGCACATTTTAATTTACGCTAAATGAGGAATATAACGTTTACAAGTTATGTTTAAGGGAAAACTCGAGCACACATCCCGAGTAAGCTGGAGGTCGAATCACGCCTTGTTATTTATACACTTTCCTCGACATATCATTTGACTAGGAGAGAATGATGTATAAACAGAATAAAAATAACAAGCCATGCTGAAGACCTCACGATCTTACCGGTAAAAATGACTGCTACTCGTTAAGTTTATTCACAGATGCGTATGAAAATTTAGATTATTCATTGCCTCAGGATCTGCTTAGAGGGGCGCAAAACCAATGAAATAAAGAGGAGATAAAGAAGGGGTCGGTTATCTTACTTAGGAATTACTATAAATGCGGTGTGATGTTTACCACGAGCAAAACTACGATAATATTACTTCATATGGATGAATAGTGACCGAGTGTGTATATATTATATATTATATATCTATATAATAGATATATATAATATATAATATATACTGTATATATGTATATATATTTAATGTATGTTGTATATATGTTAGTATGTATGAACATATGTGTGTGTGTGTTTGCGTTTCCATACTCCTGTATAATCTATATAAATGGTCAGATGTGAATGTATGTGAGTTGCTGCGCGTCTGCATGTGAGCGAGTGCGTTTGTCTGTATATATACGTACTTTTGACGAGTAAAGAGTCAGGAAGCAAAACCAACAAGTAAACAGGCGTTGAACCTAAACCTATACAGCAGAATCGCTTCATCTTCATCATCATCTGGCGCCGGAATGGTGTCAGATCATGTTTGTTGTTCTGCCAGATTAATTAAAGCTACAGTCCCAAATTCGTGCGGCCTTTCAGACCCAGTTTCGTTTCATGCCGAAGTAAAAGACTCGAAAGTCACCTGGTGTGAGTTTCCTTGTGTTTGCCTGGTTTTTGTAGCCTTCTTTTTTTTGTGCTCGATGCGTTGACTTCGTTGTCAACCCTTTGTAGTTTGCGTTAGATGATTCATTGTTACATCACGGGCGATGCTCTCTCTCTCTCTCTCTCTCTCTCTCTCTCTCGATCAAGGTCACCTCCTCTCGGAGGCCCCGAATGGTATTCAAGTTGAGCTGGGCTGCGCAACAAACTCATAACGAACTTCGTTTATATGTTGGACTTTTTCTTTTCTTTATTCGTGAAATCTTCAGCTGAAAACCCTTATGGACAGATTCAACAGACTATAAACCTGAGAGAGTTTCAGAGGGAAATCAGCCTTCAGACAAAGACTAGGTAAGGAAAAGGTGATAAGTAAATAAATATTACGGAATAGAAAATAAAAACCGATACACCTGAAATTCATGAGACGTCAGACGAGAGCAGGAATGAATTTGCTCTTCGTTTAAATGTTTGGAGATCAGAGGATTCCACAACTGCGGATAAGTCGCCATTAGTGTGAAAATACACGCAGTGGTTTACCGTGTGGATAAAATGGTGTACTTTGTAGTCGTGGTTTATCGGTTCAAGTTTCCCCCGTTTAAAGAGGTCTTGCGCGGAGATAGGAATGGGCCGGTAGTAGAAGAGCCTTGCAACTTCATCTCTCAAGTAAGTTAATGTGAATGAAACATTTTCTTATAATTAAAGGTCGCAGTCAAATAAAAGCTTTCATGCGTGCTATTTGAACATCCTGTAGTTTGAACAAGTTTTGGCATTTGCTTAAAATTTCTTAACGAATTATATAAACCTGTTTATATACAAACTATGAGACGCATTATCTGACAGATATTCAAACACCCCCACATCCATCGCCGCCTGTTAACTTTTTCGTTTATCCTCCATGTCCAGTTTAAACAACGTGTTCAGTTCGCCAGCAAATAACTTTAACTGTGAACTGGTTTAAAGGAGACAAGAACTCAGAGGGTGAAGAAATCAAAGCAAAGAAGGGTTGCAAATAGTGTAACCGGTACTAATGTAGACACCTAATTTTACTCTTTTCAAAACCGGACGCCTATCTACATGCGCCAACTCTCTCTCTCTCTCTCTCTCTCTCTCTCTCTCTCTCTCTCTCAGTAATCACTTTTTGTCAGTTTCTTTCCATGTCGGAAAGAAACTTATTTTTTTATTTTTCCCAAACTCGGGCGTACATTTCTTCCCGCTTCCCCCTTATTTTTATGTTCTCTAAGCGTAAAACTATTAGCTTTCCTTTTTCCGTTCCCTCCTTTAACGAGTGTAGAAAATAGCTCACTCCAACTGCTTCTAAAAAACATCCCAACATTCACGAACTGCCAGATCCTCGGTGAACTTTTTAAACATGAAAGAGAAGCGAGCTTGACCCAGGTCAGCTCCAGAGGTGTGCTGAGTGCCGGAGGAGAGCGGTTGAATCAAATCAAACGACAAATTGAGAGGGTTAAGGGGGATAAGTTGTGTGCAAAAAATAAAAAAAAGTACGAACGGCTAAAACAATATATAGCAAGATCTAGAGAATATACTCTCTAGACCTTGATATACAGGGTATTTGTATGTTTGTCGTTACGCTAGTGTATATTCTTAGACCTACATTCCCCTTATTTCTGTTTTTTTTTTTTTTTTTTTTTTTTTCATTTTGATGTCGCGTTAGATAAATTGTAAATGATGAAGAACTAGCTATCAATTCGTCAGAGCACCAGAGTATTTTTTATGTCAAGGAAATTTTCCTTTTTTAATATCACTTTTTACAGGAGTATCGTGATTCCTATCTATGAAAACAAGCTAAACTGCTTTCTTAAAATCATGATAACATAGAGGTAATGAACAGGAATAATCACGATTGGTTAACATTCATATCATCGGCATTAGTTATTAATGAAATATAAAAAAAAATACGGGAGGACTACAAGTAAATTATTATAGAACTACTCGCTAGGCGTTGGTAGGTGTTTTTTTTTTCACTTTAATGAAAACACTGAGCGAACAAGTATCGTTTCTTTACATGCAAATAATAAGCTGTATACAATAGTACTGGTGTTCTGATAATGATATCCACGATTATCACCCACTTTAAGAGCGTAAATGACCAAGAATGTAAAGCAGCGTCATTGGCATAGTAGATGCAAGCGATTCAAGTCTCGTATTATACCGTAACTCCAAATATCTGCCAAGTGAGCAGTGTTATCATACAAGCTTCAATATTTTACTGTTCAACTTCACAGATTGCGACGTATCACCAACTTTCTTCCAGGTGAGCATCGTTTTTCGATAAAAAGTACTCGGAGCAAAATCACGTGAAATTTTAAGATCCGGGACTGATAGCGCCTCATGTTTACCTTTCCGTAAGCATTTTTGTCCGGCAAACTTTTTTTTTTTTTTCTATCACAAATTAAAGCATTTTTCAGACATTGATGCCCATAGTCGCTTAGCGACAGATTAATAGTGTGAATTAATCAAATGCAGTCATGCATAAACTGTGCAAAATTTAACCTAAAACTCGACAGACATGATTTGGATAGAGAAGGTAACTTCTCTATCTAGCGTCCAGAGAGAGTTAGTATAGAGGGCAAGAAAAATGTGATGATAATCAACATAACGAAAGGCATGAGGGCATTTCTATGGACTGTTTGGATATCTAAGTCACTGATGACTGATCAAGTTTTCTTCAGAAGTATTGACATGATATGAAAGGTAAGAAATAGTCAGATGCGAAGAAGACAAACTAAAAAGGTTCAGCAAAAGTCAAGTGGTTTGGTCAGTAGGAAAGAATATACAGTTGGGATGAAGACCGCAATGTTTGGTGGTCCGCTGGTATAGTGGTTAGTGTCGTGAAATGCCACACAGATGTCGCGGCTTTGCGTCTTCCCCAGGGCAATGAAAAATCATTGGCTCTGTATCATGATCAGTCACTGCAACAGTGTGGGGTCTGCGGTGAGAGGTTAAAACTAACATTCTTTGGAAGCTTGGATTTCAATTCAGTGGCCCTTGTGTGCTTGCTCCATGTGAATAGTTTTCACCTGCTGTAATAATGATAATAATAGTGATCTATATCCTAGCGATGACACGTATGTGTAGATAAATTAAGTCGCTAATATTATTGAATTTGTCAATACAAGGGGGTTTCATCTTTTCATTTCCTTATAGCGATGGTGTACGCCTTGGTAAAAGCAGACAATCTGGGCTTACATCCAGTCACTATATTGCGAACTAATAAAAAAAATATGGAATAAGCTTTTCCATTTCAGAATTTTTAAAAAATGGAAGCATATAACAAAAAGACTGTTCTCTGACAGTTAACTCGGAAAAGGCATTGTTAGTCAGGGTACTGTCTGGACATCTGGCGGAACACGTGTGGTGATCTTATATGGAGAACACGTATGTTTTTTTTTTCCTCATTCACTACGCACTTTACTAAAATAAATTGCCTCAGTACAAGCTGTGTCAAATCACTTCTGATAACGAGAAGCAGAAATAGATTTTCCAACCGTCTGCACAATTTATTGTTGTCGTTGATTTTAGTAAAAAATAGTTCCACTAAAATCAACAGTTGCCTTTTGTTTCAGAAACAAAATGGGACTGTTTATTTATATTTAACGTAGAGACTTTTTTCACTTCATGTATGGTGGATAATTTACACATTTTAGACCTCACACAGTATCGTTTGTTGAAATCCTTCGCGTTGATTCCCAACCTTTATTCCTTGAAGGAGCCCTTGAAACAATTTCAATTTTTCATCGTCTAGACTCTAGGGAACCTTTGTATATGGTGTACACACACAAACACACACACACACACACACACACACACACACACATATATATATATATATATCATATTATATATATATATGTATATATCTATATATATATATGATATATATGATATATGTAGATCCATTAAAATATATATAAGAATATATATATCTATAATATATTTGTATATATATAGGATTAATTTGTGTATATCTATATATATCATATATATATAATATATATATTTGTGTGTATATATATATATATATATATATATATATATATATAAATATATATATATACATATATATATATATATATATATATATATATATATATATATAGATATATAGAGAGAGAGAGATAGACGAGAGAGAGAGAAGAGGAGAGAGAGAGACGAGAGAGAGAGAGAGAGAGAGGTCTGTTATAAACCTTTGGATTAGTTCGAACATCAGAGATGGTCATAGGATGGAGTTCCCATCTAAGGTGAACAAAGGAGATAGGTAAAACGAAGCGCGCACAAAAATGACGAATAAAAACGAATAAAAAGTAAAAACTAATAGTTTTTCCTGAAGTAAGCAGCAATTGAGATATCAATGAGAACTATTATAGTAGAGGTGAATGTCTATCTAAGGTATAATTGCTTATCTTAAACGCAGGACGTCAATAACCATTATTATTATTATTATTTTTCTTTTTTTGCTCTATCACAGTCCTCCAGTTCGATTGGGTGGTATTTAAAGTATGGGGTTCTGGGTTGCATCCAGCTTCCTTAGGAGTCCAACACTTTTCTTACTATGTTCGCCGTTTCTAGGATCACACTCTTCTGCGTGAGTCCTGGAGCTACTTCAGCATCTAGTTTTTCTAGATTCCTTTTCAAGGATCTTGGGATCGTGCCTAGTGTTCCTATGGTTATGGGTATAATTTCCACTGGCATATCCCATATCCTTCTTATTTCTATTTAAAGGTCTTGATACTTATCCATTTTTTCCTTCTCTTTCTCTTCAACTCTGGTGCCCCATGGTATTGCGACATCAATGAGTGATACTTTCTTCTTGATTTTGTCAATCAACGTCACGTCTGGTCTATTTGCACGTATCACCCTATCTGTTCTGATATCATAGTCCCAGAGGATCTTTGCCTGATCGTTTATTATTATTATTATTATTATTATTATTATTATTATTATTATTATTATTATTATTATTTTAAATACGTGGTATTTGTCAAATTGAATATATTATACAACATGGAGTACAAATTGGATCTTAAGCCTAAATGACACAAGATACTAAATGACTCATTCTGGATTACTCTTGCTCCGGGGCGTCTAGTTTGTACAAATTAGACAGTCTTATCATCGATAAATTAGTGAAGAGTTTTAGCATGATCCTTTAATTATGTGTACTAGTCAATTTCCTTTTTATGTATTTCTTATTGATATTACTGTGCATTCAATTATTTTGATATTACGTGTTTTCGTTTTTAGGTATGTTGTTATTGACGTTATTATTGTTACTATTCATAATTGTGAATTCAGTTAATTTCTGTAAGTAATGGGGTCATTGGGCAATTGCTTTCCTTCTTTTGACTTGTTGGGGTGTCGAGTTATCTGGACGAATATTGTTTCTGTTTGTGATGGCCATATTATACATATTTTTAATATTTTTCTTTCCTTCCCTTTGCTTTTGTGAGAGCTTCCTTGCTCACTCGTTTTGTGCTCTGCATTACCTTGTACCCCGAAGATGGGTTATATACACGAAAGTGCTTGGCACTCTGTCTTTGCATTTTAAATAACAGTCCTAGTGGCTTCAGCTAATAAACAAAATCACGTGCTTACTTCTGGGATTTCTTAGTATATACGTATATATATAATATATGTGTCTGTATGTGTAGTTGTTTGCGTGAGTGTGTACTCTTCTATAAGCTTCAAGTTATTAGCGCCTGGCGCCTGAACATACAAACAAACACACCAACACAATCTCACAGCAGTTCCACGCACAGGTGACAACAGACGAAACAGCAAATAGGCTGTCACAGATGCATTGATAGATGTCAGGATCTCGCGTCGCTTTCAGGTGTACCTGACTAACTACGACGAAGCGAAAGGCCATTTCTGCAAATTGAGGGTGTGTTTATGCTTTCCGTAGTCGTGAACAAACAAAACCATTCCCTTTTGTAGTTGCAATAGTTGCAACGTGCCTTTTCCCCTGCACAGTACTCTGACATTTACGCGGATGTTTCGGTATGCCAGTAAACAAATGCGCTGTTATGAACGTTTTTTTTTTTTAAAGCCTCTCGGCCTACGTGCCCATTGTGCTTGAAAGCAGGTGGTGTTTATGTACCAAAGTTGCGAAGTAATAATAATAATAATAATAACTAGGCTCAATGAAATCCACAACCATTTTTCGGTCAAAGCATTGCTTCCGAAACTTTAAGAAAATACCAATAATAGTGAAGAAGAAGAAGAAGAAGAAGAAGAAGAAGAAGAAGAAGAAGAAGAAGAAGAAAAAGAAGAAGAAAAAGAAGAAGTAGGGGGAAGAGGAGGAATAATGTTTGTTATCCAATTTTATCAACTAAAAGCTCATTCTCCAACAACTCGACAGATTATATACCCTTGACATTTGTAGGAACGTAAAGGGAGCCAGAATACAAGGGCGTTATGAAATTATTTCTTTCTGTAAACCAATGCCTAACAGCCTCACATTACCGATGCCAGAACAGCTGACTGAATGACTGATTGATGCATGGTTGATTGGTTTGCGTGTTTGCCAGCGAAGTCATCTTTGCTCTGGAATATTTGCAGTCGATGCCTATTTCAATTCGAATCGACCCATCTCAGTTCCCGCTCTCGCATACATACAGCCGTACAAAAACGTAATATAAATGTGAATATTTCTGAGGAAAAGTGTATGGAATGTAATTATTGTTGAATAGCTACTGTATCTCCACAGTGTTTGGTTTACAACATCACTGCAGAACAAATCTGAGTTTTGTTTACTGGGTTAATGCATGTTTTGTCGAGATTTGGATTCGAGTCTTATAATACTAATTATTTGGAACAAGCATTTCTTCTACAATCACCCGTCCGAATTATGAGTTTTGACATTAACCACGCCTCTTTATATATATATATATATATATATATATATTATATATATATTATATATATATATATATATATAATGTGTGTGTGTGTGTGTTGTGCAAATATACTAAGAGAGATGAATATAGAAAAAAGGATCTACAAGTTATGATTTATATAAAAACACACGACGATGAAGAAGACAGAAGCCCAATGGACGGAGATCAATTGCTTAAGGATAGGCACACGAGGAATCTACTCTGGTTATTGTGGCCAAAGCCGTTTTGCAATAATCCATTGCATTTTCAAGGCTGCAATGACACATAAAATTTTGTTCAATAAAAAGGATGGGCACTTCATAAAATTATAAAGATAGAAATACATTTCTTAAAATAAAACAAACCTACCCAGTACATGGCTAAAAAATGACAACATAAAAAGCTAAAACTGGTAGGAAGTAAACAGAACAGCAAAAAAAAAAAAAAAAAAAATACATAATGAACAAAGGTTTGGAAGGCGACTGGGCATTTAACAAGGAAACCACTACTTTAATGAAAATTGACATTAAGTCGTAAGCTCATCTTCGTGTTGGGCTGAGGCTCTTACTTCAAAGTTCTTCACATCAATCTGCGTTTTGCAGATTGATTCCTTATATTTGATCATTCAGACCTGGACAATCTGCATCTCGACCCATAACTGACGCAGACTTTCAGTAACCGTCTCGAACATCCGACGGAGGTTCCCAGGTCACACCTGGGACAAGTATATATTTATAAATGATGTTAGATGTTAGTCAGTCCATCCTTAGATCTGAAAAGAGAGAAGAGCGTCAGAGGGGTTTTCGGAATAAGCTTCATATTTACAAAGGGGAATTCTTCTCTAATAGTCTTTATCACTTTTTGGGGGAAATCACCATTGAAAAGGAAGGGAAAATTTGCGTACATTTTCTGTTTGGGAACATTATACATGATATGTGACTCATTAAAATTCACAAAAATACGATTTAAAAAACATCGTTAGTCTACGTACTACGAAAACAAAACGGAAATGTTACTGCAAAAACAGCATTGTGTAGTTTTGGCAAAACCACCTTCACTATGAAATTATTATAATTTCTGACTGGTTGTTTCTGGGTGTGTGTGTGTGTGTGTGTGTGTGTAGAGAGAGAGAGAGAGAGAGAGAGAGAGAGAGAGCATCAGTAATTTGCGGTTTGGTCAAAGTAATTTCGTTAAAGCTAATGAATATGTCAGAGCGGTTTGCCAAATACTTGTATATCAGAAGGACATGATAACATCTGCTTTCCAGTTATCAGCAAACACACGCACTCGCGCACAAACGGACGGCACACGCACATATGCGCTTGATTACCTGCAGTTACAGTCAGTCATGAAAGCACAAGATCACGAACACAACAAACTTAATTCTAACCACCGGCCTTCCCCCCCCCCCCCCCCCCCCCCACCCCCACCCCCACCCCCCCCCCCCCCACCCCAACCCCCAAATCCACCACCTACCACCTAGTAAGTACTACAATATGGTCACAGAGAATCTCAGCCAAGGAACCCAGACAAGTGGAGACTTTGATCATTTAATACAATAAAAGAAATTTAAGTTGGGAGTGTTTAGATTAAGGTGACCATCCCACCACGTTTCTTTGCCTTAAAGCGGCCGGCGATTCGGATAACATGTTAATGACTGTGTGAAGTCCAGTGTGGACCTCTGGATTCCAACACCCGACAACAACGGGTGGTTTTGCAAAACAGAACAGGGTTGAGTTTATTACAATTGTTTAGTGCCAAATGCTTCACTGCATGTACTGTTTAGTGCATTCATCCCTCGTCTGTGTGTGTGTGTGTGTGTGTGTGTGTAAATGTACGAGTTTATTGCGTACAGGCGGCTATTTTCTTTTTTATTTGTCTTTTATTTTCTCAGTCAAAAAACTGTTGATGGGGGTAGCTACACTCCATTAAAAGTAATGCATTAATCAAGTGGAATAAACGGGAAGGTATGAAAAGGTCATTCTGATTTTTTTTAAATTTTATTTTCTAGTTATTTCTTGCAAACGTTCACGAATTTGGAGCCTGGCGTGCTTGTATGGTCATGCATCCCTTCAGCGCGCATGACGCCAGTCATGCAATGAACAACGTAAACAAAAGCGCACCATTTTACAATTAATGGAAAATGAACTGGAAGTCCCTAGGAAAAAGTCCCCCATTCATTTGCCGTTTAAAAAGTGAAAACGAATGGTAATCAAACAATACAGCATAATCGCCTATTCAGCCCCGTGAAAAAAAACGAATAAAAAAAAGGGCCGAGCACTTTATGAGAGTAGTCTCCCTTTTCAACTGACGGAAGTGAAGGGAAATGTAGCATGTTTGTTGACCCGGTGATAACAATCGACGTCCCTCTATACATGTGTCGGGGTGACATGCTAGCAGCCATCCGCTGCATCGCGTGGGAGCTGAAGCCTTCCTATTTTAAAGAGGCGCGCCGATGAGTCTCTTTGCTTCGTTGTCACTGGTGGGTATGACAGCTTTATAAATGAGGCTGTTACTGTAGAATTCTGCTCCCTGTGAGGCACCAGTGCTAAAAGAAAGAGCGGTTCCCCCTCCTGTCTTTCAAATGGACTCCATTTGGCTGTCTCTGTCGACCATAATAAACACAAAGTACAGCTTCGGTTCATATTTCAAAAGCGGCTCGCGTAAATTCCATACTCATAAAAGACAAGAGCCAACAATAGCTACTACTAAAATTCAGTCTCGCACAAAAAAAAAAAGAATTGTAATTAAAAAAAATAAATTACGTTATGATATTCATTAACATGAATGTCATTTAGACGAAATACAAAAGTTGTGCATATTTATCTGCGTTGATGGAAGCAAACTACGGAAAGAGTATACATATATATACATATATATATATATATATATATATATATATATATATATATACATATATATTTGTGTGTGTATATATATGTATATATAATATCTATATATATGTATGATATATATACTATATATATATATAGTTATTAATATATATTATATATATATATATATATATAGATATATAGATATATATATATATATATATATATATACATATATATATAGATATAGATATAAGAATATTATATATATATATATATATATATATATATTTGTGTGTATATATATATACAAATATATATATATACATATATGTTGTGTATGTATATATATATAATATATATAATATATATATACATACCATACATACACATATGTGTGTATGTATATATATATGCGATAACTTCTCTTCCTACCAGGGTTGCTTGGTGTTTTCAACGTATCTTTCATCTGAACTCTTAGAATAAATATATACATACACACATATATGTATATATATGCATATATGTATATATATACATTGAGCTAGAAATATCCTTTAATATCTAATTCGCTCTACCTCGGAATTAATATATTTTCATGTATATTAACTGAAGGAAAATTTTTTAGTTGATAATTATTCGTCGGCTCATGGGCGCGAACCACTGAACCAAGAATTCAGGACGTACAGTTATAGCCATGTGGGTAAAAAAGCTTCACTATACGCCATAAATTCTTAATTCAGTGGTTCGTGCCCATGAGTCGACGAATTTCTTATCAACTGAAGAAATTCTCTTTCGTTAACGCATATGAAAATATATTAATTCCGAGGTAGAACGAATTAGATATTAAAGGACATTTGTAGCTTAATGCGTATATATGAATCACGGTGATGTGATAAAACATATATATATATATATATATATAGATATATATATATATATATATATACATACATATATATATATATATATATATATATATATATATATATATATATATATATATATATAAAACTTATTGAAGTGAGATTTCTACTCCCAAAACAAGATAATGAATTAATAATTTGCAATCCACCAACTTGGCATAAAGAATAAAGGTCCATTATATAAGGAAAAGATGATAGGCGAGAAGAAAAGGCAACCTATTCCTAATTTCGTCATCTCCTAGCATTATCTACCTGAAAACGACTTGATCACGAGTCATGATCGCCAAATTACATCTTGTTTCGCGTTTAATCTTCAAATGAGGATGCAAACGTAATTGGTATTTTGATACCCATTGCCAAAAAAAGATTGGTCTGTGGCCCTCAGAAAAATTAAGATAATCAGGTTCTTATCAGAAGTTCATTCTAGCGCGATAACTTCTCTTCCTACCAGGGCTGCTTGGTGTTTCCAACGTATCTTTCATCTGAATTCTTGGAATAAATTATAATGAATTTCCTTATGAAACCTTACTTTCACAAAGTGATAATATTTACCTGACAGCGAATGAAAATCTTACAAGTACAAAGCTTGCTATAGTGTTAGTCTTCCTTGCAGTTTGATTTTTTTTTATCTAATCTAAAGCAATTTTGACTTTATTTCTCAGCTGCAGTGTACTACATTTTAGGTGTTATTTGATGACGATAGGTTGGATCTAATCTCTTACGATTAGTGTTCTTTAATATTTTCCTTTTTTCTTCACTGTTCAAAACTGTCTTTTAATTAGAGACTTGAAATTCGAAAATATAAAACTCACATGTCGTTTCGAAATATTTTTACAACCCTCTAAGAGTATGAAGATAAAAAGTAAGGCGGTTTGAATTTCACAGTTCTAAATTATTAAAGCCTATATGAAGACAGTCAGTCAGTAAATATATCGGGAAAGAGAAGCGAAAAACAAAAACAGAAGTCATTTGCCCTGGAAATTTATGGCAGATCACACGCACAGAATGTTAAGTTGAAAGAATGGAGAAATCCAATAACCAGAATATAAAAAAGAACCTGAAAAGTAGACTATATAAGGGACATCTGTTAAAATCACTTAAGGAAGAATTCTTTTCCTGGCTGGCAGCGTGATGCTATGTGGATTTCTTCATACAACTGGGAGCATATTTTCAATGTTTGATGAAAATACTCTAGCAAACAGTGATACAAACCTATAAAGAAAATTATTAACGAAATACTGACTAACATGAGTTGAATATTGTTATAATGAATCGCTGAATAACATGAATTGAATTATATTTTTTAGAAAATGAGTAATTCATAAACGTATAAGAGATGTCAAAACAGGCATTACTTGTAAACCGTAAGCTCGCATCCAAAGAAGCTTTGGAAAGAATAATGTACCGCTACATTTTTTTTTTGTACAGGAATTTAAGAAACCATACATCTTTCACTTTGACAGAGACATATATTCATTATGAGTTAAATATGGTTTAGCGATAATGAGAGAATTCTAGATCCACTTCAAACTTCAAACGACAACTCGAAGACAAAAGAATCTGTGAAAAGTTCAGTAAATCGCCGTCAATTATTAAATCGCGTGAGGTCATTATAATCGATTAGATCCTGACCCAGTGATATTACTTGATAACATGAAGGCTTTTGATATATATATATATACTTGTTGCGTTATCTCATGTAGAAGACCTTCGACAAAAGGATCTGTCATTCACGAAAACTTTTTATTTAAAAAATGGACTAGATTATATGTTCTTAAGATATTGCAGGTAAGGCAAGATATAGGATACACAACATTGTTAGTTCCCTTGATTGAATTAAAGTTTGTGGAGTCTGTTAACATCTAATTTAAAGTAGTAGGAAAAGCAGTGACGTCAATATATGTTGTGAGCGCAACGCTGTAGCCTTCTACTACCGGTAGCGGGCTGGGCTCGATAGAGGCGGCGGAAATATATAAATAGATCTAGGGTGATTTCTCTCCACGTTTTATTTGACATTATGTGAATAGTTGCCTGTGAGCTGGTGTGTCCATTTCATAAGTCATAGCATGAGGTGAATAGTTGCCTGTGAGCTGGTGTGTCCATTTCATAAGTCATAGCATGAGGCTCTTGTTTTGAAGAAGTAGTTGCACTGAGAGTTTCTGAAATATTGATTGGAAAGTGTTTGTATGAATGTAACTTTAGACGTTAATATTATACAACACTCATACAAAGAGAAGCAATAGCGGATCTATGTTTCTTTGCAATATATATTTATAATATATATATATATATATATATACTATATATATATATATATATATATATATATAATGTGTATAGATACATAATGTAAGGTGAAATGCAACTCCTGATTTCCCATTAGCTTCGACTTGAGCTTCCCATGCACAAGCACAGCAAAAGGCCAAACGTGATTGGTGGATTCTCTTTCCATATCCCATTACAATATTGACGGTCATTAGCCGAGTTTTCAGTAGCGAAACGAGGAGCAGACATAACGAAATAAGCGAGGTAGAGAGAGAAAATCGGTGGCGGGAGGGAGGGAGGGAGAGAGCTGTACTGTAGACTGTGGTTATTTCAGTGTCTCCAGCTGGGTCGAATGGCGCAGATGCATGTTGAAAGCAAATCCATAGTGTTCTTTCTCTCTCCCACCCTGCTGGCTGGCTGCTATGTCTACTACTTGCAATTTAGTTATGCTGAGTTGGTCGTCGAACGAACAAATAGGTTATACATAGAGCGAAGGGAAGAGACTGAACAGGAAGGAAAAGGTGAGCAAATAAGTAGGGAGTGCTGTTACCCCTTAGATGCAAAGAGCTGAAAGTAGAATGTAAATTAGATGACAGATGGAGAGTATTCTTATCCCTGGGAAGTAAAAGAGAAGACCTTTAGGAATACAGATAGCTCTATATATCAGTAGAGATAGACTGACACATATATATATATATATATATATATATATATATATATATATATAAAGATAGATAAAGAACATTGTTCTCCTTGTAGCTAAAGGATATATATTTGATGTATATATATATATATACAAAGATATATATATATATATATATATATACATATATGTAAAGATAGATACAGAACATTGTTCCCCTTCGTAGCTAGAGGGAAAGAGAACTAAAAGGGTAAAACGATAGACAGATAGATAGATAGAAAGACAGAAAAATGAATGGAGATGTAGGGGGAAAATATAGATAAGAGAGAAAGAAAGGGGGGGTTGGGGATGGGGGATGTGAAAAGAGAGAAAGCGAGAGGGAAGGGGGGAAAAAAAGAGAGAGAGAGGGAGGGGGGGAAGTTTCTTTTTTATTAGTGGGTTAGAGGGAGAGAGACAGAGGACACATTGCCACTAGCCTACTAATGTCTAGCGTAAAATAGAGGCTAGACAGCCTTGTCCTTCAGGCAGACACACATGTGCGTGAATTATGAAGCACGCAGTTCGAAACTAATTCTCTCGAAGATAAATACAGCAGGAAGGGGTCAATGAACTTTAAGCTCGGTTCTGTCGCCTGATATTTCAGTATATACTATGTTGCGTGTATATAAATATATATATTATATATATATATATAATTAGAGATATAATATATATATATATGTTTGTATGTATGTATGTGTGTATATTTGTACGTTGGTTGCGTTGTAGCCTTCTTCCAGCTACAGTGAACTTGGTACTAAAATGAAAACATGTACCAACTTTATCAAAATTATTTAAAAATTATCATATTACTAAAAATTAAAATTTTTCATTATTTTCCTCTTTACTTATATCCCGAATTCCATCAAAAACAAACCACGAAAACACGAGCAATGTGATAAAAAACAGAGCAAAAGGAAAAATGCCGAAGCAATAAGGTATAAGACACGTACGCGATTCAGAATCGTTGAGTCTCGCGAAGTACAGACGGCATCTCTCTCTCTCTCTCTCTCTCTCTTCCATCAGGGCCGTCTAGTGTGAGTAGACGTCGTTCCACCGGCCCAGACGTCATAAATCTCTATCACGCGGAAGTGAGACTGCTGGATTATTTTGAATTCCCGCCAGCCTTCAAGTAGAGAGAAGAATAAAACATTGGCAGGGGATTATTTATGTGGACTGAGACCTGCAGCCCAATACTATGATGGCGCTTTTGCATCGGTAGAGACCGTGCCTGGGAAAGCGGCTCTTTTCGAAAGTAGCTTAAGATCCTATATTCGTGTTTGAATAAGAAGAAGAAGAAGAAGAAGCGGAAGAAGGAGAAGAAGAAGACCTTGCCGGCACAATCAATATGGCAGGAGAGAGCGCCGCCGTCAGAGCTAGGAAAGTACTCTCGGCACCTTATATAGTCGATTTTTCTCTGCCCACTCATGACGTTTTCTCTTCGTGGAGGCCCATAGCAGCAGCCTCTAGGAGCTGTCAGATTCTATCCTGCAGTCTTGGCAAATGGTGATTTCAGGGTAAAGGTTACAGGGGGGGAAAAGTTACCAAAGAAAATGTGGTCATGAACTCATAGCAATTTTCTAGTACACTGAGGGAGTTGCCTGCGGTAAGATGCCTCTCATGACCCACTGCCGCGAGATGGATGATGGGGGGAGTGGGAGAGAAGGGAGGGGAGGTTATGGAAGGGTGGAGGACTGTTGTGAGGTGGAGGAGGTTGGTGGACGGTTACAGGATCGTTGGGGGTTGGGATGGGGGTGATATAGGGCTCCCGGTAGGCGGGTAGGGGTGTTAGGGGAGAAGGATGGAAGAGAGTGAAAGAGGAAAAGGGTGGGCTTAAGGGAGGGAAATTTTCATGGGGTGGGGGGAGGAGAAATGAAGGGGGTAGGTGGGGGTAACGCTGGATGTTTTGTTGGGGGTAAGGTAGAAAGAGAGTCGCCAAGGGTTGCAAAAAGAGGAAGGTGTGTTCTGGAGAAGGGAGAGAAGGACCTCATGGGGACGAACTACGGTGGAAAAAGGGACTAAGTAATGCGTCTGGCTGTGATACGAAGAGGGAAAATAAGACCAGAGAGAAAGAGACGCACACACAGACGGGCAGATAGACGAGACAGAAGGGGAAGCGAGACAAACAAAGAAAGAGAAGGGGAGAGGGAATACGAAAAAATCAAGCATAGGTAAGAAAAGTCAAAGGAGGCAGAAGGATTCGAGGTAAAGCATCTGGAAGAGGAATGGTCTAGGAAAGGTTACGAATCATAATGCTGATTTGTAGTAAAGTAATACAAAGGACATAACAGAAACATTCCGCGATAATAACTACGGTGCATCTGTCCATCTCTTTATATTTATCTGTGTTATGTTTATCCATCAGTAGGCAGATCCTAATGAGTACGCATGTTAGCATGCACTCCTTTCTCAGGCTGATCCATATACATGAGCTTAAACACCAACATACATGTATACATATTATAAATTATATATAATATATTATATATATATATATATATATATATATATATATATATATATATATATATATGTGTGTGTGTGTGTATGTATGTATGTATGCATTTATGTGTATGTACATAATACTACATATTATACTATTTAATAATATATATAATAATATATATATTATATATTAATATTATACTTATATATGTAACATATATATACGTATATATTTGTTTAAATACTTGTCTTGTAAATGAGAGCTCATACAGTGGAACACACGGTAATGTATCATTTGATGGTGAATTTTACGATTATATTGCCATCTCCTGCCCTGCGATTCACCGCCGACTTTGAATTATTAAAAGGAAACTTCAACACCGTTAACGAGACTACGAAGAAGAACTCCGATCATTTCAATGAGAAACTAAGCAGAAAATCATCAAAGGAAGAGGAGATGAAGGGGCGAATAAGTAGGAAAATGTATATAAGTGAATCAGACCAAGTGCAACGTTGATGAAAACCAAAGAATGGCAAAAATGAGCCTTTAAAAAAAGACCGCATCGAGAGAAACACTCAGAGGTCGTTGCTCCCTCGCTGAAAAGCCTCGTGCAACGATTGGAGAACCAATACTACATCCGATGAGAGCCTGCGATAGGTGGCTTTAAAGCGCCCTACCCCCTCCCCTTCCCCTCCCCAGCATTCCAGAACCCCCTACACCCGCCTCTCCCCATCACCCCCGCCCCACGAACCCGTAATCCTTAACGCATGACGTAGTGTTTGAAAAGAATTGCTAAAAACATGCTGCTTTTTCGTTCCTTATATTCTCTTTGTGCTGTAGAACCTGCAGAATTAAGTATGGTGCGAAGATTCGTAAATAAGAACTTTGGAATTCCCGTTTTTTTTAATCCTCTCATTATTTTCTTCCTTCTTTAGATCTGGGCTACAGAAAGAGTCGAAAAAGATTGGTAATAAATGAATTAATAAATAGACAGAAATTTACAAATCATTTAGAAAGAGGAAGAAGGGAAAAACTGGAGATGAGAAAGAGGTCAGGGAGATAGCCGAAGACGATGACCTCTTCCAGAGAGGAGGGGAAGTGGTGACCCTTCCCCAGCGCCAGACTAAATTTTGGAGTCCTCCTTTGTTGTAGTTCATGATTTAGGCGGAGCATTTTTCCTTTTCGAACATACCTTGATTACGTACATTCTCCGAACATGCACGTCTATCATGAAGTGATGAAAAACGCTGAGAGAAAATGTTACTTACAAATAGTGACAAGTTGAGACGGGGAGGTGGGAATGGGACACACACAGCGGGGGAGGTGATAAATAAAGACAAGCTGAGAGAGAGAGAGAGAGAGAGAGAGAGAGAGAGAGAGAGGAAGGGGGGTGGGAAGTGGAAGACTTGGGAAATGTTAAGAAGTCAAGACTTGCTTGCTAAGAGAAAGAGAGGATGTGGGAAAAGTTTCACTACTGAAGGACATGACAAGACAAAAAAAACAGCTTACTGCTCTTCAACCTACTACTACTACTACTACTACTACTACTACTACTACTACCAGCTGTAGACGTAAAGTTAATGAATGAAAACGTCGCCCACATCAGGCTTTGTACATTTAGCACACTCATATCATATTAAATAAACGTATGGAAGACATGAAATACACAACTACATTCACAACATATGTTGTATGTCATCCAAACCCAAACGCAAGTGTGAACCCATTTTGCCATGGTCATAGAGAGTTTGTACAGGATTGCTACAGGAATGTTTCACTGTCAATTTGCATTAGTTTTAATGAGGTGAGTCAGTCTAGAAGACCACTCGTTCCAGGTGATCTCATAGAAAATCATCGGAAATGGGTGATCTTGAAAGTCGCATTTTGTGAACTTGAGTCTTGTCATGGAAAAACTCCGGCAGGGCGACTATAGCTTCTTCATTTTGAGGTGTGACATATGACGCCGTCTTGCCAAAAACATCAGTAACGCCCGTCCTCATCAAGGTGTGCTTTGAACTGTGAGATTATACTCCGATATACATCAGCACCGACTGTCTCCTCAAAGGAAATAGGACCCTTTACACTCCGATGACTTTCAGTACTCATACTTTAATGTTTTTTAGTTTTTCATGAAACTTACAGAGATCGTCACTACACCACGTCTTACCGTCCTGACTTTTGTCTGGTTGGCTTAGATTGGGCCTTTGCCCTGAGGTGGCTCGTAAGAATTATAAGGCGTTGTAGGGCATAAGAGGGGTGGTATGGACCTCTGAACTTTGTGCAACCAAAAGAGACGACTGACTTAATATATCCACTAAAAACAGTGGCAAGCAACGCCACCTCCATGTCTCTCAAAAAAATTCTTGGAATCACCTTTATGACTGATTTATGGCTACTAAAACTGGCGCCACAACATCTAGGCTATTGACGCAGTCCACCTGTGAGGCTGGAAAGACTTCACTGTGTCTACTATGGGATTCAGAGCCTTTGTCCTGGTGTTTTTCTGGAATAACTTTTTTTCTGTGCATTTGACGAAGATATTACTTAGCCATAGTATACTCTACATCCCTACCTAATTTTCGGCAGCATTCTTTATTGCTTATGTTAGATGAAATTATATTCATAAGAGTAAAATAAAGCAGCCGAAGCCAGTGGAGGAACACTAATGAATGAGTTCAAAGTTATACGTGACGTAAACATATGACGACATGACTCCTGCCACAAGGTGATGACGACAAACAGCTGTCTCTGAAATTTTGAATGAATATTCGTCCCTTGTCAAGGCTTCAAGAATGGCGGCTATAATAAGTCATTGTCCCCGTGGTTGCAGGACAGCTTTTGTAATTCTATTTGCACAGTTGTTAGAAGTGAGGAGGCCCGTGGCAAACCCTACGTAAGCTTGAACAGGTAAGTGAATAATAGGGCCTTTTTATGGTGAGGAGTACACCCGGACATCCGAGGCTACCAAGGCTTCGTCATTTGTTGACTTCCATAAGGTGCAGAAAAATAATTATATAGGATCTATAACGCAATAATTGTTGATTTCTTATTAAAATATAACTTGTGGAATAACATTAAAACTTGCTTTGCCAAAAAAAATGTCATGGGTTATGATACATCACTGAATGACCTTTGTTGTCCCAGTGCTTGGCTTGAAGTCTACATTCTATAATCCAATCTAATCATATGCAATTTTCTATTTTTTTAAAATGATCGCCACTGTTATATTAGGAAAAATATCAAAGGAGTTACGACAAATGCCAAAGTTTTCTTCATTTTGTTAATTGGTTTTTAATCATATAATTTTTCAAAGAACTAGTGATAGAGAGTAATTTCTCGGATTACTTGTGGAAACCCTTTTTTCCAAGGATTCTAGCACTCGAGCTCTTGGAATAAATCCTATATACTACTACTACTACTACTACACTACAAAGTGTAAACAAAGAGTATTGGTTGTATTTCATTGTTGCCAGAGGTGGAGACTTTTTCACGAATAACCAATTATCCATCGAGAAGGAGGCAAGTTAATGACGTCATAAGTTACGTCATTATATCTTCGAAAGCCATTCCTCTGACTTTGCTAGCGATGTCTGCAAGAAGTCGGTGTTACTCTTATAATTACCAGAATTATGCAACTTTCGTAATACAGAATACAGTCAAAAATTAGGTAGGGATGTAAGATACCCTGTGACAAAGTGACATCTTTGTTAGGTACGTTGATAAAATTTTATTCCGGAAAAACGCCGGAACACCACCTGTGAATCTCATAGTAGTTGTCTCGCTTTTCAAACCACACGCGTGCAATGCGGCCTCAGTTGTCATTTCTGTGTATCTGAAAATAGATTGTATATGATGAAAATCTCAAATAGTTAACTATGTGAAAACTGGAAAGAACTGAAAAGAATCAGAAAATGTGATGCATTTAATTTATTTCTGTAAGTTTAACAAGAAAGTGGTTCATTGTTTTTGTGATTTATTAAATGAATTGTGTAACATCGAGACAAAAAGTTTATTGAAAATTTTAAAATTCTAACGTAATTTTGATTTGTGACTATGCTTTTGGGAAATGGCTAGCACACAAAGCAGGAATAAAGGATGAAAACGATGGTATTAGACGGTTATATATATATATATATATATATATATATATATATATATATATATATATATATAGATATATATATATATATATATATATGTGTGTGTGTGTGTGTGTGTGTGTGTGTGTTCATATATATACTGATAAACTCTTAAATGAGTAACCACAGAAAAATAACATTGAAATTCATAGATTATTTGTAAAATGTAAACGCTAATTTTTTTTTTAGATTCTGGTAAATTTAAGTCAGCTATGATAAATTTAGGCATGAGATACTATTAAAACTGTAAAATATTGTATATTTTCTCTATTAAAAGATAAAAAAACGGAACGTTTCCTGAGACGGTTTCTAACCACACCTTCAGATCCTGTCTCCTCATCAGTCCATAGGAAGGTCGTCAATATGTTGCAAACATCAGCATAATACCATTCTTGCAACGATATGGTCATCGATACATAAGACCAAGTGCAAAAGTACTGTTCGCAAATAAATACACGACGCGCTTGTGAAAACACCATCTCGATCTTGCATCGGCTGAGAACTAGTACTACTGAGGCCGCACACGCCAATTGTGCCATTTGTTGAAAGAAAACAAAATGCAACTTATTTTTCACATTTTCAACACCAAGCTATGGGAAACTTTCTTTTCAAGTGTTATTCATATCATTACAGGAGTAACTGAGGTCGAAAGGCAGTGGACAAGAAACGAGCAGAAACAATAGAATATATATATATATATATATATATATATATATATATATATATATATAATATAGTATATACACACTTTTTATTTATTTTCATTATTTATTTCATTATTTTACGTACAAGCATACATTCATAAATACATACATACTTATATACATACAAAAGCACTTGTGTGCGTTCGTGCTTGTGTATGTATATATGTATGTATGTATTTATGAATGGTATGCCTAAAATATTATATATATATATATATATATATATATATATATATTTATTTATTTATATATATATAATATATATATATATATCTATATTATACTTATATTATATATATATATATATATATATTTATATATATATAAATGTAATAACGTGAGTTCCTTTCCTCCCCATTGTCAATTAGACATCCTTCATCAATGTCTTCCTCTCATCTTCACAGTAACTCTTATCTCCCTCCAGTAATTATTCTTTCCTTCCTTTGAAACTTTTTTTCATGTGTCAGTGGTCTTCATTTTCATCTGGTGGGATTAAGTGAGAAACCATGCTTCATCTTTTCGAATCGCTGTCTTTGTTTGAGTATCATTTTTTTTCCATCTTTTCATATATAATGTTATTTTTGCTTTGTTTCATCCCTTCCTCGTCGTAAGTCAATATTGTATCAAGTAAAAGATGTTGTCACTTGACGCCAAAACCTCTCGGAGTTTCCGTTGCACAATATTCGCTTCCGGTTTGACTTACGTCGACCTGTCTTCTTTGCTATGTTTCTGCTCGTTTCTTGCCCACTGCCTTTCGACCTCAGTTACTCCTGTAATGATATGAATAACACTTGAAAAGAAAGTTTCCCATTTTAGCTTGGTGTTGAAAATGTGAAAAATAAGTTGTATTTTGTTTTCTTTCAACAAATGGCACAATTGGCGTGTGCGGCCTCAGTAGTACTAGTTCTCAGCCGATGCAAGATCGAGATGGTGTTTTCACAAGCGCGTCGTGCATTTATTTGCGAACAGTACTTTTGCACTTGGTATTATGGATCGGTGTCCATATCGTTGCAAGAATGGTATTACGCTGATGCCTGCAACATATTGACGACCTCCTTGTGGACTGATGAGGAGACTGAGAATCTGTAGGTGTGGTTAGAAAGATCACGAAACCGTCTCAGGAAACGCTACTCAGATGCACAGAAATGACAACTTCCTCAGAATTATATATATATATATATATATATATATATATATATATATATATATATATATATATATATACTTATAAATAATACGAGTATATATGTGTACATACATACAAACACACACACATATTCATTTTCGTTAAAAGCAATTGCTTTTGTGGCATCAATGTTTCTTGCAGGTATCTTCATACCGACGAAGTTTTTTCCGATTCTCGTTCGTCAATTTCTGGTGAAAAATACGCAGACTTCCTTCTTCCATTTATTGAATTTTGTCGCGACAGCTGTTTCGCCTTATGGCATTATCAAGCGACTAAGGTCTTACAATCTGGCCTTTCGGCCTATTTATTTCATCGTGTGGGATGTGACCTTGAGGTACGGGTACTGGTTGGTCTAGAGATTAACAGCTTAACCATTATATATACATATATATATACATATATATATGTATATATATGTATATTATATATATATATATATATATATATATATATATATATATATATATATTATATATATATATATATATATATATATAGATATATATATTATATATATATATATATGTTACTACTTTCAAAATGCATATATCTTCTCCTAGCTTAGAGTTACAGGATATCTTAGAATGTATGTTCAGATTCTGCATAACATAATTTAAAAGTATTTGTAACGTTGAATGAAAAGAGAGAGATTAACTTTGTCTATTCCGAGCTAGATTGTTTCCCTATTGTGTCATCGCCTCTAGATAAGAGGAACTCGAGATCTCCGTTTGATTTCCTGATCTGTCATCACGTTTGATAAGGGATTTCTGTTTCGATCGAGTCATGTCTTTGTTGACCAGACTGGTTACATACGCGTACGTCTTTGCCGAAGCCACGTAAAGTTACGTTGCATTAGAAGCTTCTAGAAAGATTGCATCATCTTTCGCATGCCCAAAACGTTTTGTGCCAGATCCACTGTACAGTTTCCGTAAGGAAGCTTTCATTCACACTTAAATCCTCATAGCGTTCAGACATCTCTCTCTCTCTCTCTCTCTCTCTCTCTCTCTCTCTCTCACGCCACTTTTGAGTTCATATCAACGTAACGTAAAGATTTATACTTAGATATTGGTCACTCATAAATTTCTTGGAGTTATTTAGTATTGATTGGTGTTTTTTGTGGAATCTGAACAAACATTGTACAAGTGTGTAACGGCACCTTTTATTTTCATTTGAGAAATATTGTGTGGGGAAATTGTGAAACAAGCTGCAGCAGAAAGGAATTGGTATCAAGGTAAAGTGTGTTATATTTTTATTAGTTGCAACTAATAGTTACAATGGTTTGAGTGAAACCATTTCAATTTTTACACATCACAAATTTTTATATTTGTTTTCATTTGAAGTGATTTTTTTGTGTGCATTTATTAATTTTTTCTTATTGAAGTGTGTATTTTTATTCTATATTCTGTGTACTTTTTACAATTTTGGTATTTTCCAACATTTTTCTGTGTTTTCATTTGCATTCACAATTTAATTAACTTAGTTATTTTCATTACTTAATCGTGGTACATTTAATTGAATTTAACACTTGTGAATTAATTTGCATTTATACTTAGAATTCTTTTCAAATTTTAGTGCTGTTCAGCACTTGTGAATTAATTTCCAAATTTTAATTATTGCCTAATACTTTTGAATTTTGATTGAATTAATTTTCTTGAATATTGTGATAAATTAACTTTGATTTAACTTTATTTAATTAATTCAAGAATTAACTAAACTTTGCTTTGTTTTCAAGTAACAGTAATTTTCCCTGATATTGTGAATTTAAGTTATAAATTTTGAGTTTGATATTAAATTTTTTTATCTAAAATTTTTATGAGTGTTTTCTTTCACACCAGTATATAAATATGATTAGTTTAGGTAGAACATAGAGTGGTAATTAAGCTGTTTTTCTTCAATTTACTTGAAGTGAGTTAGAGCCAGGGAAGTACTTAGACTTCTGAAATCAGGGAAATACTTAGACTTTTAAAGTTGTTGATGGAGTGATGCCCTTTAATTAATTTAATTACTTACAAGATTACCTCACATCTGTTTTGAAGAACTTAGTCTGATTTTCTGCAATACTGGTAAGTTGTTTAAGGGATCACTGTTGCCTTTAGAGTATTCAGTCGTTTAATACCTGTGATGAAGGTTCAGGTGTCTGGCTGTTGTGAGGTAACAATTAAAGATTGGTAAGTGTAGTAACCAGATACTTGGCACTTCGTCACAATATATACATACATACATATATATATCAGGATTTATTTAGATTTACGATTTTCCCCATTGAAAAATCCATACTTTACATATTTTCTTAGCTTATGCATTTTTCTGTATGGACATATTTATGGACATATTTAAGATATGCTTTCCCCACGTTCATGGGTACTATTCATGTTTTGGGTTGCAATATATCAATTAACGATTATTTGAATTATTTGATTACTTTCGTATCTATTTATTCATTTATTTATTTGTTTATTTGTTCATGAGGAAATTCATTTTACTTCATTATTACTAATACTGATTTTTGTATACTCTGGATCACGGAAATCAGCATTCATGTGCAGAAATCAAAATTAAACTGGAGTTATTATAGATAAAACCATATACAGCTAATAAATATTACGACGACAACAGCAGATAAAACACCGAAAATTTCCTGAAAACACACACACACACACACACACACACACCGGTCCTTCAAAAGTATTACACTAAATGAACAAAACCTTTCAATTTGGTATTATACGCAATACACGTGCCGCTGAGAAACTCAAGACATGAAGGCAGCGTTACTCAAGTTTGTTTCGTATGAAATATGAGGAAACAATGGCGAAGAGCTCTGATATCTGTAATTAAAGTTACGAAGCCGTCATGGCAAACAATGAGTGATTAATTGGATGACATCATGATCATAATGAAGAAATGAAGTCTAAGGAATACACGTGTCAGAAGTGCGTAATAATGAGAAGTACAGAGAGCATAATAAAGATAAAAGTAGATCTGGCTAGAAAGATGCACTCTAAGGGTATGGGTTAAGCATTAGCGAAGTGGAACTTGGAGCCGAAAGAAAATGACGTAAGGTAGGAAGAATAAAGGGTAAAACCAATATTGTTTTCGTGAGTTTGCAACAGAATGGCAACCAACGAGGTCCATATCTTGATTGTAAAACAGGGGTCGGAAACAGACATAAGTAGACTGATACGACATTTAACTAAGTAACAAAACTGACAGCTATGAATAAGAAGGATGATGAGGTTTCACGATGTATACGTGCATATTTTGTCCTTTCGTTGGACCATATTTAAGAATTGGCAATTTTCATAACTGTATAATGTTGTGGTCAGTAAACCTCTATCTATTGTGGATAAACGATACGTGCTCCTACCTTGTTCTGGATTCGAATTTGCGACTCTGTCTGGTTGGAAAAGGACCCACTCAGAGTGGGTCCCGAGTTGCGTTGGCACTCACGTAACCTTATGTGTAGATTAAGTCGCTGTTTTAGTCTCAGCCACCACCCACCTCCCCACCCTCACCCACCCCGCCACCCCCACCGCCACAAGAAAAAAAAAGTTGGAGTCCTAGTTAGAGTTTGGCTTTTTATAATACCATTTCCTTTGGAATTAAGTTATTTCCAAAGTATTGTGAATGCGGTATCATTGGGTTATTTGTGGCTCAATGTCAGAATATAACGTTTGTTGAGAGGCTGAAATAGAAATAAATTAGAATGGACAATATGAGGTTGGAATAAGTTAACTAGAAAGGACGATGTGAGTTAAATATGGAAATATTATTAATACAGATCATAGAACGTTAAAATGGAAACAATAACTTTTATGGACAGTGTTGAAATAAAAAATTAATTCGGAAAGGTGATGTGGGGTTAAAAGAGAATGATTATTCGATCGGTTTACGAAAGGTTAAAATCGAAGAAATAACTTGCCATGATTGAGGTTGAAATGGAAAGAAGAACGAAGAGAAGTTAAAACAAAGCAACAATGGAAAATAATGGCAAAATCAAAAGAAAAAAGAAAACTGAAAAGGAAAAACTGTCAGGAAGAAACGGGAAGAAAACTGATAGAGTTAATGCCTAGAAAGTTTAATTGAGGACTAAAACAGAGAATAAGGTTGCCACGAAGGACAATGTATACCAAACTGAATATCTGGAAGTAATTTAATAAGAGGACGAAAGTTTATAAACGAAATACATTGTACTTGTGATAAAACAGCACCTGACAACGTTGGTTTAAACAATCTGTAGAAGGTTGAATCAGAGAGGACATAGTTTGAAATCATAAAGATGAAAGAGAGATTACAATTTCGTGATATGATTCTGAAATCTGTAAATGATTAGAAAATATTCTTCACTGAGAATGTATCACTCAACCGCCTGTAAAAATCAAATTACTGGATAGTGTTTTCGAAAGAATCCCTAGCAAAAAAAAAAAAAAAAAAAAAAAAAAGATAGAGAGCTCATAAGTATCGAGATAAATTTTTGAAAATGAGTGTGATGCTTAAAATAACTTCAAAAAATCCCACTACTTTCAGACAAACTTAGGATGAATTTTCGGTTGTTAAATGTGAAGAGTGCTTTTCAGTTCCTGCTCCTAGGATGTCCCTAGGAATTATTGTTTTAACAATATCAGTTATGATACAGGAATTTTGTATATCAACAATCACCTGTGCACTGCTTGCTATAATTCCACTGTAAAAGATCTTCCAAATACACTTACTTATGCCCAAGGGTCATTACTGATTACCAAACGATCTTCCAGCTAAAGAATTCACCATTAGTTAGATATATGTTTTAGATATCATTTCGATACTTAAAAGGGAAAATACCTTAGAAGCCTAAGCATCTTACATACAGTCCTGTTATATCCACTGAAACCGTAAAATTTTCATACGTGCTTCAAAAAACCTACATATGACATAACTGGGTAAAATCTTAAGTCTAAAGGTGCGTTCACACGGTCGAACAATGTCCGAAGGACAAACATTATTACCAATTAACAATTGTCTGCCGGTCTTTGCCTTGTGAGCAGAGTAAAAACAGTGGTATACAACCTCATCTGGTATCACTGTTTGTTGCCAGATCTACTTCCATCGTTTCAACGCTTATGACATCATCCTGCTTCGCCTATGATATGGTAACAATGTTTGTCCGTCGGACATTGTTCGACCGTGTGAACGCACCTTACTTTTATACACAAGTTTCAGATTGCAGGCATCACAGGGTCACTTCAAAAAGAAGAATGCACCAGCATGAAATTTGAAGATGAGCAAAACAAAATAGTTAGCAAACAACGCAAAAAAATATCGTCGCTGTTAATTCTAAGAATATTCTTAGAACAGCTGGGAATTGATTTCTAGTGATTGCGCCAAAGGTTCATCACCTCTTGGAAGATTCTCAGCCTCAGATGGTCAGCTTCCCTTGAAATTTAGTCATTAACAGACAATGGGCGATTTACATTTTTGGTTTACGTATATTCTTCGAGGCGTCAGTGTCGTCGTTTCTTGTAGATGGAGGTGACAGCGCATATTGCTTTTGATGATAAAGTCAAAGCATCCTGTAGTTGCCGATGTATTTGGAAAAGTGTTTTTTCTGTTCTCTTATAGATTCAAGTATAATGAATTCAAATGTGACATACCAGTCTTTATTAAAGTATGATGCATTTTAAATTATATCATTTCTATGAATTATTTGTAAGTTTAGGGAAGGTAAATTCATGTTAAAACGTTGTGCAATTTCTAAATTTTATTAAGAATACAGTTCGATCCGTTTATTTAGCTCGAGTATGACGAATTTAAGTAATAGCAATTATTGTTTATTATCATTACGAAATTGATATTATTTTATTGTGCTTAAATAATCATCTCAATATAAATTCTTTGATAATTTAGGGACAATAAATTTGCCCATATGATATTATTTTATTGTGCTTAAATAATCATCTCAATATAAATTCTTTGATAATTTGGGGACAATAAATTGCCATTATTGGTATATATATATTATCTTTATTTATAGGTTGCAATTTTAGTAGCCTTGAAGCACAGTCAATATTATTTTGTAGAATCTTAGGTACAACAAATTTTCGTAACGAACAAATTGGTAAGATATTACTCATATTCTGCAAAAAATGAAAATGCCATTTGATGCAAATTATATCTGCCAATTCAGCTTCAACAATTGCTAACTGACGAAAATATCAAAGACAATTAAACTCGTCTTCAACCTTGAATGACAGTTCCACAGTATACCATACAAAGTGACAACCGATTAGAGAATTCAGGAAAATAGTATCTCTCTCTCTCTCTCTCTCTCTCTCTCTCTCTCTCTCTCTCTCTCTCTCTCTCTCTCTACAGGTGGATCATCCTTTTCTAGATATGATATTAAGAGCAATTTAGATGTCACCAGTTACAATGTGTATTCTATCAGAACATGGAAGAGGCGACATCTGGAAAAATTAAAAGAAAATGATCCTCTGTTTATAAAACCCCAAATATATATTACAGCGCGTTCCATAAACAAACGCATGCTTCAAAAATATGTCTGGCTAATCAGTAATCGAAGATTTTATCAAGGAAAAGGAAAATATAAAAATGTTTTTCGTATAATATAAAATAAATTTTTTTTTAATTCAATAAAGTTAATGCAGTGACAAAAAAAAAGGGGGAATGTATTTGCCTAACTGGAAAAGATACATATATTATCAAGTTTAAAGAAGATACAATAGTCTTTACTTCAGCATGATTACTCCTTAGCTCTGCTTCACTTCTTCCTCTTTGACATCAAACTAAGTTGGAGACGTCAGGATCAATAACACCAACAAAAATCAAATAATAATAATAATAACGGGAACAACTACAATTTGATGATGAAATAAAATAAGCCATGATCACAACAGCGACCGTAACGAAAAATTTATAAGAGAAACACGCGGATACATGAACTCCCTCAGTCAGAAGTACCATAAGAGCTATCACAGCAATGCTGTTACCAGAACAACAATAATAAAAAAAAAGATCACGGCAATTTGCTAAGCCAACCGTTACAAAAACAAGATTGATTATTATTACAAACCACAGATGATATTGTTCATAATAATACCTAATTAAAAACAGCACTTAGAACGACCACAACCATGACGTAACATTAACAGCAACTTCCATTAGGTCAGCCTCGGAGTAAAACACGTAGCAAGCGAAGAAAGGCGAAAAAGGAAAAAACAAAAAAGACGCATTTCCGCTAGAACCGTTTCTTTAATAGGCAGCATCATTAGGCAAGGAAAAGCCGCTCGGATAATGAGGGGCATCCTGAGGATTCCCACTGAACGCGGCCGCTTTTCTCGAAGTGGTGGTTGGTCCCGCCTGCCTCCCTCCCTCCCTCCCTTCCCTCCCTCCCTTCCTTCCTTCTTCTTCCTTCCTTCCTTCCTTCCTTCCTTCCTATCTGTTTCCTAACATTTCTGTAATCCTCCGTCGATACTGGAATCTTTTCCCGCAAATGCTGCCCGATGTAGGACGTTGCCTTATGTCCTTATTATCGGAGGATGACACTTCTTTGAATTATTTTACCTGTATGAGACGAATTGACGCGATTCAAATAGTTCTTTATGAGTGTTTAACATTTCCTGCTGCCCTGTAATTTTTTTTTCTGAGGATGCAGAGATATTTTGTACATTTTGTCTTTCGCATCCGTTAATGAATAATCTTCAGAGGTTCATTAAAAGATCCTTTTGTTTCAATCGTTTATTTAAAAAAAAAAAGTTCTTTATAGACATAATTACCGGACAATGTACATTTTTTCGTGTAAAAATGCTGTTAGTTGCTCGTGTCTTGTCTTTAACATCTTACTCCAGCTGAGTATTTTACTTTATTTTACTATAGTTACTGTCTCTTCTCCATTTTCTAATACTTTGCAATTCGGAAGTATAAGTGTTTATATTTTCTTATATTGGGTAAATAACAAAGAGCGCATAATCTGGTCTGTAAATGATTACGATATTGGGCAAATATTAACCGTAGAGTTTCTCGGTCCATCTAGATTCATTTAAGAAAATAACTCTAAAAAATAATAATAAATATTTTTGCAGAATCAATTGAAGTTTACATTATCCATTAAAACGTATTTGCCCACGCGTCCACGAAAATGAAATTCAGGCATGTATATAGAAAAAATATTACGAGCCTTTCATTTCAGGCGTCACCTGACGTACCTCACATTGGTAGACATTCTTAGTCAATTGTAGGCATATTACTAACCTCATTTCATAACCAATGCCAAGAAATAAACAGAATAATGCGAGGTCTCCACTCAGGTGTACCATAAAAATGTCATGCGTCGCCTTTGTGTCGTCAGTATTTAGAGGAAAAAATCCGTTAAGCCAACAATGGGAGGCCGTCAAGGGGTTGCCCTGTACTCTGTAGCACACTGAGCCGACCTCCCTACAACGGACAAGCCAGAGGAAGGCGCAAGCACGGCAGTGTTCCTTCGTGAAATGAGCAGGAATTCTTGGGTGCTTTCAGCCTCAAATGTGACGAGATTCTGGCGTTCGGAAGTTCTCTGGGATCTGAATGCAGGCGAGACAATTATGAAGTCATTGGAGGCTCTGCATCAATATCAACACCAGACTGAGGTGCATCAGGCATCTCTCAGTCACGGTGTGTTGCCTCCTAACATTAGTCAACATCAAGGTTAATAGGAGTGATTGGAGGCAAGCAATAATGATGCTGGGATGAGAGAGAGAGAGAGAGAGACGAGGGGGCGGCAGGAGGTGTGTGGAATGAGAGACATGAA
>NC_087204.1:40608777-40623777 GCF_015104395.2 Macrobrachium nipponense
ATTACTCGTGGTTTACCACATATTACTGTGAAAATGAATAAAAAAGCCTAAACAGAATTTTCCTCATGAGTATCTCAATAAGAGTGCAATGTTTCATCAAATATAACAACGTATAAGTTCTTTTATAAGATTTCCCGGAACACACGAGATAAAAAAAATGAATCATTTCTTCCTTATTTACCGAGTGTATTACACTCAGCCTTAAGACGAAAATACATTGCACTCATTTCTTTTTTTAGTCTGCTTGTCAATTTGATTGCGTTCCTTTCTCAACCAGTTTAACCACTTCATTTCGCATAGTCAGCTAGCTGATAAACAAACACGTCTACAGACAGTTTATGTAGCATAATTCACGACAACAAAAACTGAACAAAATATTTGTTACTGGCATCCACGTCCAAAATGATCCTGGGGAGTAAATAAACAAAGAGAAATAAAGATAATAAACTCACCTGAGATAGCTAATCTGGATTTCTACACCATAAACAGACATGCAATCTCTCTCTCTCTCTCTCTCTCTCTCTCTCTCTCTCTCTCTCTCTCTCTCTTAGAATATTATATCTATAATATATATCTTATATATATATATATGTGTATATATATTATGATATTATATATATAATATATAATATACACATATATATATATATATATATATATATATATATATATATATATATTATATATATATATATATATATATATATTTTGCTTCTCTCTTCTCTCTCTCCTAGATATTTTGCCGCCCAAAGAGCTTTAAGTACCCCTTGTTACTTATATTCTAAGTGATTAATACTCGCAATGACTTTCCTCACTTATCCTAGTATATAAACTTGAAACTAACCATTCAAAATTTACTGAAAAATCATTGCAATTTATCAAATGAGCGACGGAAGCTTCTGAGCACTAACGGTATGTGTTATGAAGTTGATAAAGAAATGGATTAACATATGATACCATACCATTTCCCATCTCCCATTCTTTAAACGAACAGTAATCTTACCACAATCGTCATTGTTATTGTTATTTACTACGCCACCCGACTGATATAAGACAAAGAATGAAATGAATCGATCTATTGTGAGGATAGGACGTAATGAAACATTTGCAGCACAGAGTGAGGCGAGTAGTAACGCTTGCGTTTAAATGCTCAGACTGCAAGCAACGTCACACCCGACCTTTTCAATCAACATTTTAGGGAGCATGTCGGAGCCCCAGAAAAAAAAAATAGATGGAGGAAAGAGCTAGAATACAGTAGCTTTAGAGAACTGTCAGAAACATCCACATTATTTTATGACTGAGTTTGCATCGATAAGTCATCTTTCGGATTTTAATTAATCTGTTATAGCCGTATGATTTTTTCTTTGTCATTAAAAGAAGAATGATAGGAAGCCACCTGAAAATGAAAGCGCATAACAATAAGTCACATAAAGCAGATTATTTTTGTAATAAAGTTATAAATGCAAGGTCATTTTTATAATAGAATTAATAACTGAAGATTATTTTTGCAATAAAATGATTAATACAAGGTCATTTATTATAATAAAATTCATAACAGCATATTATTTTTGTAATAAAATTCATAATAGCAAGCCATTATGAAATGAAACTTTATAATAGGAAGTCATCTTAAACAAAATGTTCATAATTTAGGGTCATTTAACAGAGAAAATTTATATGATTATCACAGATGAGCTCCTCTGGTTCAGGATGAGCTACGGCTTTGAAATATTAAGAAAGTATTTTAATTCTACTCTTAAATGCTCATAGCTTAGAGAAGCCGTAAGATAACAAGCAGATTATTCTGTTCACCTTCTGTTAACTTCACAACTTCGATCCACACGTGACCTAAGCCCCGGTATGTACATCATATTGCCTTTAAGCCTTGATAGTCAGTTATAGATATGTAACACATGGCTCTACGTGCCTGCGGGAATGAGGTACTCAGTGCCAGTAAATACCGAAATAACTGCCATTGGATAAAAATGTTTTCCATATTCACTTTGTAGCGGTTCCCACCTGGTTGCAATGAATCTACTCTTCTTTATTAGATATATATATATATATATATATATATATATATATATATATATATATATATATATATATATATAATATATATATATATATATATATATATATATATATATATATGTGTGTGTGTGTGTGTGTGTGTGTGTGTGTGTGTGTATGTGTGTGTATATACATACATATATATGAATTTTCATCACCACCGTGATTCAGTTACATGCATCAAGCTACAATTGTCCTTTAATATCAAATTCGCTCTATCTCGGAATTAATATATTTTCATACATGTTAATATATTAATTCCCGAGGTAGAGCGAATTGGATATTAAAGGACATTTGTAGCTTAATGCATTATATATACTATATACCATATATATATATATATATATATATATATATATATATATATATATATACATACCTACATACATACATACATACAACTACATACATACCTTTTCCCTTCAGAAATATTCCTTCAAAAGGTGTAACCCTCCAGTTCTGTGCATACTTGCATTCTTGTTGAATGCATTTGCTGACCTCATGTACTTCTCCACCCTAGCTGCGACCTATCACAATCGAATAACTACCATATCCATAATTCATCGTACAGGTAGTACAGACAAAATGGCTCTTTCAGGACACGGACCTAGATCGTATCTTCCCACATCCACTGCTGTGTGAGTACCCAGATATGTCTTACACAAACCCGCATTCATGCTAATTCGTGCTCGATGTGTATTGCATTATCTCATCACAATTCCTGTTGTGGAGAGGATTCGTCTGCCTGGGCGTAAACATGACAAAAGCACTTGTTTAGCAACCGCTGTTTGTTTGCTGCACCTCACGGGTTGTAACTTGGTCTTACTGTTGCACTCGAGCTGACGTTTCCTTTACTTATATTCAATTTGTACCACTATTATTATTCGCTCAAAAAAAAAAGCACGCCTCATAAACAGGCTTAATGCATTCCACCTGCCGTTGTAGAGAACACCTCACTACGTCCTGATTTTTTTTTCTTTCTTGTCCTATCGAATGAAGGTAATTTAGTCCAAGAGCTAAGGTCCTTTGAACTAACCGAGAAGGCCAAAAGCGAGAGTGGTTGTTCCTAGGATGGAAAAGTGTGCTGAATCCAAAAATGGGCGTCTTACAAGTCCCTGGTTGGACATATGCCTGTAAAACACCATTTACCATCATGACGGCCGTGCCAGAGTTCCGCCCAAATGTGACAACTTAAGGCGGAACTGTCATTGATTAATGATACTTTTCATTATAGTAACAACATTTTAAAACTTTTAAATGAATTATTAATGTTTTGAAAATATATACATTGGATTTTTTATGTTTCAATCATGACCAAATGGGCGCAGTGCAAAAACGTTTGTGTGCATCACAATATCGTTTATCAATATCCAATATAACAGTTTTTAATATTTTTTTTAATTTTTCATTTGAGTGATATGATGAATGCATGATGGCAGAGACTCCCAATGAAGCAGTCCTAGGATCTACTTTAAGCCCGTGGAACGCATTTGCATACTTCATATTACATCCGACACAAAAGACAGCGATGTTATGGAATTTAATGAAAACACACAGAAGACTGTGAAAAGAGCATCAAATGTGAGGAAAGAGAAATACAAGTCCTCTAAATATGCTTCTGTCTGCATTACTTTGCAATCTCTAAATCATTGTGAGAAATATGGCTACCACAGGGAATGCTACAAGAGATTCACTTGAGTGCCCGAGGTCCTTCCTGAAAAAGAAGCATATGAAAGGAGGACAGATGATAATCAGCAGCATTTACTGTGATCGAAAACATATAATATAATATCTCCAACTACATCCAACGCCGGAGTTCTCCAACCTGTGTGTATTTTCTGCAACCGGTCTCGGGAAAAAAACGTCAAGGGAAACATGAACACATATCTACATTTATCATCCAAAAAGGTTTTGCTGAATTACTTAGCTCTCTGAAGTCCCGTTACCTCTGGATATTGATGGACCTTGATGAATATAATTCTTTACACACATCACAAACATTATGTGAGAAAATAATGACACAGTGCAGTGATAGATTAAGGACATATCGTTTGTCAAACAAAGGCACTGTGGTCTGTGCTAATCATATTGAGATGCATGGTGCAATCAATGAAACCTTTTATGCGCTTTCTTCTACCGATGCTACTATTAATGATGCTGCCTTACAACTTCCCTCTGTCATTCTGCAGCCACCGGAAAACACAAAACCCTTGCCTCAAGACATCACTGTTGATACCTTATGTGCTGGTGAGGCAGATGTTCCTGAGGAGCTACTTCTATTCTTCCAGACACTCTACACTGGCAGCCACTCTTCTGTAATGAGTCCACGTGTTAACCGTTATGTCCAGTCATCTGCTGATGATTCGGTATTTGCAACAACCCGTGGAGGGGTAAAAACAGCGAAGCACATATCCTCAGGACTTGGTGTAAAGAGCATGTCTGGAAGCAGGAAGGTCTAGGTCATACTCAACCATTTTGGTCACTGTATAAGCTATAATGTAGTTGAAGCTCTGGAGACAGATATGGCAACCACTGTGGTAAGAAGGCAAAGTGTAGCCTGGGACAATTATGATGAAAACCCTGAAACCCTATGAGGGAAAGGGGCTTTACAGGATACCATTGGCATTTGCTACCAAAATGTTCTTAAAAAAGACATATCAACCACCAGTCCAGAAGGTAAAGATGCAAGACAAGCAGACATGCCACCAAAAGAAACTAGAGCGAAAAAGGAAGTTTGACTCTGACATGGTTCATCTATTCCATATCCAAATAATTGCAGAGGACATGATGGTAAATCTCTGTAGGAAAGAAAAGCGTGTGGATTTTGTGTGTGACACCTATGAGTGTTTCAAGGACATAGAGCGTGGAAGGCGTGGAAACCTTGGAGGTGAAATCAGTCTCATTGCACAGGGCCCTGAGCAACATTGTCCAAAGGGCTTTCAACAAGCATTGAGAAAAAACAACTTTAAGAAGTCATTATTTCACTTTCTGGTGAAGGAATGGGAAGGTGATAGCTATGGCTATGTTTTACACGGTCATGAAATATATTTTGGACTAGAAAAAGAGTGTTACCTTTACAAAGAAATTGATGGTCATGTAGTGTGTGAAAAAGTTGGCGATCTTGAGTGTTGCCATGAGGAGGCCGACTTGCGTATTATGTTGCATCTTTAGAATATTGAAAGAACATATGCTGGTGCAAATGAAATTGTGAGATGTAATGACACAGATATTCTTGTGATCCTGCTTTGTCATGTCCATAACACAGAGCTACATATATGGATGGATGTAGGGCAGAGTGGGAGTAATACTAGAAGATTTAAAAATGTCACTAATCTTGCTTCAAATCTTGAAAGAAAACTGTGTATGGCTCTTCCTGGGCTGCACGTGTTCACAGGTTGTGATTTCACGACATCATTTCTGAGGAAAAGAAGGATTAAACAATAGTTGAATCCTCCAAGGAATTCCAAGATACGTTTGCCAAACTGAGAACAGAACCACGGGACAGTGTTGAAGCCATCTCAAAAGAGTTGGAGAAATTTGTTTATGTTCTTTAAGGAAAACAAAAATTAGATTCAGTAGATGAAGTGCAGTACTTAATTTTCAATGATAAATGCAAGCTAAAAGATGACAAACCACCACGTCAAAATATCAAAGGATTTAATGCTTGACTGCCTCCTTGCCAATCAGTACTGAAACAGAAAATTCGTCGTTCAAACTATGTTTTACGTTCATATGGAAAAATGCTAACAAGCACGACCCAACAACGCTCAAACCTAAAGGTAGTGGATGGTGAGTTCAAAATGGTACATACACTTTACATTGGTTTGAGGGAGAGCAGATACCAAAAGACATCTGTTGTAGGATTGAAGATGAAAAGACGTTGGATATAGGGAAATAAGAAAGTGAAATTAAGGAAGTTTCTTCTGGAGTCTCGGAATATGACAGTGATTGAGTTATGTTTTTTTGGTAAACAGTTTACCTATTCTATTCAGATTTATAAATACTCTTTAATTTAATCGGTAGGTTATTCATCATGTTGGTTAACTCTTCTCATATAACAGTCAAGTCCCATTAAATTAACTTTTACATCCGACGACTTTAAATGGCCTCTTCAGGACATTTAAGCTTCAGGGGTGAATTATGAACTTAGGTTATTGATTCATTTAAAAGTTATAAAATGTTGTTACTATAATGACAGAATAGGAAAGGTATCATTAATCAATGACAGTTCCGCCTTAAGTTGTCACATTTGGTCAGAACTCTGTCACGGCCGTCAATGATGGGAAATGGTGTCTTACAGGCTTATTTCACACCAGAGGTTGCAAGACGCCCATTTTTGGATTCAGCACACTTTTTTCTTTTTTTTACCGTAGAAACAACCACTCTTGCTTTTGGCCATTCTCGGTTAGTTCAAAGGACCTTAGCTCTTGGACTAATTCTGTCGACCTCTCCAAAATTGACCACTTTTACTTCAGTCTCTTTAACGCTATTCCGGATTGTTCCCATTTTCACCTCACGCGCTCTTTTCTTTTTCTTCTTATCAGATTTCACGTTTTTAATTTATTGCGATTTAATATGTTTTATGAGAAAGTAATCCATTCAAATTTTATTCATTTTACGTCATGAGGTAATTTCATGCATTTTTCTGCATTGTACTTGTTAATAGCGATTGTGTTTGTATATATGCAAAGAAATAAATGATAGAAAGACTAAAGAAAAATTGAAAGACAAGGTTAGATTTTCTGTTCAGCGTTTAAAACACACAACAGTCATCTTCTCAGTAGGGTGATATTCACTTAGCCTTTTTTTTTTTTTTTTTTTTTTTTTTTTACATTAGAACAGTTTCTTTTTATTCTTTTCTTACAGTCCGATTTTCTTGCGAATCCTATTCAGAATATTTCTTGTAACTTTGTATTTCTAACTACGCATAGAGCTCGAGTCCATCGACTTCCGAGTAAAACATAAACTGATTCGAACGCATTAGCATACGTTTTCTTGTACTTCTCTTTCCTCGGGATAATATCCTCACTAAATTCTAAATAGGGAAGATAAAATGTGTCGTGGATTCCAAGCCTCAATTTACCCGGTAGTAACGGACAACTTTTTCAAAGGTTGTCTGTTGTATTTGCGAAATTCAAAACGAAAATGAAAACATAGCATTTTTCAGCTGGAATCGAAGTCTCGTATCCCTTTTGTTGGAAGATGGCGCCAGAGAAATATGCAGTCCTCTGAATTTCATTAAGTCTTAGACGGAATGTACTCCCTCCCAGCATCACTCGTTTCCCTCAACCCCAACCCTCCATCACCCGAAAGTAAATGTCCCGCAGTTTTCAAAAAGCTTTTGAGTTTAGGCTGGGTATCAGCAAAACGCTGTTTGAAAATATGAAGGTATCGATTGTCTTGCGCTACTCTCTTGCATCCAGTCTTCTAATTCCTTGATATTCGTTCTCTTTTTGTCATCGTTCAAGGTACCAAATCAATCATATATCTTTCTCATATGATGGTAATTATTTTTCTCATTCATTCTCATTTGGATCTCTTAACTGTGACAGATTTACAGGGTATGGTACGCCTGTTCTTATATCCCCTTTTCGCCAGACAAGGAAGTAAAGATTTCGCTATTTAAATCCTAAGATCTTAACCCTTTAAAGCTGTTGGGACAAAATCCTTTTGTAAATAGCTCGATTTTGTTTATTTAGCAATATTTAGGTTTGGAATAAGTGTTCTTGCATCTGATGTTACAAAAGTACAAATGTTTGAGTAAGACACAGCACCAAATTTTTCTTCCTCCTCCTCCTCCTCCTCGTTTTATTCTTCTTCTTCTTCTTCCTAATAAATTATTATTATTATTATTATTATTATTATTATTATTATTATTATTATTATTATTATTATTATTATTATTATTATTATTATTATTATTATTATTATTATTATTATTATTATTATTATATTACCAGTCCAGCTGTAGCTATTATTTTTTGTTATCACCGTCTGAAGTTTAGTGAACATAAGCCATGAAAAGTATAATTATTTTGTTATGGTTGTTGTTTGGTCATCCTCTGAGTTCGGTGGAGGTCACGAGCGGAAAATACAGTCATTTTGTGAGCACTTGTTTAATAGCTCTCAGCGCAGTATATCTGCTTTATTTAGATAACTGTGATATTGGCCAACTTCGGCGATTAGCTTAGATCTCTTAATCCCCGTTCTGACCTTTTACCTTCTCTTTCTATCATGCTTGAATTTCAGTCTAGCATTTGGTTGTGATACAGGTAGATTCGTAGAAATACAGTTAAATAATGGTAACATATATGTAGTATGAATAATTGCAGGTAAATATCCATAAATGTAAGCGAGTTTAGTAACTGATGAAATTTGCCACTAATTTTTCATAGCTAACGGGGTAAAGTTTATGTTACCTTTAATTGTACATAACTACACTTAAATAGTCATAGATACCTGCATTTGTGATTAATGCGAACAATGTTAGCATATTAATATATTTGTAATTCTGAAGTGCCCAAGGTTAGGGTTAATTTTTAAGAATATCGGAATATCAAGCATGCTGTTATTTTTGCACATTTACGACATAACTATGGCATAGTTTGATGCATATCTGCATATGCTATATATATATATATATATATATATATATATATATATATATATACATCTATATATATAATGTATGTATAATTATATACTATTGGTATTCTATAATAAATGTTTGTTTCTGAGATTTTTTAAATTTTGAAGCAATCTACTGTAACACACCAAGGCACAATTGTTACAACTGCTTTCCCTAATATCTGTACTTGAGCAGTAATAATAATGAAATTGTTCAGACACCACAGGCCTTTATTTAAACCACCGGAAAATATGTTTTCGTAATGTTTGACTTGTGGCATAATGCCCTTTCACAGATTTTTTTTAATGTACGTAGAGGACAGAACTGTAAAGGGTACCGTGATGCAGAGATATAATAGCGTTTCATTGGTAATCATTGCAATTATATTTTCACCTATATTGTGCACATTAACTCATACATTTTTATTTGCCATAAACTTTGTACAATCTGGATAAGGTTTTCTTTTTATATTCCCTATTTGTCATAATAATATCTTTATTCTTTTTTTATTTCTCTGTTAAAAGTAGGATTTACGCTAACAGAAATAAAATGCAACTAGTAATAAGTGATGATATATACCTGATTTTAGGTGTTATTTTCTTTTGCATACTTCATATAACTTCCAGCTCATTAAATGGTTTCATTCTTCCCGTACTGATGCAGGGAAGGATGAGACCCTTCATTTTTCTACTTAGAGGAAACAAATCATAAATGGCTTTGTTTCCTCTTTCCCCTTAGTCCCACAAACAACTGAAATGAAACTGTTATTTTGGAACTTAAAATCTTGAGCTGAAAGTCTCCTGTTTTGTGTTTAACTTAGCAGATTGAGATATGTTGCTTTTTCGATATAAATTTTGTTCTTTAATTTTTAGTCCAGAAATTAGTCTCCTGAGTCATTCAAGATCTCTCCGGCCTTTGTTACTTTTGCCCTTTCCAGGAAATAATTATTGTTCGTCCATCCTTTGAGGAGAACGTTTTTCTTCAGTGAAGACTTACTCAAGTTCTAAACAGCCAGAAAAGAATGATTAAAAATGTTTCCTTTGCATAAATTTTTTCACCACCTTTATGGAACAGTTTCCTCTTATTTTTCCTTTCGAAATCACAGTTCTGTTTGACAGCTCTGGAATCGAGCATCTAACAATTATCAATACATAAGACCTTTATATTGTTGGTAACTTATCTATTAAGGTCGGATGATTTAGAAATCTAAAGCTATCCGTAGGTTACTAGGAGCTGCCTTTAGAACTTAAGTCCTACAGGACTTTGGAGCTCCACAAGAATCATTTCTACCTCTCAAGTTTTCTTTGTTTAAGTAAAAAATGCGCACTACTCTACGGTTACTTTACAGCGGTCCTCGTTCTACTTTAGAAAAAAATGATGGAAAACACCGAAAGTGGAAATTATCATTATGGTGCTTCAAAGTCCTGTAAAATTTCAAGCACTGAAGGCATCTCCTCATTGTTGAAAGTATCTTTAGCCATCATCAGCTGCCAGCAGTATGAAAGTCTAAAACATTGATGGCTATCAGATGTTCGATTTCAGAGCTCTCTTGAGTTGAGAAATTTATACTCTCCTCCCAAGAAGTGACGTAAAATCTGCATTGACCCCTCGTAGGTTATTTCTTATTTTGATGAAATTAGATAAGTCACAGTAGTAGTATTAATCAAGTAACTAGTAAATTAAACCAATTAAAGTAATTATTTAGGATTTTGTCAATACATTTCTTTTTCCATGGTGAGCACGACTATACTCGGTTTTTTTCCATCTGTCCACCCGCCTGTGGTGTTTGCATATGGTAACACTGCGTCCCGGGCTTTAGATAGTTGCATTCAGCTTACACTTAACAATAATAATAATATCCTATTTCGAATATTAATGGTGTAATTCGCATACAGTAAATTATTGAAACACTTTTCAGTTGCAAATGTACACCCAGATATCCTTTTATCTACATAAAACTTAGACATAGCGTAACTATTTAAAGCCCGGGACGCAGTGTTACCATGCGCGACCACCACAGGCGGATGGACAGATGGAGTTACCTCTCGGTAGAATCACGTTTTTCGGCGACAAGATAAACCATGCCAGCGAAATGTGGGGCCACTGGAATGCCCGCTGGGGAAGATTGATATTATCTTCTGCCACCTAACCTCTTGACTTTTAACTAGATGATATAGTTTTCCACACGGCATTAAAGCAAGGAAGGCCAACCAGGGTGACCTGGAGGTAGTTACATTGGAGCGAACATCATTTTGTTCATAGCCGAAATTTGGCAGCCGGTCACTGCTTATTTATATATATATATATATATATATATATATATATATATATATATATATATATATAATATATATTATATATATATATATATATATATATATATATATATATATATATATATATATATATATATATATATATATATATATATATATATATATATATATATATATATATATATATATATATATATATATATATATATATATATTATATATATATATATATATATATATATATATATATATATATATATATATATATATATATATATATATATAATATATATATATATATATATATATATATATATATATATATATATATATATATATATATATATATATATATATATATATATATATATATATATATATATATATATATATATATATATATATATATATATATATATATATATATATATATATATATATATATATATATATATATATATATATATATATATATATATATATATATATATATATATATATATATATATATCAATTCAAGCTACAAATGTCCTTTAATATCAAATAAATTCACTTTACCTCCCAAATGATATATTTTCATATATGTACCGAAGGGGAATTTTTTGATTGATAATAATTTTCGTCCCCCACCCCCCATGGGATCGAACCACCGACCAAGTGGACGGGACGAAATCAGGACAGTCAGTGACGCTATCCAATCAGCCAACAGAGACGCTATAAGTTCATATCGATTCTGACCTTACAAATCACCCTCGATCTGGGTGCTTTCGTAATTAGAATCGATATGAAACCCCGTCTACCATGTTGGCCAATTCGAGCGTTTGACAGCACGTAGCCTTTTGTTATGAATAATTATCACATTGAACCGTGATCCATTTATATATCAATTCAAGCTACAAATGTCCTTTAATATCTAAATTCACTTTACCTCCCAAATGATATCTTTTCATATATGTACCGAAGGGGAATTTTTTATTGATAATAATTTCGTCCCCCCATGGGATCGAACCACCGTCCAAGTGGACGGGGACGAAATCAGGACAGTCAGTGACGCTATCCAATCAGCCAACAGAGACGCTATAAGTTTATATCGATTCTGACCTTACAAATCTACCCTCGATCTGGTGCTTTCGTAATTAGAATCGATATGAAACCCCGTCTACCATGTTGGCCAATTCGAGCGTTTGACAGCACGTAGCCTTTTGTTATGAATAATTATCACATCGAACCGTGATCCATTTTATATATTCAATTCAAGCTACAAATGTCCTTTAATATCTAAATTCACTTTACCTCCCAAATGATATATTTTCATATATGTACCGAAGGGGAATTTTTAATTGATAATAATTTTTGTCCCCCCATGGATCGAACCCACCGTCCAAGTGGACGGGGACGAAAATTCAGGGACAGTCAAGTGACCGCTAATCCAATCAGCCAACAGGGACGCTATAAGCAAGGTTCATATCGCATTCTGACCTTACAAAATCACCCTCGATCTGGGTGCTTTCGTAATTAGAATCGATATGAAACCCCCGTTCTACCATGTTGGCCAATTCGAGCGTTTGACAGCACGTAGCCTTTTGTTATGAATAATTATCACATTGAACCGTGATCCATTTATATATCAATTCAAGCTACAAATGTCCTTTAATATCTAAATTCACTTTACCTCCCAAATGATATATTTTCATATATGTACCGAAGGGGAATTTTTGGGGAATTAATTGATAATAATTTTCGTCCCCCCATGGGATCGAACCACCCGTCCAAGTGGACGGGGACGAAATCAGGACAGTCAGTGACGCTATCCAACAGCCAACAGAGACGCTATAAGTTCATATCGATTCGACCTTACAAATCACCCTCGATCTGGTGCTTCGTAATTAGAATCGATATGAAACTCCGCTCTACCATGTTGGCCATTCGAGCGTTTGACAGCACGTAGCCTTTTGTTATGAATAATTATCACATCGAACCGTGATCCATTATTTATATATCAATTCAAGCTACAAATGTCCTTTAATATCTAAATTCACTTTACCTCCCAAATGATATATTTTCATATATGCTACCGAAGGGGATTTTTAATTTGATAATAATTTGTCCCCCCATGGGATCGAAACCACCGTCCAAGTGGACGGGGGACGAAATCAGGACAGTCAGTGACGCTATCCAATCAGCCCAACAGGAGACGCTATAAGTTCATATCGATTCTGACCTTACAAATCCACCCATCGATCTGGGTTGCTTTCCGTTAATTAGAAGAAATCGATATGAATACCCACAACCCCGTTCTACCATGTTGGCGCCAATTCTTCGAGCGTTTGAACAGTCACGTTAGCCTTTTGTTATGAAATAATTATCACATCGAAACCAATGGATCCATGTTATTTAATATATCAATTCAAACTACATTTCGATCCCATGGGGGCCGGGGGGACGCAAATTATTATCAATTAAAAAAATTCCCCTTCGGTACATATATAAATGAAAATATATCATTTGGGCAAGCTACAAATGTCCTTAATATCGAAATTCACTTTACCTCACAAATGATATATTTTCATATATGTACCGAAGGGGAATTTTTTAATTGATTTCGAAAGGAAAAATAACAGGAAAGTGCCATAAAGGTGGTGAACAAATTTATACGAAGGAAACGTTTTTAATCATTCTTTTCTAGCAGTTTAGAACTTGAGCAAGTCTTCACTGAAAAAAATGTTTGTGCGAAACAGAGGGTCCAGAATCTCAGAACTAAATACGAGCCGTAGACTACTTGAAAAGAGGACTACCGACTCCGCAGCTCGGGTCCCAAACGGGAATAGCGCGCGTTTTAACAAACGCTCTAACTTTTAACATTTTTTATTGTTGTTTACTCAAGTTTTTTATATATTATATTTGATTTCCAAGAAAAAGGGAAGCCTTTTATCACTATTTTCTAATAAACACCATTTAAATATTATTTTGTTATCCAAGTGTAAGGTAAAGAAAAATCTTTATTTTTTTTACTAAAATTTTAATACATGAATCCGTACAATTATTAAATAGAGATGCAATATTTTTTTATATATGAAGGATAAAAATAAGATACCAATATAGGAAAAAATATCAATTGCATGAAAAAACAATAATCGTGTATATGGCAGGGCTTGATAAATTCACGTAGTATTATAGTTCCGAGATTTAAAAAGAAATAAATCAGTGCAAAAATGCTATGGGAAAAATAAAGAAAACAACTAAATTCATAATATCAGTTACCCATTACTCTTAATTTGATAGGTTTTCTCGTCGTCTTAAGCAACATAGTTTATTCTCTCGAACGGAATTGTTTGAATCATATGCCTTGAACAAAATATTTTTGAGAGATTGCCAAGCTCTCTTATTTCTTGCCAAAGAAGCATGAATCATTTTTAAAAGCTTAGCCACGTAATTTCGCAATATTTTCCCGGCTCACTTAATTTCTCAACCAAATGGAATGCACTCTGAACAAAGAACACGTCAAGTCTAGGAACACAAAGGCCACAACGATTCAGTTCCTCCAAAAATTCACTTACATCTACTACCATATTCATGAACAAGATGACCAGCAATAAAAACAACCTTTTGTTTCAATTGATCTGAAAAATCAAGTCATTTGGAAACCTGCAACGCTGATTTATTTCTCATATCTCGAAACTAAAATACTAAAGTAAAATTCTCAAGCTCTGCCATATCCACGATTATTTGTCTTTCTTTTCTTGTTATTCAAATTTTTCCTGTATTGGTATTATATTTTCATCCTTCTTATATAAAGAGCTATTGCATCTTTATTTAATAACGGTACTGATTTCATGTATTAAAATTCGAGTAAGAAAAAATAAAGATTTTTTTTACCCTAAGTTTTCATATCAAAATAATATTCAAATGATGTTTATTAGAAAACAGTGATAAAAAGACTTTTTTAGAAATCAAATATCATATAAAAAACATAAGTAGACAACAACAAAAAAGTGAATGTAAAAGAGCGTTTGTTAGAGCACG
>NC_087204.1:40628777-40641277 GCF_015104395.2 Macrobrachium nipponense
GCTTCTCAGTGCAACCGGGTGGGGAGGGTGGCTCCTCCCTGTTTACATTGAGATTCGTGGACTTCGCCTTTATTCTCTGGATTTCTTTATCTTGCTGTCCAACCACTCTTACTCCCTGCTTTTGCTGTTAGATGCTTTCATAAATCAATTAAAACCAGGACTACATAGTAACAACAAAAGATCACGTTTATAGTAACGATAAGAATGAGATGACTAGAAGATAGCAAGATAGATGAGAACTGAAACAGAAAGAGAATAAGGGCAATTTTGTAAAATTAAATATTCTAACCAAAATACCCTGAAGGTATCTTTGGGTCCTAAAAGGCAGGAAAGTAAGGAAGTGAAGTATGAATAAATAATATTGAAAAGTGAGTTGAGTGTAGATGTGAGCGAACCAAATAAGATGTTTGCAAAACTTGCAAATTTTCTTTCAAAGATGTTTCCCAGTACAGTAGAAGTAGAATGCGTCCAAGCTAAGTTACCGGCTTGGGGAGTTCTCTAAACCTCATTATAGACGTCAGTCACAAACAAGGAACACTTTAGCTTGTTAGAAGTCACAGTTGCTTCCTTGAGCAGCTCCTCTATGTATTTATGGGGCCTATCAATCCAAGTATGGATTATGACTTCCAGGTTGGAAAGGAACCCTTTTTTTAATATACTTATACTCCATCCTACTGCATTTTATTTGTATTTCCCCTTACAGTTAATAAACTTTATTGTTGTACTATCAGTCTGATTAAAAAAAAAAGTCAGCCGTTCCTTGCTAGATTGCATCTCATCGCCCCCATTTCCCTTGGCTAAATGGAAGTTTAAACTTGGCTCACTCAAATGAGAAATCGACGACGCAGTATAAGTTATTTTCAGCAAAGGAATTCATACAAATAGATCGAATAACATAGCGCCGTAAGGCTGTTGAAAATGGAATGTGTATGAGCAAGATAATGAAAAGGAATGGCTGAAAATCAATTAGAAAAGAGAGAGAGAGAGAGAGAGAGAGAGAGAGAGAGAGAGAGAGAGAGAGAGAGAGAGAGAGAGAGATAAATAAAGAGGGTAAACTGAGGAGGAGAGAAGCAAAAGAAAGCAAGAGAGGGAAGCAGAGCAAGGACAGAACTAGAGCATTTATAAGTCCTCATTGGACGACATGACTTAGAATAATAAGATAATAAAAAAACGAAGAAAGAGAAAGGAAACAGCACTTTGGAAGCTGAGCAGAATGATCCCAATTTAGACGACAAAGACAAGGACAGCAAGCTTTAAGACAATGCCTGAAAATAGAATAATTGTCTTGGTATTAATTCTTTGGGGCATTAAAACGAAAAGGAAGTTTCGAAAGACGACAGAAAGTGCAGACGGATACAATAAGACAGAGCCTTGACGGACTCTCTTGAGCAGCTCCTACAGACTCTTATGAGGGCTTATTCATCCTTGTATGAAATATTGTTTTCACGTCCTGCAAAGGGCCTCCTTTTTCTGTTCTCAAATCCTAATATTTCCTTTAGTTCCTCTGTCTTTTCTGTAAATATTGCTCAAGTCTCATGCAAAATAGGAACTGACATCCTTTCTGTCAACCTTCTTTGCAGATATTGTTGTGGTCATTGCTCTCGTCTGTGTCAGAACGGGAACATCAAGGGAATAATAAGACTTAGACGATCAGGGCGATATGGAACAATCTCAAAAGCGAGATGACGTTTAATGCAAATAGCAGGGATTGAATAAGTGACTGTTAATATTCGCTAGAAGGTAACGGGAAGGTTTTATAGTTTGAAGAGATAGTGAGAGAATAGTGATAAGCAAATAGAATTACAAAGCCTCGCAAAGGAATGGATTCGAAAGAGGGTAAAGGAAAGGAAAGTGAAGAGGGCATGCTTCATGATTTCAAGCGTGGATGAGAAATTTAGAATAAGAAAAATATAAAGTTTAGAAGTGGTAAGGAGTAAAGAAAGCAGAATAAGTCAAAGAAGAGGTACAGAGATGATTATCAACACCCATAAAACTAGAGTAAAGAAAATGCTGAATAACAGTGGCTTAAGTGAACAAGATGCGATAAGAAATACACAGGTGGAAAATAAGACAAACCAAAACTAAAGGAAGGAATTAAGTTAAAAGTTTACATCTTTAACCTTCTTGTATGCATGCGTGTGGTGCTTTGTATGTATGTGAGAGAAATAGAGAGGCAAATAATTTACAAGGATTAATATTCAATGACTAGGATGTCAAAGATTCATATAATAGAAGGATGGTCAAAAGAATAACTGACTGACTGGTTAGCCAAGCCAGAGTTAAGTGGCTTAGTTCAGCGTCAATGGTCATGAAAGACTTTTATGTTAACGTAAAATATGAAACTTAATCATGTCTGTGATAGTCAAAGAGAATAGGTAAAAGGAGAGAATATAGCTTATAGAAGGTGGAAAGAGATCAACATAAGTAATATGGACATAGAGAAAATATTATAATATTTATAAAAAAAATATGGAAAGTAAATATGAATATATTAAAAGGGCGAGAAAACAAAATAGGACCTAGTTTAACGTAAATACTAACGAAGCAATGACGACCAAAACAAACTACTTAAGAGAAGGGAATAAGCATATAAGAATAAGATGTAAACGAAACATTACGAAAATGGAATGAAAAACAAAATAAAAAATGAAAGGCGGAAAGTTAAAAGAGCAGGGCAAGAATTGAAATAAATTAGTGCCGAAAAATCAGTGATTACTTGAAGTGCAGAAGAGCCAGTGTATCCTCTGGAAATATGCAAACGCAGAACGAGAGAAAATCTAGAAAAAGAGGAAACATGTAATTCCTTGCAACAAGGAAACAAAGGAACAAAGTGAACGACAAGAATTAATGAAAAGTCTAAGTAAGAGTTAGGGTAACTGAGAATAAGTATGTACTAGTAAGAATACACGGTAAGAGCTGCTGGAACAGCATCAATAAAAGATGGAAAAGAGAAAAGTAATGAGTCGATATTAGTTCAGCCTCTGCCGAAATCGTCTTGCGCGAGCGCGGGCTCTTTCTCAGGACAGCCCATAAGCGTGGAAAGATGTTAGAAGTAACAAGAAGCGTTTTGGGACCCTCTGGATTCATCTCAACTAACACATACCAGGAGGCTCGAATCAAAGATAGACCTCTTAGAGAAAATTAGGGACTGACGTCAGGGAATACAAAAGAGAATAGAGCATCCCTGCATGCATATATATATATACGTATACATATATATATATATATATATTATATATATATATATATATATATATATATATATATATACATGTGTGTGTGTGTATTATATATAATATAATATAAAGATACAAAACTGGATCTAGCAAAACAAGCTGCCTACTTGGAATGAAAATAAAGAAAAAGAGATAGAAAATGAGCCGGAAGGTAAAGTAAACAGAGGTGTTGTGATGGTGAGAAAATATGAAAGGGGAGGAATGATGAATATTATAAAAATGTCACAAACAAAGGTTGTGATGAATATGAAAAGGAGAAGAGGGGGAAAGGAGGCTAATTTTATCAGTTTGCTTCTGTTGTTCGTTTTGTTATGCCATTATGGAATAAGAAAACGAAAATTATAGGAATGTTAGAGGTTTAGTTAAACATAATATTTATTTTTTTTTCTTTTTATATGGGTGGAAGGAAGGCAGGGTTAGAAGTATTATAAAGGTAGAAAGGGTCGGGGGAGGTGGGGGCGAGAGAGGAGAGGGGAATTATTTGTTTACCTACAAGACGTCATCATTATAATCATCATCATCATTATCAGGATAACTAAAAAAATTTTCAGCCATCAATTCAGATAAGAATCGTTACTGTATTATGGTCATCACCGAAATGAAGTTTTCAGAAAACCTGAAATAAAAATGCAGCAAATGAAAGTCTGAATAATAAATAGCATCTTCGAAACAAAACACGAAGGATTCAGTAAGATGTACTGTGTATATTGATTTAACCACAATCCTCTCCTTTCTTCAGAATTTACTCTAGATATTTGTCTGTCTTGTATTTCGACTATTTCTTTGCCTTATTCCTTTCTGTTTCATTTATCATTTCATTTCAATCTCTGTGTTTATTTGAATCAAATGTTTTTGGCTTTTGTTTTTCATTCAGAAAGAAAAGGATTAAACTCATTGTTTTTCCTGGCTTACAATACCCATGATTTCTTTGATATTCGAACTTATTTAATCTTCCGAACTTCTTCAAACATATCTAGATACGGACACGAAACTTCCAGTCTTAGTGGTCACGGCAAAAAAAAATAAATAAATAAAATAAAAAGCCAAGCATTAAAATGCTGAATAAAACAGCAACGTCTAAACTGGATTAAATGAGGCAGAACAGCGTTTAAAGGTGAATGGTTAACTGTTCGCTATATTCATCTTATTTTTGCCGTAGATGTTTTCGTATGTTTGTGTCTGTTTTTTTGTGTTTATTTTGAATATTTATTGTGTATTCCCATGTGTATCAAGCTCCTCTTCCATAGAAAGCCTGAGTCATTTATAAAACCTGAATAATGCTTAATAACCCTCACTTATAACTCATGGACACTACTCTCCATGTGCAAATAACGCACTGAGAGAGAGAGAGAGAGAGAGAGAGAGAGAGAGAGAGAGAGAGAGAGAGAGGCGGATGTAGGGCGAGGTTCAAGATAGAGGGGAGCGTCTTCTTTGTTGGGATGGTTCCTAAGTACTTGAGGTACGTAATAAGATTAGTCACTGAAGTTTCAAAAGTAAATAATTAATTGAAAGCTTCGATAACGAAACGAAAAGACAATACGGAATGAAGTCAAAACCTGAAAAGAAAGATTACGCGATGTTTTCGTGATATTACAATAATCAAAGGAAGTGGGCAAATTTGGTTAATAAGGGGAAAGTAAGCAACAGAATTTAATTTAAAGTATATGATTTATATGAAAAAAATACAGGAGAAGAAGAAGTCATTGATCAACACTCCAGCAGGGAGAAACTAAAGCAGATGACTGATAGCAAGCGTTGATTAATTGACTGATTGATTGATTGAAACTAGCGTTGCAACAACTACGGTCGTTCACGAAACAGTTAGTCAAAGCATATTTATTTGCTACAGTACAATACAAGGAAATAACAGGAAAGAAGGCATAAAGAGAGAAGATGTAAGTCAATGGAAATGAAAGTCACGAAAGGAAAAGATTCCAGATAAAATGAAGACGAAAAAAGACGAAATGTTAACGTGAAATCTTTTGTGTCTTTGTGGGATTCCTGCCAACACTCCTTTGCATCCTCGCTCTCGCCTACTTGCAAACTAACTCATATTTTAAGTAAAAGGATAAAATTGCCGCCGGGAGAAGACTGCAACACCGTCTGAATAAAATCTCAAGTCTGTTATGTTTCCATGAGATGTCTTGTTCGACGCAAGCGGATGGACAAAGGAACGAGGAAATTGTCACAGGAACAAGGACATTGACACAGGGATCTCCCCTGATGTGAATTTGCTCTTGGGACCACATAAACACAGAATAATAAATACACAAAAGAAAGAATAAAAGACACGTTCTCTCAAATCTTAGAGTAAGAACGTCAAAATAGACAACACGCACACACACACATATAAGTAGGGAAACCCATATATATATATATATATATATATATATATATATATATATATATATATATATATATATATGTTTATATATTATATATATATATATATATATATATATATAATATATATATAAAATTTACATGCAGATTAAGTGTCAGAAACAATCTCATGAATACTGGAATGGAGATGTACACTTAGCACAGAAACAGAAATGTAATACTGGAATGTGCATCCCAGCAAAGGAACAGAATTGCACTCATGATCATAGGAACAAAGAACTTCAATTGGTCACAAACCCATGAACGTTCACGTGAACACAGGATAATGCATTTCCACAAGTGAACGACTGTTCGTGACAGGCAGAGAAACACGGAAGGTGCCTGCGGAATCGATGACACTTGGATTCAAGTACAAGTACATAAACATTGGTAAACAAAGGTATGCTTGGACGTCAAAACGCTCGCCTGAATGCAGCAACATTCTCAGAAGCATGGAAATCACGCACATAGGATAAGGAACGGCTGCCCTGGATATTTGGAAGTGGAACATAAACTTGTAAATAGAAATAATTAGATAAGAACAGGAAAAACCTGTGCAGAAATGCCGGAACGTACCCCATTGACATACGAACGAGCACTTGGACAGTGTGACACATACGTGAGACCAGGACTGCGCAAATAAACTGCAGTCGTCAATAAACTGCAGTCGTGTATAAAGATACTATAGTAAACATATAAAAATAACAATGACATTCTTTTATGAATCCAGAAGATGTGAAACTAGACGAAAGAACGCAATATTGACTTTGGAATAAAAGTACGCCATTGAACACGAAAAATGTACACGGTGCGCCATTGGACAAGAAAAATGTACATGTATACTGGAATATAAACGTAGACGTAAATGAAAGGACGGCGGTGACTCTGGCTAATATCTTATTCTCTCTGTACTAGTGAGGAATTGTGACTAGGTATAAATCAAGGCTCTAAATAGAACTCGCAATTCATAGAAAAAGCGTTGAGCCCGGAGGCCATGTCGATGAACACTTATCAAGGGAAATAAGGATGAATAATTATGCTGAATATTTGTACATGTAATGAGAATTCGTAATTCCTAAATCATTTCTCTTAGTTTCTCTTGCTTTAGTAAATAAACTATGTTGGATGTCCTCAATGTCGTCATGCTAGATGCATGAGATTGGCTGAGTTATATACGTATATATATATATATATATATATATATATATATATATATATATATATATATATATATATATATATATATATATATATATATACAGTGTGTTTCGAAATGAGTGGGCCCCCCTCTACAGCACAAACTAAAATTGATATGGAAAATAACAAAAGTAATTCAGAACAGGTATTTATTTAAGTTTCTTTCTGAGTATTTAATATTTTGTGTGGCCTCCATCTGCCTGTACCACAGCCAGCATTCTTGAGGGGTATGCTTTCAGCTATAATGTCTTTTGACACCTGAGAAAGGACTTCAGTCCTTCCAAGATTCTCTCTTTTCGCGATGACAGTCATATGGATTTTTTTGTTCCAGTTTCTTTTAACAAAGGATTCATCTCTTTTTGTGTATTTAGCTATCCAGGAACGTGAAATGAAGGATGCGCCAGCATCCCTGGCCTCTCTGAAGGTTATAGCCAGGATTCGGTCAATCCATCTGATTTCCTCCGAATCGTTAGCCATGGCTGTATCTAACTCCGTCACTCAGTCTGAAAATACAAGAAATGTAAAATGAAAAATAGCTTAAAAGAAACTTAAGATAATGTACTTGGAGATAGGCTATAGCAGAAAACTTCAAATGTTCCTTTTGTTTCGTTGGGGGCGGGGGGGCGGGGGGGGCCTCTAGTTTCGAAACACCCGGTATATATATAATACATCCCTCCCTTCTGCAATCGCAATAAAGGTTATAACTGTCAATCAAGATGTCACCAGACGGCTAAAGTTACGGGCTTAGAAAGGGTAACTTCTCTTGAGTACGGGTTGCTACTTGTAACTTGGTTATGAGTCCAACAAAATCCTCAAGTCGGAATTAATACAGTGAAAATAATTGATATTGACCTCAAAATATTGTCTAACATGTATCGCATACATGGCCCCACACAAGTAAACGTAATACAGCATAATATATATATATATATATATATATAGTATATATATATATATATATATATATCTATATGTATATGATATAAATGTATATAATATATATATATATATATATATATATTATAAATATGTATATATATACATATATCTATATATATATATATATATATATATATATATATATATATATGTGTGTGTGTGTGTGTGTGTGTATAATATATATATATATATATATATATATATATATATATATATATATATATATATATATATATTGCCTACCGTGATTGCACTTTTTGGTATTATTCAATATTATTGGTAATTTGGTTCCCTACTTTCATGAGATGTAGTATATTAGGAAAAGTTAAAGATATTGCCTCACAGACTAGACCGTGTCCATAAAACAGACAGACTTTATTTCATACATGTCTCAGAATTACTTTGAAAAGGGCAAAATATTCGAGATATTTCCCAATTATTGATAGTCAGATAACTATATTTTTACTTGACTGTCAATACCTGGACAATTTGATGAATACATCTTTTTTACCAAAGTAATAATTATGATGAGAATATACAGTGAAGTTACAGTGAAAACATAGCTATTTTAAATTTGTGTCGAAACTTTCTATCACTGTATAGTCAAAATACTTGTTAGGATTTCTTCATTGGACCTAAAAGTAGTATAATTTTTGTATATTTCCATCGGTCACTTTAATTTCTACTGCAGTCTAAGAAAATCCATCAATCATTCATTTTTCCCCGTAGAAGGACGGTTGTTCTAAGTACTCAATACCATAAAACACATCGTAATTCAGATGATTAACATGAAATGTAAGAGTAAAGCCTTTATGAATTGAATTCTTACTGATGTAATTGAGCATTTATTTGTTTCTCGAGTTTCCAATCTCATCTGTATTTTCATCCGTTCCCCGTAAGGTTTCTTTTCTGGTTCTGTATTTTTAAAGAACCATTCAGTACTGTGTTTGCCTACACTGCGATTGATTGAGTACATGTTCATAAAGTGTACTAATATAATAATAATAATAATAATAATAATAATAATAATAATAATAATAATAATAATAATAATAAAGAACTAAGGAACCCCTGTAACGAGGCTATAATATTGACATTAAAAGCCACAGTAGTGTAAATATATATATATATATATATATATATATATATATATATATATATATATATATATATATATATATATATATATATATATATATATATAGATATATATTTATAAAATGTATTTTTAATACTACTGTGGCTTTCAGTTGTCAATGATAATAATAACAACGATAATTAATGACAAAACAGAGTAGATGGGGTAAGATCCTGAGGAGGCAGTCAGGTTCCAACCTAAGAGGTACGAGATAAGCAAGACCGAGGAACAAAAATTATAATGCATTGTACCAGCTCCGCGAATGCAATATAATAATAATAACGGTTTACTACTTAAGGTAACTGCTCAGGACTTCTTCATTAGGCGCAGTTCTACTTGTAATTAATAAAATAATCTAAAAAAAAAGATGGGATAACCCTATCTACCTTGTCTGTAAATTAAACTCTAAGGTTTCTTTTTCATTAATAATGGTCAGGTGCTGCATAGCATTAGCTAGTCTTTAGGAATTAGTTTTCGGAACATATCGACTTCATAATATTTTGTACCAAATTACGATGTAGGGGGGGTGTAGGGGTGGGGGGACTGGCGTATGAGAATACGGGAGCGACAAACAGCAAAGAAAAGGGTACCTAGCTATTTGTTTATTCTTATTAGTTTCCGTTGAAGAAATAAGACCTGATATAATTAGGTTACGATTGTCATAGTTCCAAAACCTTAGTAAAAATCTGTGAGAAGTGTATTACAACCAGAAGGAAGAAAAGAAACCCGATTCTCCTCAAGAGTTTTCTTCCTTGTCATGCAAATTTTAATACTCCATCAAAGGAAATAAAGGGAAGAGATACATAGACTTCCCGTATAAGGAGAAAGAAACCTAAAATCTCTCACTGCGTCTGCATGACGTCAGACCTCTCACATCACTGACTCTCCCCTTTTGCGATTTTCAGTTGAAGCTTCCTGGTAATATAAGAAAATGGGAAACTTTATTCCTTGCTGAGCATCGTGCCACAGAAATTCTTGTTTATGGTAGAGGAGAGCAAATCCGTCCCAGTAAACATCTGTTTCAGAAGCGCACTACGTAGTCCGTGTGGTGATGTCCTCGTGTCCGGTGTTTCAGTGGCAAATGATCAATCACCCTGATAACAAAAAATAACAATGCCTTGTCATAGCTGTTTGGATAACCAAGTCTCACGCACAGTCAGATGGATATATATATATATATATATATATATATATATAATATATATATATATATATATATATATATATATATATAGATATATAATATATGTTTGAATATATATATATATGTAGTATATATATCTAATATTATATATGTACTAATAAATATATAATTATATATTATATATAATAATATATAATACTTAATGTTCAGTTTGATGTTGCTACTCCTATACAGTCTCCATCTTGGTTGCTGTCTACCATGGTTGACCAACTACCAGGTGCATAATCACTTGATGGGTCAAAGAGCCACACCAAATGTTTCAGAAAATGACATTACTTCGTATCTTCTCATGCCTGGGATCGAGCTCCATACACACACGGGCGCGCGCGCGTGTGTGTGTGTGTGTGTGTTTGTGTATATGCATGTGTCTACGTGCGCAGTCTATATTACTTATCTACATATATGATTTTCTCTATATTGAACAATCTATTGAATCAAAAGCTAGTTATTTACTTGTGATTTTCTTTACGTCATCGTCATACAAAATGAAAGGAATGAAAAAATATTCTCAATAGAAGAAAATTATAGTAATTACAATGAAGGTGGCTGTTAGTTTTGTTGCTTTCATGACGTTGATGATGAATTTAATACTGGAAAATATTATATATACTTTGTGTACCGTATGAATGGTCATTTAATGAAACTAAATATTTAATTTAAATGATTATATAAATCAAAAGATCGAACGAAGACTTGGAAAATGCTACACTCCTCCGTCGCCAGAGACGGGAGAGAAAGAAAGAGACCGAAGACAGACAGGGAAAGTTTGAGAGAAGGAGAGAGATCATAAAAGATATATTGCAGTTTTATGGGAGAGAATAAAAAGAGGAAAACGGAGCAGCAGACTTATCCCTCTAAAAAAAATAATAATAAAAATGCTACAATGAAAAGAGGAGGTCGCGACAGGGGAGCCTGACCACAATGAGTGTGCACATCGCATCCATCGATCTCATACAAATACTTCTCAAGGTTGCCGAGGCCTGTTACGTACTTGTTGAAAAGAAAGCCAGACAGCCTCCCAAATGCAGCCGTATAATATTATGGCCCACCCCCAACACCCCCACCCCCTAAAAAGTGAGTCCCAGTGGCCAAGTCCGCAAGGAGAATTACACTCAGTCCAAAGGCGACTCGCTTGGATCAGGTCCAAGTGTCTCTTGGGCAAGAAGTATTTCATCTGAATCTGGTCAGAGTCCAATCTCGTATTGATTATTTCAGTCGGTTGTTTATTTTTGTTCTTTGGGGTCCATTCATTGTTCTCTCGTAGCTTCCGTCTTGTTCTGTGGGGATGCGCGGTCATTATGAATGATGATAGTCATTGGCACAGTCGTATTGTCACCTACATTCGTTACTGATTGTTCTTTGATGTGTTTTGACATCCTTGTAATAATATTCAAATAAAGAAACAATTCATTCGTTATTTTGTTATCAGTTATTCTTTAATGTTCCTTTTGACTTGTTCCATAAGAGCTTTACTAATTCTAAATAGTATTAATAACAATGATGTTAAGTTTATTGGTTTTAGTTCATATTTGAGCAAAAGGCCTATTAATATTAAGTTTGCCGCTTGCAAACTTAGGACTTTTACTTTACACGTACTAGTTTAATTGTTGGTTAAACTAGCGTTGCAAACAAAAACAAAAACAAAAACAAAAAAACCAAGAGCCAGATACTCCGATGTAGGGACGGTTCGTGAAAATCGAAATTCTTCGTGAACACAAACATCCGCATCGAGGATAACTGTTTTACTTTTCTTCTTCTTCTTCCTTTTCTTTCTTTTTATTGCGTGTGCATGCACATGAATAGCAATGCAATGGCTGGCGATATGGTTATCCGATAGATTGTCACTCATAGCAACATAAATGAAAGTATGGTGCTATTGGAGAGCTAGGATTGAACGAGATGTTACTGGGTATACAATTTGTTGTTTTTTGCTTTTGTTTACATAGATTACTTATTTGTTATATACATGACCAATCAAACTGCAAATATTTTCATTTAATTTCCCTTTTTCATATATAGTGACTCAAGTATCCGCAGTGTATTTAGCCTTGAACGTTAGTTTTCAATAAACAGATGTTGACGTTCCTTCTTTTGTTTAAAATGAGCTTTTAAAGAAAAGCAATAAAACCAGAGAATTAATTAACTAAAGGTATTCATAAATGTTGCAGTTCTATAGCGTCGCTAAAACTGAACCAACACGATACTTTTGTTAACGAAGCCTATTATGTATTTCTGATGCAGTTGGCGTCAGATCGATAATCCTTTTTTGTAATAATTATTCTCTCTCTCTCTCTCTCTCTCTCTCTCTCTCTCTCTCTCTCTCTCTATCTTGTATTTGTTTATGCAATGAAATCCAAAGCATTTATTAAATTCTCGTTTACATAAAGTATTTTCTACTCGGATA
>NC_087204.1:40646277-40673777 GCF_015104395.2 Macrobrachium nipponense
CTGCTTACCCAACCGTCCATCCTTGGCTGGCGGTCGACCTGGGTGTTGTTGCTTGGTAGCCGAGAACGCTACCGATGGCAACAGTTAAAATAATGTTTTGAACTTCCTTTAAAAAAAAAAAAAAAAAAAAAAAAAAAAAAAAAAAAAAAAAAAAAAAAAAAAGTTTCCACTGAACGGATGCTTATTTAGGAAAAGGAAAGCATATTTGTGGCAATAATACCGACTTTGTTAAATAAGAAAAACAAAATCTCAAGCTGAAGGCACGACCTTGGAAAGTTCTTACGCTTTAAAGACATTTAACACATAAAATTTCGTCTGACCAGTTTATTATGTATATATATGCATTAAGCAACAAATACCCTTTAATATCCAATTCGCTCTACCCCGGCAAAATTATATATATATATATATATATATATATATATATATATATATATATATATATATATATATATATTTATATGATATATATATATATATATATATAGTATATATATATGTTTACATATATATATATATATATAATATATATATATATATATATATGTTTACATATATATATACATATATTTTTACATGTATATATATGTGTGTGCTTAAAAAATCACAGTAGATGCAAGTGACTTCATTAAATAAGTGTGTGCGTCTGCGTGTATTTGTGTTTACTAGAGTACCTGAAACGTACATGATCAATTGTGACATCACAAAAATGAAAATGATAACAAGTCGAGCTGGGCCGGATGACTTTCTCGAACATCGAAGTGTAATGCGAAGCTGTTAAAGGCTTTAACTAATTATCAATGACTTCTGAGATTCCATTTAAATTAAAATTAGCTTCTGATCAAAAGGAAAAATGGGTGTCTTTTAATGTAACCTCTTGTTACTGTAATGTACATGAATGGTTTTTCTGCGTGTTCCACTTTTGTAATATATGTGAATGTGCTGTACTATATGTTACATGTTCGATTAATTGTTTGGGTTAGATTAAAAATTACGTGGAAAGCAGAATAACAAATGTCGCTGTGTGCGTGGGAAAAGAACCCATTGAATTATGTAAAAGTGTCTCATTTTACATAATTTATTGTATGTGAAGGTAGACAGACGAAAAGAAGAGACACAGAGTTAATGTAGGGTAGACAATCGTTGAAAGAAATATGGAATTATTTATTAACACTAATTCTTGTCAAATTCTAAGAAGTCGAGGTAGATGACAGACGACGGAGAACTGTCAAAAAAGCATTGTTCGATGCTATGTTCATCTCAGCTAAAGAATAAATGTAAGAAAAACAATAAAAAAATGCTCCGAAGTTTCTTCAGCGCAGTCTAGTTTTCTGTACAACGTTTACTGCTGAATGAAACTCTCAGCCACAGTCCATGAACCTCTTGGCCGCGGCCCATGAAACTTTTGAGCCACGGCCAAGAGGTGGCCAGTATTGTTGGTAACTATAGTGGTGCCAGACGCATGATCATGGCTAACTTTAATCTTAAATAAAAATAAAAGCTACTGAGGCTAGAGGGTTGCAATTTGGTATGTTTGATGATTGGGGCTGAATGATCACCATACCAATTTGCAGCCCTCTAGCCTCAGTAGTGTTTAAGATGTGAGGGGGGAAAGAAAGAGTGCGAACGGACAGGCAAATAGCCATCTCAGTTGTTTCCTTTTACAGAAAACTAAAAGACAGATTGCCAACAGAGATGTAATAAAAACCAGTTTGCCACAGTAACTTTTGAGAAATCAAGGTCAACGGAAGTAAAACTTAATATGACAATCAGCGATTTTTAACGTAGATGATTGTTAGAGATCACAAGCAGGTAGTAGACAAAACTGGATTAATTCAGATCTAAAGAGTAAACGAACTGATGAGGGCATAAGAGTAAGTCGATGATGAATCGTAAAAGTGGCGCTAATTGGTTCAGGGTAGAATCGGATAGGTGAATGCTAGAGAGTTTTCGTAGTCTTAGACGAACCAACACGAAAATACTGTTAGAGGCAAATCGGTAAGAAGCTTGATTAGAAACACAAAGGTCATGTGTCAAATTCGCTGAATTGGAAAGTCACACGTTACAGGTTCGGTGGAAGCTTAATTGGGAACGTAATTATTGTTAGACAGTCACTGAAAGCTTAATTGGAAAGATCATTCTCTCAGTGAAAGGTTTATTGTAAGGTTAGAGGATTTGACCCAGCGGGGGAAAAAGTTGCTGTGGGGGGTGAGAGGGGGAGGGGTGGGGCTGACATGGATACAAGACACTGTAGCAACAGAGCTACAGCACAACAGAGTGGTGGATTTTATAAGGAAATGAATTTGTAACGAGCCCTTTCCATGTGAGGAAGCTGATGTACGAGTATACCCGAAGAGGTGGAGGTCAAAAGAATGAAGCAGTTAAGTTTGAACAAATGATGAATTGAAGTTGATCAGGTGTAAATCTGAGCTCGAGAACACCTGAGAGTAAATAGGAGTAAAATTGGACTTTCGGAGGTCAGGCGCCAGGTTCATGGAAAGACGAACATGTGGAATTAAGGAAATTTGAACACCTGACGATTCTCCTGTAAGCAGATGTAAACCTGAACACTTGGAATCAATAAATGTAAAAAGAAGCATTAAAGTAGGTGTAAAGGATAACAATAATTCGACAGAATTGTGAAGATACCTCAGCTAGATTCGTCCACAATTCATCCATTTTCACTCTTCTCACTTCCTTCTTATCAAAATCACCCGTCTTAAATGACACTGACAGCCACATTTTCACTCCTTATCTTTCCATTATCAGCGAAATAACCAAAGGAACACCGAATTAATAGACGTGAAATTCTGTTATTACCAGTCTCCAAAAGAGTCTTGACTTCTCCGAAGAGGTGAAATCGAAACTCAAACAAATGGAATGAAAGAGTCAACAACAGAGGAGCAACTCACATCAGAATACCTCTCTGACACAAAACGGCGAATTGGTCTGCTCTCTCTGTTATTTTTTCTTCAAAAATATAGTTTCTGAGATTCCCTCCATGCTGAAATTTCTCCGTCCTAGCGTTCGTTGGCTCAGCTGCACATGTGTGCTTTTTCCTGTCGATATATATTATATTAGAGGGCATTGTGGCTATTACAGTTATATTATATTATACTCGTGTATACACACACACACACACACACACACACACACACACACACATATATATATATATATATATATGTATATATATATATTTGTATATATATATATAGATATGTATATACATATGTATAGTATATATATATATATATATATATATATATATATATATATATATATATATATATATATATCTTTTGTATATATATATATATATATATATATATATATCATATATATATATATATAATATATGTGTGTGGTAGTGACTGGGAATCTTTTAAAAGAACTTTTGCTGTTTAAGGCTTTTAGTGTTGCATACTTAAGACAATATTGATAAGACATCAAAGTAAAAATCTCATTAAAAGTTCCATGCTTAATTGAAGTGATACGAACGAGAAAATGATGTATAGAAAAACGATTGAAATGTCACTGCGAAAGATTAATAGAAAGAAGTTCTCGCAGAAAATACGATCGTGTTAAACGTTACTGGATTCCTAAGTGGTTTTATAGACACTCGAAGCGTTTTAGCCCACGTGTAGCTAACGGTGATAAAGATAACAACACAAGAATCGCAACCGAACTTGTGCTTATGCCGACTCACGCGCATAGCACCAACGTTTTTGCTGTCAATGTGATTAATAGCGTGATAATTACAGTACAATAATCATCAACACCCACGGAAACATAATTCATTGGCGTACATTCCTTTTACTGTACTTGCCCTCATATTCTCTCTCTTCCTTCTTGTTCTCCACCCTCTCCTAACTCCGAGGTTTTCCTCCTTTTACACCTTTCAGACCTTTATATTCTCAATTTCCCTTTCAACGCTGAATGACCACATAGGTCCCAGTGCTTGGCCTATGGCCTAAATTCTATATTCAATTCCACTCTGAGAAGTCGAGGTCGAAAATGAAATGAAGTATTTAACTGACCACCGAATTTATTTCTTTTTATAACACAGAGAGAGAGAGAGAGAGAGAATAATCGCATGCTATACCTGAGTGAAGTAAAAGAAAAACCGAATGCAAATTTAACACACCTGTGAAACGAGACAGACAGACAGACAGAGACAGAGAGCCATAATTGCATGATATTTTTCCATTAAATGAAAGGAGAAACAAGTGAAAGTTCAAAACACATGTAAAACTTTGAGAGAGAGAGAGAGAGAGAGAGAGAGAGAGAGAGAGAGAGAGAGAGAGAGAGATGAGAAGACGGAACCCAGAAGGTGTTGGATTACTTAATCTATCCAGTCTCATTAGCGAAATGATCCAGAAGGAACCGGATCCCTTCTAGGAGGTACGAAGTATTCGAAGAAAGAAAGTGATTTGCACAAGAGTACGAAAGATCTCTCTCTCTCTCTCTCTCTCTCTCTCTCTCTCTCTCTCTCTCTCTCTCTCTCTCTCTCTCTCTCTCGTAAAAGGGAAGTGTGCACTTAGATTAATAAGTTGTTAATTTTTCTGTGCAGTCTGTTCAAATATAATTCAAAAAATAAACAAATTAATTTGATATTTAGGAGGATCTCTCTCTCTCTCTCTCTCTCTCTCTCTCTATCTCTCTCTCTCTCTCTCTCTCACTCTCTCTCTCTCTCTCTGTCACATATATGTTCACATACTATATAAACAAACCGTTTCGCTAAAGTAAAATTTCCCTGTGCCATTTTCGTAATGTGTTAATTATCATATTTGGTCAATAATTACTTGATGAGAAATTTGATCATAAATTGATTGAGAACAATTTTCAGTTATTTCTCAGACTGAGAGGAGACTTCATTACCAAGACTTTTGATTTTATCTGAAGATTCGAAATTTCAAACGTACTGGATTTCACACGAAAAGTGATGAAGCATTTACTAACTACGAAAACATTGTCCAAGGTGGCATAACGGAGACTGGAGAGTGTTATAAGGAGTTACAAGGATTAGATGTCTCAAAGACTTATTAGCCCATCCGAGTAGACATCGTGTGCTCACTTATCTCTAGGAGCAGGTTTTACTGTTCATTCGCAGTGTCCTAATGATTTTGTCTAGCTTTCTTTTAAAATCTTCCACACTGTTGCTATTTACAACTTCTGGTGGCAGTTCATTCCATGTGTCATATATCTTGTATGTAAAGAAGTTCCCACAATGGGATGTGTTGTATCTCTTCAGTTCTAGTTCCCATCCATTATTTCTTGTCTGGTTTTCGTTCAACGTGAATAGCATACTGTCTACTTTTGTTATGCCTTTCGGTATTTTGAATGTTTCTATTAGTTGTCCTCGCAATCGTCGTGTTTCTAAGCCATACATGTTCAGGCTCTCTAGTCGTCTTTGGTAACCTCTTTGGCTGATGGATGGAATTAACTCTTTATCTCTTGCTTCTACTCCTTCTAATCTATTCGTCCTTTCTTAGAGTTGGTGACCAAAACTGTACTGCATATTCAAGATGAATCTAATAGAGTTGTAGCATCGTTTTCTTGTTTCTGTATTTGAACTGCCTCTTTATGTATCCTACTAGTTTCTGTGCCTGCTTTTCAGCTTTTATGCACTGTTTTGTGGATTTTAAATCCCTGATAATAATGACTCTAAGGTCCTCTTCTTGTTTTACACTATTTTTGTCATTCTCAAGCAGCATGTAGTTTGCATTAGGATTGTTTGTTCCTATTTGTAACACTACACTTATCCAAGTTAAAAGGCGTTTGCCATCATTTTTACCACTCTCCTATTTTCATATGAGATTTTCTTAAACTTTCCACTGGATCTGGGTCTGCTGCAATTACACCTAGTTTGGTGTCGTCTGCAAATTTGGCTATCCTGCTAGTTAAACTGACATTAGTGTCATTAATGTAAATCAAAACAAAGAGAGGCAGATGTGTTTGTCACATCTGCCCATTCTAATTCTTCATCATTTATTACAACTCTGTTTTCTATAAGTTAGCCAGCCTTCGATCCAGTCTGCTGTTTCTCCTACAGTCCTAAAGCTCTAACTTTTGTTTTTGGTTTCTGGTGTGGAACTTTGCCGGAGGCCTTTTGGAAATCTAAGTAGAGAATATTTATTGCTCTACTAATATCGTAAATACCAAGCATGGACTCAAAGAGGTTTGATGGTCAGGATCTGTTTTGTCTGAAACCGTGTTGATCTGCAATTAAGGACTCAAAAATCTCACAAACGACCGACGTTAGACAGATTGGTCTATAATTTCCCGGCTCTACTCTTGGACCTTTTTTGTAAACTGGGGCCACATTATTACCTGTTTCTACCATTTTGGTGCCTTTCTTTGTTCTGTACTTTTCCTGTTGAGTTTACATAGGTGAGGAACTATCTCTTTTAGCTCTTTACTTTCTCTTGGATGAGTTTGTTTATTTTGATTTTAATGTTCTCTTCTGTAAATAGTATTTTGTCCAACGGTTCTGTCCCTTCATATTCAATATCAGGTTTCGGTAATGAGGTAGTGTCTTCAATTGTGAAAACACTATGTAAAAACTTATTCAATAACTCTGCTTTTTCCAACTCTGAGTTCACCAGGTTTCGTCTATTGTCCCTTTGGGGACCTATGCTATATTTTATTGGTTTCCTGCTATTAACATGCACAGAGTTCTTTTGGGTTTTCCCTACAAACTAATGCAACTCTCTTATCCTAGTTTATCTTTTCATTTCTTACTAATTTGTCCACCATTCTACAAAGTTCTTTATGCCTGCTTGCTTCTTCTAGTGTTGGGTGTGGGTTCATTGATTTGTGCAATCTGTCTCTTTCTCTTATCTTATTTTTAATTTCTCTGTTGAAACACTCAGACTTAGGATTGCCATTTGTTAGTATTTGCTTTAATGGTAAACATCTAGAGCGTTTTTCTGTGTATTCCTCCGGAGAGGCATCCCGGTACTTATCTATGCCTGTGTTCTCGTCGCACTCTAGATTTTTATGGTACTCCTTTAGCTTTTTTAGGTCTTGTCGACGGTAGTCCAATCTCATTAATATCTTATTCTCTTTTTCCTGTTGAACATTAATTTGAAATGAAGTAGCTTTTGCTAGATTTGTACCTACTGAAAGGCCAGACACTAGGTTAACTTCTGTTGATAGGACGATGTATTAGTATTGTTGTTTCATCTAGTAGGTTTGTCAACCCATTGGTAAAGGAATTCATTTTTTTAATCTAAAAGCCTCTTTCCTTCCACGTTTGATGCGGAGGTCATCGTGTCCCAGTGAGAGAGATCGTGGTAATTATCAAATCAACTTGATAATTGCCAAATTGTATTTATGAGAGAGAGAGAGAGAGAGAGAGAGAGAGAGAGAGAGAGAGCCAGGTATCTAGGGTAACTAAAAGCCACCCCTTTCCACGTCCATCGCAAATCACTTTTTGTTTTCCCCATAAATATTAGATCGTTCGCTCTGTAATACTTCTATAATTATGTCATTATGAAATCGGAATATTGTTCACTGATACGAATTACGAATGAGAGTAATCTCTTTCCGCCCTTTTTTTCTGTCTCCTTTGGGATATTCACGTTGTCAGTTGATCTTGGCTGCGAGCTAATAAAGCCGTAGGATTTCCTTCATCCACGCGGGAATTGGTTTGAAGGAAAATGCCTCATGAAAATGAAGTGTAAAAGATTCAAAACTGATATATGTATTTCATTTTTTTATTGTTGCTGTAAAAAAAAACTGAGGATGAAATCTCATATAACTTCAACAAAACATAAAAATGTTTAGTAAACTGGGTCGCATGCCTCAAGGAGCCTGAGCTAAAATATAAAAGAATAGTTATTTCTAAGCTAATGGTATTCAAGAGTTCGCTGATGTAGCAATGATAGTCTAGTGAAATGATCGGAAATGATTCAGATAGCATCTAATGGAATGTAACAAGAATCCTTTGGGTTATTTTCACTTAGCAATAAAAGCAAATAAAAATTCCTTCCTCTTGGTACAGAATGCAATAGAAAAAATCCATTAGACTGAGAGGACATGACCTCAAAAACAAAGGCATGAATAAAAGGGCATGACTAATACCCCTAAAGTCAAGTTTTTAATCTATGATAGAAAAAGGCAATACAAACGAATACAGCTATAACAGAAAATAACTATAAAACTATTACCTCCAGTGAGTCCAGAATTCCAGTTTACTTCCCCAACTCCGTCGCACATATTGACTAGCTTGTAAACATAACAACAACGTTGCAAAAACGAGAGAGAGAGAGAGAGAGAGAGAAAAAGAGCAAGACTCTATAGACATTTGCATGTCCTTAATTTTCGTCTGCCGCTATTGCTTGCTTCTGCCTCTATTTGCAGCGATGTCAGGAAGACGAAGGATTCGATAAACAAGGCCATTTTCTTCCAATGTTTCCTCTCGTAATTTCGAAGCTTTTGAGTGAAGCTAACGTCAATTTTTTTTAAGTAAAAAAAAAGGGGGTGAGTCATGTGAAAAGTAATGAAAAAGAGAAATAAAGGGAGGGAAAGCGAAAGTGAGACAGAAAGAAAAAATGTGAGAGTGGGGAAAGAGCTAGAGAGATAGAAAGAGATGGAAGGGAGGGTGGATGGAGGTATGAAAATAGGGACTTTTTTCTGTGTATGTCGATTATAAGCAAGAATCAGCCTCTTTAGAAAAACTACACGAATGAAATAGAGAGTAAATAACATACATAACTTGGACTATTCGAGAGACAGAGAGAGAGAGAGAGAGAGAGAGAGAGAGAGAGAGAGAGAGAGAAGCGGGGGGTGAGGATGGGGGTCGCTGTGTGGGGATAAGGGAGAATGAGTGATAATGTTACTTTTTCCTGGCAGGTCGATTGTGTAGGAGATAAGGGATATTCAACCTGGACAGTGGGCTTTTCTCGAGCTCCTGTATATAAGAATTTATACTAGGCCTAAGCGTGTTAGGCTTAGTTAAACCTGTTATCCCTAAGCCTTGTAAGACTGCTTTCCTCTCCATATTGAGAACTGATTTCCTTCGTTTGGTTATTTTGCTTGGCTTTCTCCTTGAAACGATCATAGAAAATATCAGGTTATATATTTTCCAAGTAGATTTCATATAATGGAGTGCCCTTTACTACCATTTACTTGAAGGTAAAGACTGCCAAAATAGAACACTTTTTATGGGAGTTTAATAAAATAGTGCTGAAACAGAGCAAATTGAGCGTTGTCTATTTTATACATGTTGATACTGATGGGAGTCTATTTTATGTTCATGCTTTCAGCTGATGCTTCTTATATCTGTTCTTCTTGTTCAGAAGGAAAAAGAAAGATAATCGGATGAAATTAGTAGTGAATGAAGATCATGATGAAACTGATAAAATGAAGCGATGATTAAATTTGCATTATATAATTACAAATGTCATTATCAAAATTCAATTGAAAATACCAATCGAATACAAGAATATATTGATAAATTAAACAGCAGTTTGAAGAATCACGTGACCAGTTAACCTTTAATCTAATAGTAATTATAGTCAGAGCTCAACAGGATATAACAATTGATACCTGTCGTAGCTTTCCTTACCCTGATAACAGCAGTTACTTGTATTTACTGATTTTGTAGATAACTATAGAAAGTTTAAAGAAGCCTTTTATATTCTATTTATGGCTAATTCGTCCGAGATAAAACGATATAGATCTTACTTTAGATCTAATGTGTATAAAGATGTTCGGAGCCAGATAATTGTGAGGTTTTTTGATACTCCTATAATAACCCATTCTCATCATCACCCTTCTTGCATAAAATATTGATGACCACGGCTAGTCTATTACTAGCATCACCAAAAGGGGTAATACTTGCCGTTTCTAATGGTAATAATAGCCATGATTATTACATTTATCGTCAGCGCATTTGCCCTTACCAATAACCATTGTTATGATGTCTATTTTTCTAACTCTGTTATCGTATATAAGCATTTACAAAAATGAAAATCCATCAAAAAAAAAAAAAAAACAGGGGATCAGAAAGCTTTACAACAACGATCATAAGAAAAGGTCTACGTTAGTTTGACAGAGCTCCAGAGCTCCACATCAGGTATCGTATCCCCTTCACCACCTTAACACACTTACAGGCCTCAATCTGAAACAGCCAGGAAAATAAAATAATTTCTCAGAGGTTCATTGCATTACTGCAGGAACACGAAAGAACACTGGAGGTATCAGGAGTGAATAATCTTTCCCTCAACGGTAACTGTTAAAGCGAAATCAAGAACTATTTAAGAGGAAATATGAAGTAACGTACCGAAGTAAGGTTTACTTTGCCGCTGTCGTTTGGAGAGTCTAATTATTCATCGTCATTAGCATTCGATAAGCCTAAATTAATAATGGGAGACCTGGTGTGAGATGGTATGGACGCCAGAACAGGGGGGCGCGATTAATATGCAATCACTGCATACACTACATTGCATTTGCATGATGGCCAGAATGCATAGGAGGTCGCATTTTGTGGCTACTGCTACATTATTTCTGAAGGTGGCACATGTACAGAAATAAATCAGGTTTCTAGAGAATCTAATGAATCTAACTTTTGATTCGGTTTTGCTAATCTTTCAAAGCTATTGTTAACCTTTTTTGATCATTCTATTGTCCCTTTATAATTTCTGGTAAAATGTTTCGATTCTGAAGAGTGTAGCTTAGACCATTATTCATAAACCGTTCCATTCCCGGAGGGGAACACTCGGTGGATGAAGAAAACAGATCTGACTCTAAGGAACATTAATTCTCAATTTCTTTTGCAGCATCATTTGACTAGACTCCTTTTACAGCGTTTATTACGATTTTTTTTTTCCGGATTAACGATGGTGTCAAATGAATACAAATTAAAAACTGAGAAATTAAAGTACAAAGATTCTTAGATCTATGTTCTCCTCTATCATGTTTTTACCATATAGCAACGATGGCATAACTAGATTTTTATTTTAGTTGATTTTTAGTTTTCTGTCAAAGAAAACTATTGAAAGGACCATTTGTCTGTCTGTCCGCACATTTTCTGTCCGCCCTCAGATCTTGAAAACTACTGAGGCTAGAAGGCTGCAAAATGGTATGTTGATCATCCACCCTCCAATAATCAAATTTACCAAATTGCAGCTTTCTAGCCTCTAGCCTCGGCAGTTTAAAGTTAGCCATGTTCGTGTGTCTGGCACCGCTATAGGTGCCAACAACATAGGCCACCACCAGGCCGTGGCTGAAAATTTCTTGGGCGGCGGCTAAGAGTTTCATACAACATTATATGCTGTACAGGAAACTTGATTGCGCCGAAGAAACTTTGACGCATATTATACTTGTTATTTCTTGTATACAGATATAAAAGGCAAACAAATGAATGATTTAGAGGAATACGATTCCCATTTTTGGGAATTTTTCTGATGCTATTCCAAGCTTAAAGATGTCGAGAGCAATTTATTGGTCCTGAATTAGAATTTGTATTTTCACAAAGTACTAAATAAAAATCTTATATATTTTGTGAAAATTCCCTTTCCTGTAAGCTAGTCATTAGGCGGGTACAGTGTTTGCCAAAAAGTTAAGAAAAGAACAAAATCAATTTAACGAATCGAATGAGGTTTCAGTTGGTGTACCTGAACCACCCACCCACTCCCGCAGACATTTATTTATTTCTTTTTTTGTGTGTGTGCCAGTCATCATTGCGTGATGCGATGCCCGAATGAATCAATTAACCAGTCAATCACGCATCAGTGCTCCCGCTCTCGGGTACGTGATTCTGTATCCCTCAGCAATGTTGTACATTATCACTTGCTCATGCGATCCTGAGCGAGACATTCGTAGTGTATTAATGTTTGCAGGGGTGGTCAGAAATGGTTTGCGGTTCTAGCTCTGGTAAATAATCGTCTGCTGTAATACTATTGCTACTACAAATACCATTACTACTTCTGATAATAATAATAATGAATTAGGGAACAGACCCACAGAGATGCATTTATAGAAATTCTTCTGAAGAAAGTGTATCAGAGAGAGTTTTCGAGAGTCTGCTCATTTCTTTTCAGTCTAAGTACAAAGATACGAAGAACTGCTGACAATAACGAAGAGAGCGAAATTGTCTGAATTTAACAGAAGTGTTTGCAAAGCCAAAACAAAACAAATAGAGAGAAGACAACGTCGTTTTTTTGGGGGGAAATGGGCGGATGGCTGTTCCATGTCATGCTGTCATTTTCCGGAGATAATCCAACTAACCTTCAGTAACGTCGGCTCTTGGGTCTCTCTGTTGGCTATCCATTGCAGCCTGGGCGCATGCAACATGGGTTGCCAAACCTAACCTCGTTACCCGGACGAAAGAGCAAAAGGCAATCGCGGCACCAGATGTGGTGAAGGACTGGCATTACTCCTGTTCAGAAGTGTTACAACAAAATCTGTGATGCGCATGCCACATAAACACGTCGGGAACTTACCGCATACATATCACCAACAAGTTGAAAACAAGTCAACGAATGGAAGTGGAGGACGAATTTTTGGTATAGGCTGGATAATGGCATGGATTGCCAATGAGTCACTGACTTGTATTCAACTTGTTTATGATGTGTGTGCTTTAAGTTGCGGACGTGTGTTAACGTTATGTTTTACTGCAGTCGATGCAGTCATAGACTAAAATCTTTCCTGCAAGACGTATTGCCCTCCATAGAGGGACTGTTGGTGTTCTCTCCACTAACTTCCTATTCTCAAGAATAACTAGAAGTTATTCCAGTTGCCTACTGTAATCTTGAGTCAAACGTGATGAACAAGAAGTGCATCGCTTCGGCAACAAAATTATAGGCTCATTAATTCCTACCTGCAATCTTCTGCCACTTCCCCCTTAATACTTCTTATCATAATCGAATCCAGGTTTTCACGCTTTATTGAGAAGGTAAAAGCATATTGTCAGGTAAAGAGATAAAGAAAGAAAATCTGCCTAGTTCAGATATATTGACGATCATTATACACTATTTTATTGTAGACAATTATTGTCATACACCTCCAGGTTATATTTACAATTCTTTTAAACGGTAATCTATCATCATCTTTTTAATGTTTACTGCCGTTTAGTAGTAAATTCATTTCACCACATAATTTTTACAATGAATTTCTTACATGGTGATGAATGCATCGTTGCAAACATATAAATATTAGTCTTTGTCTTCTCACTTTACTGCTATTTTGTTTATTGCTGTTTCAGAACTACTTTTGTTATAGTTTTTAAAATAAAGATGTCCACAAACATTGATTTCCAAACAAAAGGTCTTTAAACACACTGTAAGATCATTTTCCGCTTTTCATTTACGCAAGGACACTCCAGTTAATAATTCTCTTAGTGTTTTTTCGACAAGCATTTTCTCTTCTCATTTCTCATTGTTTTCTTTCTCCTCCCCTCTTATTACGTTGAACTTACTATCCTCTCATGTTCTCCAATTTTCTTTCTTTTTTTTTTTAGTTTTAATCGTCAAGTTATCTGTTTTCATTAGGTCTTTATCTCATTCTTTCCATTTAAACCTCAGTTTACTTATTCTTACTCTCTTTCCTGTCTCCTCAGCGCATTATTCCCTTCCGTTTTATTCATTATGATTATGCTATTGCTTTTCTCTCCATTATAGTTTCATTCTGTTTTTATAACGTCCTTCACTTCTTACATTTGGATATCGTTTTTCTTCTTGTTTACACCAGATGTCATCCTGGATAAAATAGGAACAATGCTTCCACGATTGAACAAATTTTTCTTTTGTTTTGGCATATGGTCGACTTATAACATTCTTTTAATTTATTTTCTTTTTCTTTCCTTCTTAAGGGTTGACCAAGGATCTAAAAATAGATAAAAAAAAGATCCCAGGTTTACAAACCAACGTTCCTTATCTGCATTTCTACCGAAGCTAACTTTAATTGAAATAACGTAAATCCTTAATTCATCGGTTTCTTTCATTCACACATCTAAATATTAAGGAATAATAAGTAAACTATCTGCCCCTCCATGACGGCAGTCCATCGTCGCTTGACCTCACTCGAGGAAACTGACCTCTGCTAAAGAGGGCAAGAGATCAATATTCGAGTGATTTAAATATTCACCAATAGATGGCATCATGCCTCCTTGTTGGCGCAGGAGAGCATCGCCTTTCCATTTTTGATGAAAGCTTACCTACGTCGTATTTATCTTGGGACGACGCGAAAGCTTCGACCTGTTCCTCTTTCTTGGTTAGGTTGCTCCGTTCGTGTTCGCTTTATTTGTTTGATTTTCTCCGATGTTTCTTAACTCCTCGCTTCGTTATTTGTAGAAGTTTCTGTCTTTCCTCTTTCTCTTTTTCTTTCTTTCTTCGCAGGTCAAAATGCCCCTTTTCTTGCCTACGCCCGAAGAAAAAAAGAAGAGGTAAGGAAAAGGGCGGGACTAGATTACGGTGGAAGTGTATACCTGTCTTATAAAGGAAGGAATGTCTTAAAGATACAGGAAAAACAGAAGTATTAGAAAAATTCCAAAGCTTTCCAGCAGAAGGAACAAAGCATTCGAACTGGACCATGCAGTCCGAGGACTGTTTGTTGAGGTTTTTCCTTCTCGGAACGAGTAGCACCAGTCTGTCTCTCCACGTCAGTCGTTGACGATCTCGAAGGTCAATGGACTATAAATTCGCTTCCACCCCTTCAGCTGTTATGATGGCATATCCGAAGATCAAAACACGAGTCGTCTGGTATAATGAAATCATAAATCTGGTTATTTTTAATCTTCGGTGTGGTTATAATGAAATTATATAGCTGGATATATCCCTTCGTTGTTTTGGTTATGATCACATTATATATCTGGTTATTTTCATTCGTTGGTTTGACTATAATGAAGTTATATATCTGGTCATTTTCATTCGTTGCTTTGGTTGTAATGAAATTATATGGCTGGATATATTCATTCGTTGCTTTGATCATAACTAGATTATATATCTGGTTATTTTAAATTTTGGTTCGGTTATAGTGATATATATCTTGTTATTTTCATCCTCAAGTTTGGTCATAACGAAATTATATACCTGGTTATTTTCATTCATTGGTTTGGTTATAAAATTATATATCTGGTTATTTCAATTCTTTGATTTGGTTAAATTGAAAATGTATATCTACTTATTTTCATTCGTGTGTTTGGTTATAATAATATTACATACCTTGTTATTTTCATTCGTGGTTTCATTTTATACCTGGTTATTTCAATTCTTTGATTTGGTTAAATTGAAATTGTATATCTACTTATTTTCATTCGTGGGTTTGGTTATAATAATATTACATACCTGGTTATTTTCATTCGTGGTTTTATTTTTCAGTGAAATTATACGTCTGGTTATTTTCATTCGTTGGTTTGGTTATAACTGAATTGCATCAGGTTATTTTGATTCATTGGTTTGGTTATAATGAAATTACAAATCTTGTTATTTTAATTCGTTATTTTGGCTATAAAGAAATTATATACCTGGTTATTTTCATTGATTGGTTTGGTTATAATGAAATTATATATCTGGTTGTTTTCATTCATTAGTTTGGTCATAATGAAATTATATATCTGGTTATGTTCCTTCGTTACTTTGGTTATAATGAAATTATGTATCTGGTTATCGTCATTCGTTGTTTGGTCATAATGAAGTTGTGTATCTGGTTATGTTTCTTCGTCAGTTTGGTTATAATGAAATTATATATTTGGTTGTTTCATTTATTGGTTTAGCTATAATAACATTATATGTCTGGTTATTTTCATTCGTTTTGTTTGATTATAATGAAATTATGTATCTGGTTATTTTCATTCATTGGTTTGGTCATAATGAAATCATATATCTGGTTATGTTCCTTCGTTGCTTTGGTTGTATGAATTTATATACTTGGTTAATGTCATTCATTGGTTTGATTATAATGAGATTATATATCTGGTTATTTTTATTCGTTGGTTTGATTATAATGAAATTGCATTTATGGTTATTTTCATTCGTTGGTGCAAATTATAATGAAATTATATATCGGGTTATTTTCATCCGTTATTTTAGTCATAATGAAATTGTATTTATGGTTATTTTCATTCGTTGGTTTGAATTATATTAAAATTGTATATGTGGTGATTTTCTTTCGTTGGTTTGGTTGTAGTGAAATTTTCTTAAGGTTATTTTCATTCGTTGTTTTGATTATAATGAAATTCTTTATCTGTTTATTTTCATTCGTTGGTTTAGTTACAATGAAATTAATATATCTGCTTATTTTCATTAGTTGGTTTGATTATAGTGAAATTATATATCTGCTCATTTTCATTCGTTGGTTTGATTATAGTGAAATTATATATCTGCTCATTTTCATTCGTTGGTTTGATTATAGTGAAATTATGTCTGCTTAGTTTCATTCTTTGCTTTGGTTATAATGAAATATATATATGATTATATTCATTAGTTGGTTTATTTCATTTTTTAATATTCTTCATCCTGGAGCCCTTCATTACACACAATGCTTTCATCATCCCTGTCATAATTACCATCATTACTATTATTAGTAGTCCCATTCCCGGCATTATCATCATTATTATTTTTCCGAAGGTTCAAGTCACTCTTTGACTTTTCACATTTGAATTTAACTAATCAGAGTAATGACATCTGAATAAGAAAACACTTGTGCCCCTGTCTGTCTGGCTAATGGCTTTTTAACAAGTCGGGTATCAAATGAAAAGCAGTTGAGAGAAAATAAGAGGAAATAATATTTTATACAATTCGTAATTAATCAACAGGTTTCTTTATTTAATATGTATTCTTTTATTCATTGATTTATTTATCTTTTAACCTATTTATTTGGTTATTGATTTAACTATATTTTATTTATTTATTTATTTGATATACTTATTGATTTAGTTATTTGTTTATTTATCAGTTTATTTGTTAATCAATTTCAACACAAGAAAGATATTTCCAATATAATTTTTCTTTCTTAATTGAAATTACCCTTATGAACGAAGTCGTAAACAAGGACTAGCTGTCACCTGCCAAGTTATTTTGTTTCTTTAATTACTGAACATTAATTTTCACGTGAAGAATATTACCGGATTACTTATTATCTGACCTATTCAGTTTTAGCTCATCTGTTGTCAGGGCTATATGCCGTTGCTGTAAAACAGAGATGAAAATGAAAGAAAAGGAAGAAATGAGCTGAAGCAGGAGAGAAGACATTAAGAAAGGAACAAAATTGTTACGATTAGTAAGCATTAGGCTAAAGGAAGAATTTTACAGTGACTCATATTTATTTATTGTTTACTATTCCTTCCAAATCCGATATAGCCCTGACAACAGATGAGCTAAAACTGAATAGGTCAGATAATAAGTAATCCGGTAATATTCTTCACGTGAAAATTAATAAACTTAAATCACCTTAGTACTACAAATTTCTTCTTACTGTTTTGCGCGCACGCGTGTCTCATTTAAAGTACGAGCATATAACTCTAATAAGAATGAACTTAAATCGACCTTTTTCGCACTGCAAAGTTTCTTCCATAAAATTTCTGCTCATCTACGAAAGGAAAATAAAGATTCAGACTAGAGAACTTGAGATAAAATTTCCGTTTTAATCAGATTCAGTAAGTGCACGACCGAAGCCAAGTCTAATTCCGATTGATTGTCTTTGGTTGGCTGAGAATAAATCAGGAGAGACTTCGATTGTGTACACCCATGTAGAGCGTGTCCACGAGGCAAAAAATAGATAAATCATAGAGCGATGTCGAAAACCAATTAAGGTGTACCGAATACCTGTCTCCAGGGCTTCAACGTTTGGAGAGTGAACCGATGATAGGATTATGTGCTGTGCTGGCATAAGGCCAGCAAGATCTAACGACATCATCGCTGACATCAACATGAATTTTTGTCAAATTCTCTTTGAAAGACATTGCGGCTTTTAATAATGGAAGCTTCTTTTTTACAGGTATGCGATTTTTAGTTTATTACCAGATCAGATCTGCTATCGGAGTTCAAACGGTTAGGATTAAGGTCCCTTTAACGTAAAGAACACGGAAAAATAAAGAGAAAACCGTTGATGAAATTTGCAAAAGCTATTTTAACCTGAAGCCATTGGCAATAGGTTACAATAAGATCCGTGAGTAAATGGAATGGATGAGTATTATCTCCGGATGTCATCATTCAAACCGCTGCTATAATTCCTGACTCTAACACAGTCTCTCCTATAGAGATTATAATGATTTAATATCCATTGAGCAATCTACCTTTCAAGTACCTCGCGATTAACTGATAAGGTTGAAACAATTTCATTGTTATTTCTGACTAAATGGGAATCAACAAACCTCACCTCATTTACTGAGGCACGTCTCCTTTTCCTTTTGATCCATATAATCTCATCAGTACCCGGACGCTGTAATTAGGACGACAGATGAAGCTGGACAGAAAAGACACCGAAACCAGTCGCTGAATAAAAGATGATGCCAGCCAAGACTGACTTGAATGGCAGGAGCAAGGACTCGCTTTCAGTGTGCGTGGTTGGTACTTACGGGTGGGTGTGCGGTTGTGTGTTTGTGTGTGTTTACGTATGTTCTATGTAGGTTTTGTAATTTAGTTTTCCTATAAACACACACACACATACAGACACACGCACACACACACACACACACACACACATATATATATATATATATATAATATATATATATATATATATATATATATATATGTGTGTGTGTGTGTGTGTGTGTGTGTGTGTGCGTGTGAGTGAGTGTGTGTGTACTACGTGTACTATGTAGCAATGCCCATTCGTTCAATACTTTCTAAAAAGGACGGTGGATTTACCCTTTCACAACGCAGGACATTCCACCTTGGTCTTGCTTTGTAGAGCTGCTTTTTTTCAAGGCTGAGATTCAGTATAAATTTCGATGCTTTTAAAATAAATGTCAAAGTTGCACGCAAACTCAATGAAGGGGAAAGTAAAGGAGATTATTATTAAATTGTGCAAAAAGTCATATATGCGTAAAGTTAAGAACCAAGCTCATGAAGAGTAGACACTGGGAGGAAATAGTATCGAAAATCATAAATATGTATTATATATCAAACTCTCGAAGATAAGAGTGGTCTCAGGGCAGAGTGAACCGGAAGATACTCATTTTCTAACGCATTGCTATTATTATTTCAGTAGATGAAATCTATTCACGTGGAACAAGCGCATCAAAGGAGCCATTAACTTGAAATTCAAGCTTCCAAAGAATGTTGGTTTCGACCTCCCACTGCAGCAGTAACTGATCATGATACAGAACCAGTGGTTTTTCTTCGTCTCTGAGAATAAGTAAAAATGCGCCGAAGTTTTTTCGGCACAATTGAGTATTCTGTACAACGGATAATGGTGATGAAACTCTCAGACATGGCCCATGAAGCTCTCAGACGCGGCCCTATGGTGTCCCGTGTTGTTCGGTGCCAGACGTACGATCATGGCTAACTTTAACCTTGAATTAAATAAACACTACGGAGACTAGAGGGCTGCAATTTGGTGTGACTGATGATTGGAAGGTGGATGATCAACATACCAATTTACAGCCCTCAGCCTGAGTTAGTTTTCAAGATCGAAAAGGTGCGGAGGAACAGTAAATAGCCATCTCAATAGTTTTCTTTAGTCGAAAACGAAAAGCAGGCTTTCATATGTTCACCGGAACGGATAAGAATCTAAAAACCCAAAAGCTACGAGGCATTCGAAAATAAGTCTGTAGTGTATAGCTCGTGTTACCACGCTCGTATACCTGGTAAATGCCACAGTGCGTGGTTGATTTCAAGTCTAAAAATATGCTCAAATTCGACCGGAATACGTTTCAAGAATCAGCTCTTGCATTTGATGATAGCGTCGAAATTTAGGTTTATTTCTGATATGGAAAATAAATGACAAACAGACAACTTCCTACTATGATATTTAGATATTTGAATATAAGCCAAAATATAGCCATGTCATAATTGTAAAACTACAACGTGTATATGCAGGTACTGTATACGCAGTGTATTCATGTTCACCCTGTTTATCAGGTGGCTGTGTGTATTCGCCAGCGTTAGTCTGTATCGAATCATTAAACTCAAACAGAGTAATCAAAACCAATTATTAAGGCAACACATGTGAGTCAGCCAGTTGCTTCAATAACTGAAATCAAACCCAAAACTTTTCCCCTGGATTCTCCTTTTGTTGAACGCAGGTCATTGACTATTGAACTGGATGTCATGCTGGAAAACTGTATATCAAATCGTTAAATGAAATAGTTTTGAATATTGATTCGTTATTCAAAAATCAAATCATTCATCTCAAAACCTAGAAAAAAAATAACTTTTCACTTTGAATTCGTTCGAAGCAGAAATGATTAGGGTAGCGGATTTCCGCCACGACTTAATGCCGTCGTGAACGCAGCCGTTGAAGTGACTTGTGGCTTCATGAAATTGAAAGTAGATAAGCTAAATTGATCTGGCATTTGGGAGGGTTCGTTCTGATCAGACAACTCATTCATTGCGTCCGCAAGCGAGACGTAGTTGCCTCCTGAGGAAAGCTTTTGGGTTTCCTTGATTTGTCAAGTTCACTCCGAACAAGTCTGTTTTACCGTTTTTTGAATGTTAAGAAGGAACAAGGCTATTTTTCCTTTTTTTTTTCTTTTAAAAAGAGATAGATTATTTGTTTAACAGACAAAAATGCCTAAAGATGGATTCATCTCTCAAAATATTCAAATTATTGAAAAGTTGAATATAAAATGAAATCATTTTACTGCTAAATTGAAACGATATATTACAATTTTATTGACAGCTTATCACAAAAGCCTGTAATTATAAAAGGAAAAAAGGTTAGAGTAATGATGATAATTATTTATTTATTATTAAATTGAAACAACAAAGCTTATTGCAAAGGAGGAGAATGATCACTAAAGAAAAGAAATGCACCTCAAGAAAGCAAACGCAACAAGCGAATAAGGAATGATGAATGGAAGAAATAAACATAGATACAAAGAGAGAAGGCCAAACTTCCTTTGCTGGAACGAATGTTTTATTCAGCTGACATTTCTTTCAGATCCCGGGAACTGGTGATCCAAAATATTTCGCCTTTTTTCGTCGATGCGACCGTCCTTTGTTCTAAATTTGCTACGCTACAGGCGAAAATGTTAATGCACTTTGGGTGCAAGAAACCCGGGTTTCGTTTGCGCGTGCGTGCTTGTGTATGCTTGTGTTTGCTCGCGTGCTGGTGTTCCTGCTTTGACACAAATGCGAGAGTTTTCAAGTCATTTATACGGTTTGATGAAATACTCAAAGAATACAATCTGCAATATGTAATATGTTGAATGGGGTCTGAGTTCAATCCCTACTGTCAATATTATTTCCGCCATCGCTATTATATTGTTGCTTCTACCGCTGCAACCACTACAACAAGCATAGGCCGACGACGTTTGTGCTTTTGCTGCTGCTTTCACCACTGCTGTGACCGCTACCAATGGCATTGCTGTTGTAGCAATTGCTACCATTAATAGTTAAGTATGGAATACCTCGCTTGCAGTTATTGCTTTTGTTGGTCATACTACCATTGTAATAGCAGCGGCTGTTATTGCTCCTAAGCAAGGGTTCCGGGCGTGAGGGTACTAAGCTTGATCGATTAGAAGATAGAACAACCCTTCAAAACTCAACTCTTTTGCACAGGTGAAAATTAAATACATCTTTGTTAATCACTCGACGTATGTGTGCTTTTATCCCACCTATTTTGAACGTGAAAATAGGTAGAATAAAGCCACACTGGAGTGAGTGATTGATATGCATTTAATTCTCACCATATACATCTTGATAGAGTTGAGTTTTTAGGAGTCGTTTAGTCTTCTAATCAATCAATCTTTGTGCCTTAACTCCGGGGAGCCTTGCTGAGGAGCAATAACAGCCGTTGCCATTACAATGGTAGTATGAGCAACATATTAGGTATTAGTTAGCATACACATTCATTGATTGATTGAATAATTGTGATTTATGTTGACTGCCGACGTCGCTGACACCGAGAAGACTTATCATGTATATATTTCTAGAGTTACTATAAGAATAAATTCTAGTCACAAGGTTGCTTCTTGCTTATTCCTACGTAATAATGGCAGCTTTAAGGATGCGTCCACATTGCAGTAAAATCCGTCCGAAACACATGTTGAGATATACATATCGTACACACATTAACAGGATGAATACAGGTCAGCGACATTTAGGTAGTAGCACTAACTAATGGTTCATAGGACAATCCAACATTTGTTCAAGCTCGTTCTCCACTATCGTTCTTTGACTTCTTTTCAATCCGTTTGTGATATGTATATGATTAGTTGCCGACGGATGTTTTTGAAATAATGACTTGTAGCATAGACGCGGCCGGCTGTAGACATGATACTCACATCTGGTACCCAGGCAAATGTAAAGTTTTAATCTGTATTTTTTTCTGGCTGACTTTTCAACATCTGTCCGAGTCTAAATTATATGTGGACTAGATGGAATGTTATTGTTTGATCGGTATTTATCTTCTGCCTCAAAAACCAGAAAAGAAAACATTTCAACGTTACCGCCGACTTTACAACCACACGCAAACTCAACATTTTTCCTCCTGTTTTGCTTTTCTTCTATAAGCATAAATATGCCGCTTAAGCAGGAATCGTCGCTTCCTACAGACCAAAAACTCCCCATATTTTTTTTTCTTTTTGGTGTCTTCAGTGTGTACTTTTTAAGGGCAGCCAGGTAGCCGTTCCTTGGGTTTCAGTATACGAAAATAGAAGGAACGGTAGAGTTTTATGACAAAAATTAGATTTAATAATTATTGTTAGTGTACTCTTTTAATCAAATGAACAGTGGTGAGTAACAAGTTTTGTTTCAACAAGACTTTCAAATATATTATGAATACAAAGGCACATATTTATATAAACACAAATACACACACATACGCACTCACACACCACACACACACACACACACACATATATATATATATATATATATATATATATATATATATATATATATATATATATATATATATATATATATATATATATATATATATATATATATATATATATATATATATATATCACATATCCACAGGTGAGATAAATGAATCATTACGTGCAAAGGGATTATAAATATATATATATATATATATATATATATATATATATATATATATATATATATATATATATATATATATATATATATGTGTGTGTATGTATGTATGTATATAGATAGATAGAAATGAACGTGTGTTTACGCCCGTACACTCATACACCTATAATATATAATGCAATGCTGTATATTAGCTTAAATTTATTCGACAATGTATTCATTCTGTTTTAACGTAAAGAAAACATTCTTTAAACACTTCCTTCTCCACTCCAGCTGTACATTAGTTATACTTCAGCATCATTATTGAAAAATCTGGTTTGAATATAGACCTCTTTTGCTATTGTATTTTTTTTTTTTATGCATAATTGAGGTCATTCCATGACGTCCTGTGAATTAGCACTCACATGCACGCGAGACACTCGTAAGCCCTGGATAAGTAGGCTTGTATTTCTACGGCATCTCTGAATTCTTGCGTTTTCCGGCTGCAGCTCTCTTCTGCCAAGGACAGTACTGTCAGGCTGCTCTGTGCATTTCAGTGTTGTTGCTGTTCTGTGTTATTTGCTTAATTCTGAGGTGGGTAGATCTCCATTCCATTCCAGTCTACTGCTGGCTGCTTACCTGGTTAGAATTATGAGTCTCAAATGACTATATTGTTCGCTTGGTATTTCGCACACTGTTGTTACCATTTCGTATTTTTTACCGTTATGGGCTTGGTAACCCTCCCCTATTTCCAATTACTCTTTATCTACTTGTAATTGAAGATGAGAAAGAATTTACATGTTCACATTGATTTGAGGCGCGGAATTGTATTTCATGCAGTTATTATCCTCAGCGTGTAACCGTCTCTTGACAGTTAAATTATCTTTTTGATAACGGGCTTTCATATTTTTGATAGGCAGGTTATTATAAATTCTTTCTACCAGCAAATAGAATAAACGATTCCCGTCTTGTAACTGAAGCACTGGTTCCTAAACTTGCTAGGAAATATCAAGAGCTACTTGATATTCAGCAATTCTAAGAATGTCCTTTATAAATAAATTTCCCTAATAAACTGGTTGTTTCACGGTTACTATTGTTTATCAGGCTATGTCTCATTGTAATAAATTTCCATCGGCTGCAGAAGGTAACCACTCCCTTAGATATGTTACACTTATACTAAGAGTCTGCGAATGATTCTTGGAGTTTTCTTCTTGCAATTCACAAATTTCCAAACTAATATTATCTTATCGTTGACTTCTCGTCTTAATAATTAATATCAGATTGGAATATGAGGGATTCATAACTTATCAAAATATTCAGCGAGGTAGAACGATTATAATTCCCTTGAGTGGAACAGCTGCACAAAAAAGAAACATATCAGAATGATAAAAATCTGATGCCATGAGGGTTTTGTTTCCTTAATCGAAAACAAATCTGCAATGGATGCAGCTCAAAGAACTTGAAATTTATGAAAACCTACGTGTACTGTATTAACCTCAAGTTTCAGAAGTGAGCAGATATCGATTTTACGAGAAATGCTCTATTCATGTAAAGAGTGAGCGACCTATATTCTTAAATGCAACCCATAATAAACAAGAGCTAGAATACGGCGAGCTTGCGATGCAAAAGTTGTTTTGAGCACCTTGGGTGTTCCTGTAAGAGTACAGAGAGTGATATTACTCAAATGCTTTGTATTGATGATCATCCTCTCCGACAAGAATGCTGCGTTTACCCGATCAGCCTTCTGGGGTATGTCCTTAAACTACTTCAGTTATGTTTACAGTCTTTCACAGTTGCACTGAGAATCTATGAGTGTTCGGAAACCCTAGCACATGCGTTCCATTTCATTCATTTAATAATCCTTATAATCACTAAACGCGGAAGTTGGAGACTGTTAGCATTCTTAATGATTAGCGAATGGTTTCGAGGCGGACTAGATTCCACCTTCTAAATTAGAAACAGTTTATGAGCCAAATGTTTCAAGTTTACCTGACACAGTCTTCTCCTCAGAATACATTAAAGCGACACTTCTGATTGTATTACAAAAAAAAAACATTGTCATGAGAGCATGATCAGCAAATGAATTCACATGATGATCCAGGCCGATTTCTTTCATTATATTCATGGTATTCTCATAGGATTAGGACCTACCCACGAACCACGCCACGGAGTTACCGATCCTAATTGAAAGTCAGGACAGCTACCACATCGGACCATCTGCTCTCCTGTACATAAGGTAGAACCTGTCCCTACAAGGCTCTGCTGAACATGTAAAGGGGGAAAACATCAGAAGTCCTCTCATGATATAAACACTAAAAATATACTTAAAAGCGAGGTACTATAAAAAAAAAAAAAATAGTTTCGAATGCAATGCATAGGCAAATATATTTTCTGATGAAACTTTTAGAAATGTGTAAATTAATAAAACAATTATCTAAGTCCGTTAGTTTATGTAGTCTTATCTGTTCTCTCTCTCTCTCTCTCTCTCTCTCTCTCTCTCTCATGAAAAGAACCTGTACAAATAGATTATTTAGATGTTGATATTCCTGTATCGTCTGTTTAAATACCATTTGGCAATTGTCAAATTAATTTTTACAAGGATCTCTCTCTCTCTCTCTCTCTCTCTCTCTCTCTCTCTCTCTCTCTCTCTCTCTCTCTAATGAAAAGAACCGGTACAGATAGATTATTTAGTTGTTGTTGTCGTCTATTTAAATACAATTTGGCAGTTATCAAATGAATTTCATAATGATTTTCTTTTCTCTCTTCATCTCTCTCTGCCGTCTCGTTCTCGTCTCATCCTCTCTCTTCTCTCTCCTCGCTCTCTCTATCCTCTCTCTCTCTCTCTCTCTCTCTCGCTGTCTTTATTGTGCAACCAGCGAAGCGGTAACCAAATTGCTTAATTCATTTCACATGCTTCTTAAATCTTTTTTAATTTACTGAACTTGGCAGTAATATGACTTTCACCTGGTAATTCCATAGATCACCAAAGGATTTCCTTCAAAGATTCAGGTCAGATTTTCAGCAATGCTTATTTTCATTTTAAACTCTCCGCTAATCCAAGACATATTCAAGCCCCTATTCGTAACCTTCAATACAAATGACAATCGTACTCAAGTGAAATACTTAATCTACATCATATATGTTGCAAAAATTTTTCGCGAAATAGGTCGACTCCTCGAAGAATAAAAAAAAAAAAGTCTAAAGAGACAATGGCTTGAATATAATAAAGTTAAGGTTTTTCACCGAAGGCTACAAGATTTGGAATTTGAAATTTCAAATCCAAATGCACAGTAGTAGGCTCAAATCTCATTGACTAGAAAAATGTAAGTCAATATAAAGCCTTCATGGAATGACGGAAATTGCGATAAATACTTCAAAAGAGGTAAATGATTCCCGTGACGTGTCATGTCACAATTTTATGTCAAACTTTGGTTTATGTAATATTGGTTATGGAATTTTGTGTAGGTAATGATACTCTCACTATACTAGATTCAGGTGCTAGCATTTTCACATGGCAAGCGGCTATTCGAATTGCCCAAGATGAGTCAGAGTTGATTGACTAATTAGTGTGCCCTATCAAACCAATCAGGCCTGATCAGTGAGCCACAAGCAGAAGATATACCAGGTACAAAGGTATTCAGAGGTCAGTAAATTACAATAATTATTATTGTGGGATTTTTGACAACAAATTACAAGGATACCATGAAAATGACGAATGATTGGCTTTCACGTTTAGTCCAATTTCAGGCAAGGTGTTCAGTTAGGATTCTAAATTTATACAGTAAAATGCGTCCAGATAAACCTGCTTTTGGGAGAAAATGTAGAGAAAACCCTCTGTCAGCTACCTTAGGCCCAGTTCTGCAAAGGGGCGAAATTTTATTTCTAAGCACGAGGGAAACAAATGCATGTCATGTATGTACATTAAATATACAAGTACACACACACATAGTATATATATGTATATGTATATATATATATATATATATATATATATATATATATGCATATATATATATATATATATATATATATATATATATATATGCATATATATATGCATATATATATATATATATATATATATATATATATATATATGCTATATATATATATATATATATATATATATATATATATAGCATATATATATATATATATATATATATATATATATATATATATATATATATATGTATATATGCATATATATATAAATATATATACATATATCTATATATCTATATATATATATATATATATATATATATATATGCACAATTATATATACGCGCATACACATATGTGTATATATTGTATATATATGTAGATATATATACATATATTATATATATATATATATATATATATATATATATATATATCTATATATATATATATATA
>NC_087204.1:40678777-40686277 GCF_015104395.2 Macrobrachium nipponense
ATGCAACCAGATGTAGTTTTGTACATGTTACTCAGTTTGGTTTAAGAAAGCAAACCCCCACCCACCACCCCCCAACATGCGGCCACTCAGTTGACATTTACTGAATACTGGTTTTCTTTAGAGCGTGAGCACCTATTGTGTATTAACGTCTTTCAGAAGAACACTGAGTAAACTCTCAATAGTACCAAAAAGGAACCTCCCTGCGCAGCAAACTATTGAGGACTTTTTTTTCACGAGAGCACATACGAGCTCGCTATAATCTAAGCGAAGTTATGCAACATTGGAACTAATCAGTATGTGTATGGATAACCAGATGTTAAAAAGCACTGACACCTGAAGTCCTTGGATATTTTTCGAATTGGGTCTGGGGTCTTCAACTTCATCCCAAAAGTAGATGCAGAAAATCCATGAGAGCTGCACCTATATACAAACACGCGCACAAACGCACACATACACACAAGCGGATGTGTATGTATAATATATATATATATATATATATATATATATATATATATATATATATATATATATACATATATATAGATGTATATATATATATATGTGTGTGTGTGTGTGTGTGTGTGTGTGATTTCTAATTTCTAAATCGACCGCTTATTTTTCTCATTACAATACACCCGACGGGAGAATAAAAAGACATGCACATACTGACTCACATATCCACACACACATACTCGTGTGTGTGTGTATATATATATATGTATATATATATATATATATATATATATATATATATATGTATGTATGTATGTATGATGTATGTATGTATGTATGTATCGTATATATGAATTGTATTGCCAGAGTTTTGGAAACTGCAGGCAACGTGACACAGTTATGACGCATAGCTTTTCAGAAAAATATACACCAGTACTAAAAATGTTTGCAACCAATTCAGCATGAACATTATTTACAAGCAAACAGATGCAATTACAACACAAACATCCGGACAGAGTAAGCAAACAAAATCGATAAATGGCACAGTTCTCTCTTTCACTCTTTATCTCTAACTCTTTATCTGTATGTGTGTGTGTGTTCGCGCTATTGCCTCTGGTTGTGTGTGTGTGTGTGTGTGTGTGTCTGTGCCGGCTTGACAAATCCTCTCCTGCTTGTCACAGTAGCAGAAATGTTACGAATAGCACTTGATAAAGTCCATCCTTATATATATATATATATATATATATATATATATATATATATATATATATATATATATATATATATCTGTGTGTGTGTGTGTGTGTGTGTGTGTGTATGTATAGACTTCTACCCTCTTGCAGCGGTGGCGGTGTGGTTTAAAGGTTTACTGTGCGTCCTGGATTTGTTGGGTCCGATGGTTTGCGCCCGTGAGCCGACAAATCTCTTATCGACTAAAAAATTCCCCTTCATTCGGTTAACATATCTGAAAGCATATTAATTCCGAGGTAGAGTGAATTAGATATTAAAGGACATTTGTAGCTCGATATATATATATATATATATATATATATATAAATATATATATATATATATATATATATATATATATATATATATATATATATAGCAAGACGCACGGCAGCACGATAATTAGTGTAGAAAAAGAAGAAAGAAAGAAAACCATCATTTGCCAGCCCCTGCTGAGCAGACGATTTGCACTTCTGATTAACATTACCACATCAAAAGGTAGAATTTTTTACCTTGTGTTTCTTTTGGAGTTTTCAGTTTTTATACAACAAGAATCTATGCGGCATAAATGTAACGAAGTGAGCAATGTACATACAGCACTTTTAGTAGCAGATTACTAAAGTTCATTTAAGCAAAGTCCTTCTGGAGAATTTGCGCTTCGTGACTGGAGTTTTCGTACGAAAATCGTCATGGCAAAAGAATTTTGGTTTCATTAACTGTGATGCGAAGAGCAAATGCCCTGCGGAAAATGTAATTGAGAAACATTATCGCTAAAAGGGTGCACTCTGTTTTACTTTATAATTTTCTTCTGCTGACTGAAACTCACTGGTTTTTCCTTCACATCATGATTTGAACTAATAATTTGGTCAACAGGAGGTCTAGAATTTATTTTTCTGCGTCCGTGGTTTTCTGTAATAAGACAAACACGGTCAGCTCCTCGAATTTAGTTTGATCAGTGACATATAGGTCTATAAAGAAGCCAGTTCAGTGATTCAGTATCACGGAACTAACGGGAAATGTCACAATCTTGGATGAGACCTCAATACAGCTCCTGAGGAATAGCAAAACTTCATTTTTTTCAGCGATGACTTGAACAAACCAAGGCACTTAATTCACCAACATCCGCCGTTACGAGACTTGGTCCTTTGATTGCTTAAAGTTGCTAGTTCACCTTCTTGGGAAACAATTAGAAATCATAGATTTTCCTGCAAGTGATTTTATGGACGTCTAAGTTGAGGCATAGCACATTCTCCCTGCAGAGTGATTCCTCATTCCTGGTCACGTTCATGAGGATGAACGAGACTCGAAAGATGTTACATATTGGAACAGGCAGATAAAGAGACTCTCTATCCCTCTGGCAAAGTTCAGTCATTATTCCCTTCACGTCTGTCAGCATTATAGAATAAATACATAGTACCATGTCCTTGGAAAATTCATGATACCAGTTAGGACTGGTTTAACTGGAAACATCTAGGCGAGATCTCGAGACGCAGAATGAGTGTACACTTCTTTTTCATTCCCCAGCGATCTTCCTCAAAATCTCACAGGTGCTTTCTGAGAATTGCGTGTATACTTAGTTCAGCAGATCCTTAACATTTTCAAAATATTCTCCCTGAATTCTTCAGCGTTCCCAGACCTATCATTTTGTTCCATTTACAATGTTTTTATTTTAAGTTTTCTGTGAAATAAAACTACTGAGATGGCTTTGTCTGTTCGTTCGCGCTTTTTCTCTCCATACTTTTTCTGGTCGCTCTCAGATCTTAACACTACTAAGTCTGCAAATTGGTATGTTGAACATCCACCCTCCAATCATCAAACATACAAAATTGCAGCCATCTAGACTCAGTAGTTTTTTTTTTTTTTTTTTTTTTACTCAAGGTTAGCAACTCTGTAGGACAGACCATCACCGTGCAGTGGCTGAAAGTTTCATGGGCCGCGGCTCATACAGCATTATACCGAAACCAACGATAGATATATCAATTTTCGGTGGCCTTGATTATACGCTATACAGAAAACTCCATTGCGCCAAAGAAACTTCGGCGCATATTTTTTCTTGTTTATTTAGTGGCTGAATCATATTCAAGCACCTCTACAAATGTTAAAAGAATAAATGAATGAATAGAGTATCTCGCCACTGAGAAATATTTTGTTGCTGAACTTCACGATCTGTGGACAACACACGACCATGGTGAAAATGCGAAGATTTTCACATTCACTAATGAGTAAAAGCTCTCTGAAGCCAAATGCTGGGGAAAAATCATTTTTGCGGTGATTCGTTAAAAAAAAAAAGAAAAAAAAAAAGAAAAAAAACTTATGGAAGGCAAACTGGAGGGAATTTTGGTCAGTGCTAATGAATATACCTAAAAATTTCTCTTCTACTCTTACATTACCACAAAACTAAAAGACTTGATGAAAAGGTTCATCATTAACATAATTCTGAGAGCGTTTACGTATACACACAAAAAAAGAGTGACTTGAGTTAATACTTCATCCAGCGATATACGTCCTGTCTCAAGACTGATAATTATCAAATCTTTGGTTAGAAAGAAAAGAAGTCTATCATTCAGCAAATCAATTTTCATCTAATCATTTTTTGTGTTCTCTCCTTCGTAGATTTCTTCGATGCCTTTGCATTCAGGGGTTCTGTCTGTTCACTCTTTGTTATTCTACTTCTAGTTCTTTCCGCTACATTCACCGAAAAAGGTTTTAATATACCCGGATCCACACATCCTCTGGAGGAAAACACACACACTCACACACACACACACACACACGGAGAAAATATCTTAATGGCAAGATGCCTCTTTGGTGGCCATCTTTTCAGTTGGCAACATTTTTTTCCTCTTCCATAAGCTTCCCATTCACCGTCAAACTGCAACCATTTGCGTCCTAGTTCAAGAAGTAATCATCTTGAATTCAAGTTATAAATAATCACCTGCTGTTTCTCTCTCTCTCTCTCTCTCTCTCTCTCTCTCTCATCTGTGTCCAAGACACCAGGCTGTCGTGGCAACGGAGAAACTCCGACCTAGCCAGCAACGCAACCTGGGTTTCAGCAGTGAATCTCCCGTACTAGACTCGGCAGGAAGCATTTATTTTTGTCTCTCAAAAAGATCTTGTCTTTTCTTCTGAGAATTATATCCAGCGAAGAAGAGCAAGGCTAATTCTGTTTGGTTTGTGGACTAACAACGATGCATGGCTTTCTCTGTCCGTCTGCGCTTTTCTTTCCGCACTTTTTCCCTCCGCCCTTAGATCTTAAAAAGGGTTGTAAATTGATGGGTTGATTATCCACCCTCCAATCATCAAACATGCCAAATTGCAGCACTCTAGCTTCATTAGTTTTTATTTCACTTGAGGTTAAAGTTACCCATAATCGTGTGTTTGGTAACTATATAGGACAGGCCACCATCAGGCCATGGTTAAAGTTTCAGGAGCCGTAGCTCATACAGCATTATACCAAGACCACCAAAAGACAGATTTATTTGCGGTGCTTAGATTATACGCTGTACGAAAAACTCGATTGCACCGAAGAAACTTCGGCGCATTTTTTACTTGTTTTGTTTTCATTCGCAGGTTATGTATTGAATCATTTTCGTAATGATACTTCATTAGATTTGAAATGCTCTTGTTTCTCGTCATTACGCCATCTCTCATGTATCTAAAGAAACAAAGTTAGTACCTGATAGTGCAGGCTGGGCTTCTGTGCTCAACAGAAGGGTGGGAAGACCCAGGTTTACTTGAATGAGAACCATGAGAAGACAGGCTGGAGATGAGTAGAGATTTGTGGAAGACTCGTGTGGAGGAATTTCACAGCGGCCCTTGGCGTCACTCGGCGTTGGAGGCGATGATGAAGTATATTCATGTGCAAATCAAATGGCATTGATACATTTCATTTATTTCATTTGCATCAGCCATTGCACACTTACGCTTTGTCCATTTTCCTTGGCTTTTGAGATATCTCATAGGCAACTGCTCTGCAACATACGACCCAACGGATCTTGGTAGGAGCCTAGACTGTTCGGGAATCAATATTTATGATGAAGCCGGAGAAATATCTACCGTGGAAATTGAAACCAGAAGGCTGGGGCTGATTTTAGTCATTAAAGAGAGGGTAGAAAAATGAAACAACATTAGCACCACAATGTGTGTATATTACGTCACTCTATGAAGTCAGTTCTGACGCCCACATTTTATAAAGAAATGTGAAATGGACAACCTATTAAAATTCCAAGAAAATTTTAACAAAATTGTGATTTGCACAAAAAAAACTGTCATAAACAGTATTTTTGTATACGTAAGTTTGAATTCTAGTACCTGATACTTCATGTTGAAAGAGAATACAAAAACGTATTAAAGTAGGGGAGACCGGGCTAGTTGGCACAGTTTTTACAATTTTGGTTATTGCGAATATAAGACAAACATTTTTGCTAAATTTTTACCTCCATCGAAAAATATTAACATTCGTCTTTATCATATAGCAAAATAATTGTTGTTTGCTTTCAACATAAGGTAACAATAAGCTTTAGAAAAAAAATAACCTTTTCGTGCCAACTTGCCCCACGGGGTAAGTTGTAACATTGATAATTAAAAGAACATTACTAAATTGCATTTAAATCAAATAGCAAAAATACCCCCTGAATCTCCAAAATACAAAATATAAGGCATTAGTATTACTTCAGATCATCATCTAGTTGTAATTGTGGCAGGTGTCAAATAAATCTTAATCAATAGTCTTCATGCTCCCACAAGTTTACCCTGCACTGGACCCACACCTCTCCGGGCTTACCAAACACAGGCTCTCTTCAGCTGAGCTTTCTTCTGAATCAACAGGAGCAGTTCTTAAATTCTGTATCACGCTGATGACTGATCTGAAGCCCATGTGTCTTTTCGGTCATCTCTCAATCTGTTACATAACCACCCGTAAAATCAAAATCTTGAAATAGTCTGTAATTCAAAGTTGAAATTCCATTAATCCTAAACCCATTGAAAACATCAGAATAAGTGACAGCTAGAAGTAAAGCCGAGGTAACTACCAGGAATGTCACAGATGGGCATACTTGATCCTGGATTTCCAGTCATCCACGAATCACATGCCCTGTTACACATTTCTTAAGAGGTCTATAAACACTAAAATCCAGGGGCTGCAACTTGTGAGAGTAATGTGAAGGAAATGATAGGACGCTATTCTCATTATCCTTCCAAAAATCCAGAAACAAACGCAAATTATATAAATAAATAGGCTTACTATTGTTAACAAATAACGTGTGCCAACTTGCCAATTTATTTTGAACCAACTTGCCCCATCCCTGCCATTTGGTACAAAAACACTCACCAGTCCATACCAAGAAGCCTTGAATGATTAATTTTAATGGTATAGAATATTTAAACCATAAGGAAAACTATGCTATAATTGAAAAATAATCTTTATGAATGTATAGATTTTATAGCAAATAACAGAAAGATAAAAATATTTACTTACTACCATGAAAATCAAAATTTGTCTCGTAAATTCGAGCTCCTACGTTCTATCTCTATAGAATTTTGCTGGTAATTGAGGAGCCATGTGGCAGTTACACAGTATATTTATTAGAGTCATCTATTGTTAAACTTTAAAGTTATTTTGAGTGTGCCAACTTACTCCTGTAGCCAACTAGCCCCGGTCTCCCTTACTCCTCACCCCTTGAGGTTAATATTAAGCAAAATCATGAACTGCATAATGATTGGAAAGAACGCGGTAATGTATGAAATAGAGAATTCCAATTCAAATTTCTGCTGAGAAAGGGATCTCTTATGTTTTTCTCTCTCTACTCTGTGAAAAGTCCGAAAAAAAACCAGAAGATGTAGGAACAATAAACTGATCGAGGACACATAAGTTCATCACAACAGTAGAGAAGCGGGTTTGGAAAATGTAAGTATAAATACATTCAGTCTTTAAAGTAGTTAGTTGACAACATCATTTTCGCAAATGTTTTTACGAAAACTGATCAGAAGGATAAGGCAAATACAACTTATCGAGGTCAGAGGCAGTGAATAACAGTATCCCAAAGTTCGTCTCTCAGGAAAACAGACTCGACATCCGAGTATATCTCCTCGCCAATAAAGCAAGCAAGATCCATCTGGGGTCTGGAATGACGCAGGTTTTAGTAAAGAAGCGAAATGTAACTCCCTCGTTCCCGCCAGCGTCACCTTGGTGACACCATGTCACAATGTCGAATCCTGGGAAACTGAAGCAATAATATTTTCCGAGGAAATTCAAAGACAAAATAAAAAACAATTAAGATCCTTAGTGTTGCTGTCTACCGGCAATGGCGGAACATAAGG
>NC_087204.1:40691277-40708777 GCF_015104395.2 Macrobrachium nipponense
CGGTTTCGACTGCCTGTGCTGCATTGGTGCCATAGTCGGAAACATCCACAAGGTCATCGGCTCCCTGTGGGGAGATAGACACTTTTGGAAATAAAGTATCATAATTTGAGCCAGGATGTCATATATGGTTAAAAGAAATTCTCAGTGAGTGGTTATGCTTTGCAATTAGCATCCACTCCTTCAAGGTCAGAATCCGTACGTCAGAAATCTTATGAAACTCTTTGTAACAAGAGGAGAGCTGGGATGTGCATTATGATATATAATACAATAGATAAAATTTCATATTCGAAGTTTGATATTTGGTGTCTGGCTTTCAAACATAAAATTTTGATCAGCAATGAGAGATAAGAGGCTTTTAGTTGGCCATTAAGTCTGGGGGAAAGCCTGTTCCCATGATTCCTGTAAAAAGTAGTCATTTTCGTCGTAATTCTAACTATTTATAGGCCCACTGGGAATTCACTACTGCAGCACCAAAAGAAAACTTCTATTGTCACTCTGAAATAGATAGGGCTGACTGCACCACAAGCTTAGATGAAGTTTCATCAGAGATGTAAGACAAAGCTATAAGCCTTGTGATAGTTCAAAGAAGCTCATAAACCCTTAATCACAAGGCCACTTGGGCTACCTGCGCCCATAATAAGGCTAAGGCCCCACCGAATCCGGCGCGGCGCGTCGCGTGCGTGCAACACGGCTATCCGTCTACAAGCGTCTCCGTCTTCTGCGAGTGTGGCCCAACCAGACACACGAGTGACGGTTATAAGACGGACAATTCAAACTTCAGCAGTAGTTGCCGTTATGAAGGGAGAGCGCGAGGTTCTCCTCTGACTCGGTGCTGTCAACCAAATTAGAGGCGTTGAACAGTAGGAAAATCTGGACTTATGACATAACTTTAGATGAGGAAAAAGTGGAGAGTGAGCAAAACTTTCATAAGTTACGATAGCGTCCAGACAAGTTTTTTTTTTTTTTTTAATATTGTCGGATGCCGCCGAAAACCTTTTGACTTAATTCACTAGGGCATTATATCTCGAATATCAAAATTTGATACAAATAACAGAAGATAAGTATTAACGTAAGAAACTTGTAGTTTAGTAACTCTGAGGGAAGGATTACTGATTTCGAAATTAAAGTTGCACTTTATTTCATTTAATACAAAAATTAAGATACGTAGAATTGTGTGTGAACTGAACACTTTGATACAGGAACTTCTGAAACAAAGATATTTACATAAATGTATCCATTAGAATATAATAAAAAAATACTTTAATCCTTTATCATAACCACAAATCATCACATTTGATTATAACTCAAAGTTGGGCAGGTGGTTCAAATGCAGGTTGTTGTAGGTCTACCACAATTTCTTCCTTCATGCGGAAGACGCACGTCCACGTGCGGCTAAAAAACAAAATGTTTTGTTTCCTTGTGCGTCTAGTCCGGTAACGCACCTGACGCCACGCACGCTCATGCGCCGTGTGGGGCCACTCGTGTTTGAACTATAACAGTTGATCGAAACGCACAAAACGCCTAGCCGTGTTAGACGCACGCGACGCGCCGCGACGGATTCGGTGGGGCCTTAGCCTAAGGAAGGATGGTGCATCTCTTACAAAGGAAGGTTCTTGCAAGTACGTAGACAGGCGATACAACTTACACCTGTGGCCAGGAAGATTTACTTGAATCAATGTGGGCTTCCCTGGCCATTGCTCATAGGTAGGTTTCTCACCATTGTGATTGCTAGGGACGAACATCACAACAAAAGAGAAACAAAACTACCAAAAACCAAAGCTAATTACTACCCTCAGCTGGAATATAAAAGATATAATATCCAAAACTGTTACGAGGTCTAAAACAAGTAAAAAAAATATCTCGAATATCACTTTTTATGGTCCACAAAGAAGACTATATTAGGTAAGACTTCAGATGACGTCTTGCGGTACTTGTGCGATGGGGAAATCTACCAAAACATCATTACCGTACGTTTGCTCAGGTAGTAATCACACCACTAACTAATTATGAATATAGCCGAGTATTTTTGCCCATAGCCAAGTTTCTCATCCTCATTTATTGATTCAGACTTGCTGATTTGCTTCTAATTCTATTTCTACTTCATTCAACTTTTCGTTGCTTTAACAAACAGTAATCAGAACTATCTAAGTTATTTTCTTATCATTGTCTTTATCTAACTTTATCTTTTTAAAGAACCAAGGTAAATAAATCTAAATTTATTTCCTAAACTATGAAGTTTAAGTTTTTTTTTCGGTGTCTTTAAGTTCAGCTCTCCATGGAACATTATGATTATCATTAGAAAATTCGTTTTCTGCTTCTTTAATACTGCCTCAATTTCTGCACTGCTTCAGTTTTATTTCTCTATTCACCTAACTTCAGTCTAGGCATATTTGAGTTTACTAGTTTTTTCCTAATTCACTTCATTTTCGTCATTCATATTACCTACATAGGATATACTTATATAAGAGTTCTTCCTCATGAATACACAGGTATCTGCACTATTTGCATAATCAGACACGAATGCACAATTCATTCTTGAGAGAGAGAGAGAGAGAGAGAGAGAGAGAGAGAGACGTTGCTGTTAACGGTGCTTTGTCGAAACCCGTGCAAATTAGTCCGTCACGTATCACTTAAGACAAATGAAGTCGGAACAGTTACCGTCAAAATTCTTTCTTTTATTCTTAATATATCTTAATATTCCATCAATATTTTGTTTTCAATTTTCATAGATATTAATGTTTACTTAATGCTTCATAGAAACCCAATCGCTTTTCATCAGTAATGACACATTCGTTATTGTTGATTTTCCTTATTCATGGATAATCTAATTGCTTTTATTGAGATCGTGGGCTTTTTTTACTTTTTTATTTTTTTAATTGACGGCTGCCGTCGTTGGCTCGGCTGAATTTAGAAGTAGTAAGGCCGCAGGTGTTTTCAAACACCTGACTTGGTTTCTTTCCACACATGTTGATAAAAGTACAGGGAGAGAGTTCTTCGACACATGTGGGAAAGGGAAGTATACTCATCAACTAGTCAGAACAGGAAATTCCTCCCTGACACGTGTAGAACTCTATAACACGGTACTTCATTTTTGGAGGGAGGGAGGGAGGGAGAGCGGATGAAGATGGTTGAAGGGGGGCGGGGAGGGTTGTTGTTGCTTAGTATTTTGGGGGAATAGCTTTCAGGGGAAAATGATTAAACAACTTTGCCAACCCAATGTCAATAAAAGCCTTGTGAAAAGTACAATTCAAAGAGCAGTTTGGGTCTTGGGAAAATTAGTGTTTATTAATTGGTTGGAACAGGACGCTAACCTATCGTCTTTTCCTCTATCGTTTACAAACCTCGTATATCAAAGCGCCTTGGATTTAGGAAAGGACCGATGAGTTCTCGAGGAAGTTACCTGTCAATCAGGTTCTGACACAGGTAAAACTCCTACGTGAAAGTACTTCAACTTAGGATGACGCAGAGTATTTCAGGGACAGTTTATCGGTCAATGTTGCTCTGCCACGTGTAAAACTCCAACAGTACAGTACTGCAGCTTTAGGAACGGCCGAAGGGGGAAGGTGGGTGGTTTGGCGGGGGTTGGGGGGCTGGTGTAATGGGGACAGTTTACCGGAGGACAACGATTACTGGTCTGAGGGTTTCCGCTGACCTCGCTCTCCCAAGAGGAAAGCGGGAGCCGCGTGGATCCTCCAGAAGCGAAATATTTTTAGCGATTTTCCGGGTGATGGAGATTCTTGAGTAAAGCGAATTCCGGCCTTTCGATCGAGATGAAGGATTATATATTTGTAGTTTGTGTTTCATTTGTATCATTTTGTCATTAAGGAAAATTACCCTGAATGCTTTCAGGATTTCTTTTATGGAAGTTCGTTGCCGTAAAAAAAGTTAGAAAGTATAAAGAGCGAAAGAAACCAACAGTACAAAAGTATAAGACAGAGGCTGGGTATAGAAGGAAATAAATATCTGTTGTGAAGAAATATTTTCCTATTAATTTACGTTTGTTGAAAAACTACGATAGCCATAATATGTTTTCTACTGCATTTTTTGCACCCCCCTCATCTCTCTCTCTCTCTCTCTCTCTCCTCTCTCTCTCTCTCTCTCTCTCTCTCTAAACAGTCCATTCCTTGTTCTTGAAAAAAAATATATATATATGTATATATATACATATATATGTGTGTATATATATGTATAGATATATGATTTTTATGCAAATCCTTACATTTTATTCTTATCCTTTGTAAAGATTACAATGAAAGTCAAACTAGTACGTCTAAAATTTTATCATTTATTCATCCGGAAAATATTTCCATTCCGATGGCTTAGCCACGATCCATGAAATTCTATGTATACCAGAGAGATATGACGCACACCATTATCATTACGTGGAACGCAAATTAAACTCTAAAGAATGCTTGCATCACCGAACATGTCGCCACCGTCCTGAATAAGTACCAATTTAATAGGATCTCAGTTTGTGATTTCTGACGAATTAAAGAAATCACACTTCTGTTACCGGATAAACGACGAGGGGATTCTCTCCGATACCACCGAGACTAGGGAAAGATACTTGTGACGCTTCCACGTGTCAAGTAATTCCTTTCCTTTGATGTACGTTTATATATATATATATATATATATATATATATATATATATATATATATATATATATATGTATGTATGTATGTATTATATATATAATATATATATATATATATATATATATATATATATATATAAATATATATATATTTTATATATATATATATATAGATATATATATATATATATATATATATATATATTATATATATATATATATATATATATATATATATATATATATATATATATTATATATATATATATATATAATAGTCTAGTTGCCAATACAAAAAACAAAAGCGTATCCTAAGAACGAGTGTATAACACGGCAGAATTCATCAGCTGGGTTAAAAAGGATATAATTGCAATATTGCTACGGCTGATAGTTAAATTCCTGCTATATAGTTTAATTCCTGCTATAAGACAACCCGCAAAGCAAAAGGAAACTCGTAATTTGAATTATTGCTCTCTCTATCCTGGTTGCGACCCTTCCAAACTACCTTGTATGGGAAATAGAATGCGTAATCAGGAAAAAGGTTAAAAGACGGATTCTATTCCATTCATGGACTGAGATCCGGTCTCACATTGGATCGAAGAGGTAGCTAAACACTGAACTATATAGTATATATATATATATATATATATATATATATATATATATATATATATATATATATACTATATATATATCATATCTATATATATATATATATATATATATTTATGTTTATATATTATGTATAATATAGGCATATATATATATATACATGCACATGTATAATATATATGTATCATATGTACATATAGAGTATGTGTGTATGTATGTTTTATATATATATATATATATATATATATATATATATTAAACATACATACACACATACTCTATGTACATATATACATTATATAAATATATACATGTGCATGTTATATATATATATATGGCCTATCTACATATACATATATATAAACATAAATATATATATATATATATATATATATATAAGTATTATATATTTATTTATTATATATATTTATAATATATATATATATATATATATATACTATATATAGTTCAGTGTTTAGCTACCTCTTCGATCCAATGTGAGACCGGATCTCAGTCCCATGAATGGAATAGAATCCGTCTTTTAACCTTTTTCCTGATTACGCATTCTATTTCCCATACAAGGTAGTTTGGAAGGGTCGCAACCAGGATAGAGAGAGCAATAATTCAAATTACGAGTTTCCTTTTGCTTTGCGGGTTGTCTTATAGCAGGAATTAAACTATATAGCAGGAATTTAACTATCAGCCGTAGCAATATTGCAATTATATCCTTTTTAACCCAGCTGGATGAATTCTGCCGTGTTATACACTCGTTCTTAGGATACGCTTTTGTTTTTTGTATTGGCAACTAGACTATTTCTCCAGTAATTCTTCTCTGATAATACAAAGGCCAAAGTTGAGGGCACACGCTGTTTCTTCTCCACTTCTAATATTCAATCTCGTGACTGAATTAAGGAAGTAAGCTGCGAAATTCTCCAGGGAGAAGGCTAAATGTTAGATAAAATCATTTCAATATTATTTCATAAAGACGATATATAAGCGCGTTAAATTCTTACACCAATGTCGAAGGCCGACGACAAAATTGTTCTAAAATGACGGATCGAGTAAGGAGTAATGCTTCTCATACATCATCCTCTAGTTTTTCTACATGGAAAAATTGTTAGAACACCAAAAATGCAGATACATTTACAATAGCAGTGAAAAATAAACTGTATGCTTTATAATTACAGATACCAACACGATTGCATACTTGGAAACTACTGTTCACGTTTTGTAACTTTTTTTTCTTCTTTTTCTTTAAGGTTTCAGGGTAAAGGCCTATGGAAAGGTGATCCTAATAATACTTATTCTAACCCAGACCAGAGATAGGCTTAACGAATGGGATAAGAAAAGAGCAGACCTGTCCTAAAAGAAAAATAATCAAGAGTGAGGAAAGCAGAGAATTCCAAGGCCTAGCAGTCGAGGGGCTTTGGCGCATTGCCTGTTGCTAATGAAAGGATACTTGCCAGGGCTACCTTGGAAACCAAACCTTTGCTCATGTTTTAGCCATTCTTGGTAATACGTCGATCGAGATATCATAATTTGAAAAGGTGCATCTTTTGCTCAATTTCTCCCAATGCTTTTTTTCCCACTGGTTTTTTAAAGTTTATAGGAATATCTAAGTAAACTGATCCGGCTTTCTAGCGATCGGTCAGAATGTTGCCGTTTTACCTAAACTTCTCCGGCACTAAATCCTTGTTACTTTTCTGCTGAAATGGCAACTTTTTTGTGTGAATTAATCCATGACAGAAAATTGGCACCAGTAGAACTTTATTTGTGCACCCCATTTTTTTTGCCTCTCGTATAGTTGCCTTTGTCCTTCATAAATTCCTTCACGGACATTCGTTATCTTTGTGAATTTTACTTTGTTACACGGGATATAAGGACTACATACTGGAGTCTGTTAGAAACTGAGCAAACTGTTGGGTGATAGGAAGCAGCTGCCGTGTCATTGGAAGTCATTTTCACGAGATATAAATAGCACTGCAGCTGCAGTTTTCTTTAGATGATATAAAGTAATCATGAGAGGTAATAGCCTTTTCAGTCGGAACATTTTTCCAAGCGCCTGAAAAGTTTTCAATTTTGTTGATGTTTTTAAGTTTCTGTGATAGACATTATTTTGCTTGGCATGAATTCTGTTATGAACCTTGGATCCATTCTTGTACAATGACAGGCAGTGATTCTCATGGATGTGCCATTTTTAAACATAGACGAATGTTCTGTTTGATTGCTTACTTTTATCATAGATTAAGAAGCTATGTCTTGTAATTGCTGGAGATTTCAATGCTCACCACAGAGAAGTAGATGATCCTAGCTTTGTCACCACCACTATTTCAAAGCTTCGGACGTTGCCCAAGGTCTGGCAGTCAGCTGATTTTAAGGGAAAATGAGGATGTGTACACTTCTGGTTTTATTGATTAACTGAGCAATCTTGCAACATACTCAGCAGGAATTATTGTATTTCAGGAGTCCTGTGCTCCTTGTAGTACTCTGTCCAATGCTGTTGAAACTGTTTGTATATGTCCGGAGAGGGTGTTTCTGTCGTTTAGTCTCTGTTACTTAAAAAAAACATGACTGTGTGGCACTTGGGGTGTTTAATTTTAAATATTAAATGGCTCCCTGTCTTCAGCTCAGGTACATTAGCGGAGATAAAAATTCATTTCATGGATATTTCTGACAGCCAAAATTATAGGGTTTTGAATTTGCGAATTAAAAGTAACTATACTCTGTTTTTTTCCATCTGTCCACCCCCAACCCCCCTGTGGTGTTTGCGTATGGTAACACTGCGTCCCGGGCTTTAGATAGTTACGCAATGTGTAAGTTTTAAGTAAATAAAAGGATATCTGAGTGTACATTTGCAACTGAAAAGTGTTTTAATAATTTACTGTATGCGAATTACACCGTTAATATTCGTAATAGGATATTATTATAATTGTTGAATGTAAGCTGAATGTAACTATCTAAAGCTCGGGACGCAGTGTTACCATACGCAAGCACCACAGGCGGGTGAACAGGTGGGAAAAAACAGAGTATAGTATGTTTAATAATACTAACACAAATGACGGACCTAATGAATTCTGGAAAGCCCTTAAAACCGTAAATATTAGGACACTACTTAAAGAATTGCAAATGTTTGTAGAAAATTTCTTACTTTTATAAGGTATTGTTCTTCAGTTTTAAAAACTTAACTTACTAAATTAATAACTAATGAGAAAAAAAAACATTTTGAAATGGATATGCTCTTACTTCCATAAGTTTTCATTTCCCATATTATATATAATTGCTTTTGGTTCACAGAACTCGATTGTCATGTAAAATTACTGGTTCAGGAACGCCTCAATAATAGCAATATAGAAACACTTGTGAGGGAGTAAAATCCAAGTATGACGTAGCTTAGTCTCGCACTCCTTTGCCGTACCCTTTGACCGAAAGAGAAGTGTTTCATGATTAAGAGAAGATATCCCGCTATCATGGAAGGCTAGGTATTATAATTGAGAACACATATACAAGAGAAATACTCTTAATCAAGTTCACGCTATGAAAATTATCCAATAATCTAAATCTCGGCAGGACCAAGACAACGAAACTTTTGATAAGAAATGTCACTATCACTGTCACCCAAAGCAGTAAATGTTACTAGGTCTAGAGAATTCTCTAGACCTTGGGTTATTATGCAACTATTAACAAAGGGAAAATTCTTCTAGCCGCTCAAGGCAAGTAGTCTTTGCCCTTGAGGAATTAATATCGTAATTACCGTTCATTTTCTGGCCTCAGGTTCAGTCGAAAAGATATAGAACATCTGTTGCCGAAACACCTGAAGCTCTTGTTGAGAAAGTCAGTTGCTCTCCTGAATCGTGACCTGAAATAAGTATGGAGAGTTTTGATAAAAGCCAGATATTTCATGCATTTTCTGAAAATGTACTGTTGTATTTTACTAAAAATTATTGGTGTCGTTATCTGCGCCTTTGCTGTATTTTCTTCTTTTTTTTCATCGATGAGGTTATTTTTTCTACTGTTATTACTCCTGTTTCTGTTGTCTTACTGTTATTGCAGTTGCTTTCGTATTATGATTGTAAAGGTAGTGGTAAGGTATTGTTAACAAATTTAATTTGCTGTACAAGTCTTTCTCTCATTATCTTTTTTTTTTCTATTTGCTGAAGGAGTTCTGAGTCATTATATTTCGTGCTAAAATATTTATGACTAAACTCTACGAAAAAAATATTCTATCAAAACAGCATAATAGTACACTTATTCATACCGATACCTATTTTTTTATATCTGAAAAGCAGGTACGGTACAGTTACCATCTAGGTAGAATGATAAAGGCCGAGGTAAAAGGTCGATCTAGCCCTTGTACACATTAGTCCCCAAGTCATTCTGGGCCAAGTCTAATCCGAACCCAGTCATGCAATCTCGATCCTTCGCCTGGCCCTTTTGTGACACGGTCTAAGTTTCCGGTCTCAGTCCCTTACTGTTTTCAAGACAAAATATGGAAGCATCTTAAATCATCCTCTAAAACCGAATCTGCTATGGTATTTGGAGCTGAGCGTATCAAGAATTAGAACAGACTTAGAAGCAATCACTGGCTGTCACAACATAAAGCAGGTTAAAAGTTGCCAGAGTTGGAATACTATCTTGAATTAAGAATCATGACAAGACTGCCTCTTGCTCCTGAGATGATTAGTGGAGAGCAATAAATAATATGAAATATAAAATCCACTGTTTTTTCTACAGTATAAGATGTCTTTACCAAATGCAGAATGGCTCACGTTTCCCTATAACTGAAAAAAAATAAGATTGACACATTCTAATAAGAGTGTTTCACTTCCTGTTGGAAGTAAATAGGTTAGATGTGAATTATTTGTTTATATGTAAATTATATTACGTAAAATGAAGCCGAAAATATATAAATAAAAACTTAATTCATTATATAATCAGTTTAATAAATAGATAAATAAACTGTACCGGTAGAAGTTATATTCATGAATATTATAGGCTTTTGGTTATATACCTCAATAAAAATAAACTCTGTTTAATTATTCAAACAACTGCGTCTTTACATCATGGCAAGGACATATATTTTTTTCATTCATAGATAATACTTTTTAAAATAATGTATTATAAAAAAATAAATATAAAATAATAAATATCAAACTTTATAAAAATTTATTTTATGCAAACTGACATTGTACTAAACTTATAACAAAAGATATTGTTGATATTATGATAGACTTGCCGGCTCCTTTAGATTTTTTTTATGAAAACCGTAAAATAGGAAACTGTAATATCTGGACATCAAGTAAGAATGTATTGCAAATGATGTCGTCAAGAGATGAACTAATAACAAAATAAAGATTAAGACAAAAATAGCCACGTGGGCTTAATAAAGAACTTATGCAACTCTCTCTCTCTCTCTCTCTCTCTCTCTCTCTCTCTCTCTCTCTCTCTCTCTCTTTCTGAAACAGTATTTTCCTATCATTTCCCAGTAAGTACTTTTTTCAACACGTACTTTTATTGTTCATAATCTTCATACCCAGCCCCACTCCGGCTGCTGTTCAGTCAAATAGTTTCGTGAGAACAAAATCTTCAGCTTCCCGGTGTTTATTTCCACCAAATGCTACGCACGATCATAGTCTTTAGATGCGACAGAAAGTGGTTCACTTCTACCCTGAATAATTCGAATGCTCTGGAATTATCACTTCCGTAAAGTGGCCGCAAATGGGTTTATTATGCCATTCTTTTCCTTCCACTGATCTTCTTAAGGTTAGCAGCGACTTCGAGGTCAAGGAAGTGTACGTAAGATAATTAAGGTCCAGGAAAATCAGTGTGGCTGAAATTGTTCCATGAGGATGCCGCGATAAAAGGTTGCACCATCTCAATCACTTCTTTTTTATTTGATTTCACTTTGTAGGCTTCTCTGTTTTCAGCGTACGTGTTGCATGTCAAATTTAAATCATATATTGCGCCATTTTCCTTTCGCGCTTCGTTTTGCACAGGTATGAGAAAGGTAGCCGTCTGAAAAAAAAAAAACTTTATTCAACTTCATTCTTCCGGTCCTGGAGCAAGTGGAGGTGCTTCGCCAATGGAGTTCCAAATAAGTGTCTCTCTCTCTCTCTCTCTCTCTCTCTCTCTCTCTCACACACACACACACACACACACACACACAGCTACACATGGACAAATGTACAAAGTGCTCTACCTCTCTCTCTCTCTCTCTCTCTCTCTCTCTCTCTCTCTCTTTCTCTCTACGCGCGCGAGCATTCATATTTTGTTACATACAATCATAAACATACGCATACATATACATCTAGTAAGACATTTTAAAAAAGCGTGAAAATCTTTGCACTTAAAACAAAAGATCGAGATAATTCTTCCAGTTTCTCCAAGTCGGTGGACGCATCTTGAACAAGTCCATCAGTAGGAGTGAATCAGTGCATTGGGATAACTTCGGGAACTATTGACAGGTCTCCAATTGCTTGCTTTATTCGTGTATTGAGATTGGCGTATTTCGCGTGGTCCTCCTATATATATATATATATATATATATATATATATATATATATATATATATATATATACATACAATATATATATATATATATATATATACATATATATATATATATATATATATATATGAATGGTAAAAATGTTCTGCCACAACAGAATTCCATCTAGCCAGATAATAGAGTCGGCCTTGATTAAACAAAGACCAAGATAATGAAACATCTCAAAGAAAGAGCCTGGGATTCAAATGTCATAGATAAGATCTTCCTTAACCAACATTTAAGAAGATTAAAAAAATACTATGGGGGGGGGGGGGTGACCTAGTCAAAAAAAAGCTTACCTGTGGATGGATCTCTGGCATAAATACCGCCTTTTCTATAACTTTTCTCATTCATTTTTCAATATTTACCTGAAGAGAGAGTCAGCAGTCTCTGAAATGTAGTACTTACTTTCTACATTTTGGCGTTTTTATGGGCTCTTTCTTTATATTATTATTATATATATATATATATATATATATATATATATATATATATGATATATATATAATATATATGTTAATTGTACAAATAGAAGCGCATATGTTGTAACAGTCGCATTCGAAGCTACGAAATATTATTGGATTTCCTGAAGGAATGTTTAGTTCTAGGAAATTTGAAGGTCTCTCCTGTTGTTTCTTATCTGTTCGTATATCAGATATTCATTTATCTTGTTTGTGCATTGCTGTCTTTTTTTTCATACGTCGAATCAACTTATATAAATTTAGATATGTTCTATTTTTTTCGTATATATAATTAATTCATAGATATAAATCTGAATTTGTTTCCTATTATTTCTTAATTTTCATTATATATTTGTTTTATATCAAATGTTAACTTACATGTCCTCGTAAATACAGACTACTTAACTAGTTCGATATATTAGTTTTCAACAATATATAACCTCGGTAATGTATCTAAGAAGCTATTCTTGACACTACCTTTATGCCCTACTGTACATTATTCCTTTATTCACATTACGTTAGTGAAAGCTTTTGATTAGTACGGGAAAAAATTGTTACGTATGCAATACTATCTTCTTTCGTGTTATAGAACAGGATAAGAAATGTCCATTAGGAAACTACTGTGATGATACAGTAGATAGTGCTATTGTCTTTGGCTTTATAAAATAGACTAGATAGTTATTGCAAGAGGTATTGCAAAAGATAGACTTGGAAACATCATATTCGTTTGTGTTATACAACTGGATAAAGAATCAAAGTAAATGGACATAAAGTTTGAAACACAACAGGTGAGCTCCAATTACAGGACTGTGAGACTTGTTATCAGGTGTTCTAGTTCATCACATGGAATTAAATTTTATTCTGTTTGTCCGTGCTTTCCTGAGCAGAGAAACTTATAAATACGATAAAATATGAGACACTTGGGAAACTAATCTCTACGAATTGAATTGAGATTTTTCGGTTTTATAGACTGAAAACGAATATCGATTGATTCATCTTGCATGCCCAACGAGGGCCAGGAAAATTTCCCTACCCTCTTAGAAAGACTCAATTGCCCGTTCTACAGTGCGTGAAATGTGTATTCCATCAAGCGGACATGACCTCTAGTCATTACCACCAACTCTGTTGCTGGTGTCAGTTCGTCATTCATTACATAATCTCTCTCTGCCTATCTCTTGTGATTTTAGACAAATTGATCATCATTATCCTTTTGTTAACAAGAGTAGTACATGTATACTGCTGCTATGCGCTTTCTCGTTGTATTGTACATATATGTATAAGCCGTATGCAGAAGCTTTCTGAAAATGAAACTTTGTTTTCTTTGGGCGAGATTAAATTTTGTGAGATGGTTTGCGTTAATTTTGTATGTAGGGAGAATTTGAAGAACATCGTTACAAACAAATTCTTGTGTTCAACATTAATTGTTAAAATAATATAAATATTGTATTTTTGTTATTTTTAGATAAAAGAAAAAAAATAATTTGTCATACTCGTATATGTAAAATAAATTTAAAAAAAAACGGGAAAAGAAGTGTTCCGAGGGCGGAGGTGAACAAAGAAAGATGTGAACTTCGAGTTCGCTCACTCTCCCAGAGTACTTTGTTCGGTAGAAAGTTTTGTGGCGGCAAAGTGAAGGAAAATTACCCCTTCGTAGACGGATCTTCTTGCTATTAGTGATTTATCTAAAGACATGCGAAAAGCATGATCATCATAAACAATAATTTAGAGAGAGAGAGAGAGAGAGAGAGAGACGCTGGTTTGGGGGCTGGTGGGGGGGACCAGCAGTGAAGGCATGAACAAGCACACCGGTTGACGAAGTGTGTAAAAAGTAGGAGGTTTGTAAAGACACCTGAAAGCGACTGGGGTCGTTTTTGGGGGGGTTGGGCGGGCGGGGGGTGGGGGGTGTGGGTTGGAATTGCTGTGGGGGTTGGGGCGACGTTGTGACGGGATCTTACGTGAATGGTGTGGGGGAACGTGAAGACGTGTTTTGGGGGTCCAGGGGGGAAACAAGAGAGAAAACTAAAGGAGGGAAACTTGGGAGAAGCGAATTTATGGGAGAGTTTTTTTTTTGGGGGGGGTGGGGGGGTGGCAGATGAGGAGTACTACTGGGGGCGCCATGGGGCCTCAGGGGAAGGGGTTTGGGGGGAAGAGATCGAGGAATCGCGAGAACCTGGTGCGTGAATAATGAGTCACGATGTTGAATGGGTTGCAGCCAGAGGTCTTCTTCGGGCGATTTCAGACCTTGTGACAGTTCTTGCTGCTCTGTGGGCATCCCCCATCCCCAATTTCATGGCCCACCCCCTTCTATACCCCTCCCTGCCCTGACCTCCATCAGGGATCCCCTAATGCCATGAAATACCATTTCACAGTTCCAACAGCTACCTACTGAGCGCAATTAGCAGGGCAGTAAAGACTTGAGTGAGACGAAGGGAATTTCTTATTTCGTTCAGCTAAAGGCGGAAAAGGTACTTATTTAAAATGCCTGCCAAACGAATTTTGCAATTCACACACACACACATATTTTATATATATATATATATATATATATATATATATATATATATATATATATACATACATACATACATACTACACACACACACATACATACATATATATATAATGTACAATAATACACAGACGTCCACGTAAAGATGTAAATATAAATATTTGTTTCTGCATTCTTTTTAAAGCTGCCAGAACTTAAAATAATCAAATTTGGCCTCATTAGAATAAAAAAGGCATGTGAAATTCATCTCTCAAATAATGATATAAAGTAATGGTCTTCGTTATCAACTACTATCTTTGACCTATCCAAGACTTTCCTCCCAGATTTCACTGCATTAAGGCTGCATCGTATACCCTTTGTACAAACACGCTATCAGCAGTTTCATTTCTTACAATTTCCATTCGATCCTTATGCATACAGTCGCATTTTGGAAAGGTTATGTCACCTAATCAATAATGACAACTTAATAATCGTTGTACAATGCGTTAGACGTTACAAATTTATATGTCCCTCTTAAAGTAGCATCTTAAGAATGAAGAAAAATATATATTGTTTATTTTTTTACATAGCGAAGCTACAAATAAGCACTACATGCTTTGCTGAGAATGAAATAAAGAGAAAAATGTGTTATTATTATCAGCAGTGTGAAGGGTACATGGTTAGCCACCTTTTTCCAAAATATTTCCCAAAATCCGAAAGATAGCACACCTTTTGGAGAATGAGTTTAGGTGTATATATATATATATATATATATATATATATATATATATATATATATATATATATATATATATATATATATATATATATATATATATATATATATAGAGAGAGAGAGAGAGAGAGAGAGAGAGAGAGAGAGAGCTGAACAAATAATGCAAAACAGAGATACATTCATACATACATACTCACATTTATATACACACCCAAATCTTACAACTTGGGTGTCAAACACCTGTTACAAAAAAAGAAAAAATGCTGTCTGATCTACCGAGCTTTCCAAAACACAGTTGGAGAGAACGAAATCCATTGTTCTGTAATCAGGTACTGGAAAGAGAATTGAATCTTTTCATTAGTTTCAGAATTTCACGGAGCTGCTGAGTCGTTAAAAGGAGTTCGCTGAACCATTAAAGATGATGAAAAATAAAGAAAAAAAAACGAAAAGAATTATTGCCAGATTGAAAATGTAAAAAGACAGAGGCTCGACGTGAGTTAGAAATATGAATCAGAGGAAGTGATCGTTGTCAGAGCCGTTGGAGCTATGTGGAACCGTTCGATCTGCAAGAAAAGTTATATAACAGATTTTTCTTCTTTTTCTGGGAGAAGCTTCCACCTCCTTCCCCACGTGGTTTCAAGATTCCGAAGAAAATTCAGTCGTGAGTAATATAGAACACTGAAGATAATCTCTTTTCTTGTTCCACTCTCCTTTAATATTACCCGTAACGGGGTAGTGATGCCAGTGCACCTCACGTGGTGCACTGTAGGCATTACTAATGTTCTTTGCAGCGTCCCTTCGGCAACCTTTTTCATTTCTCTTTTCATACTCTCTTTCTTCCGTCTGACCTTCCATCTTATCTCGCAATTGTTTCAATGTGCGAGTGCGAGGTTTTCCTCCTGTTACGCCTTTCAAACATTCGTGCTTCTCATTTCCCTTTCTGCGCTGAATGACGTCGTAGGTCCCAGCGCTTGGCCATAGACTTAAATTCTATATTCTGTTCTCTGCCTCACTGCTGCTTGATTCTTGGTGCGCAAGGCATCTGGAGAACGCCATATATAAAATGTCCGTAACAGCTCCCGTTACTCCCTGCCTCACCATCCATGATAAGAGCCGAAAGATCCGATAGCAATGCCCTTGTGCTTTGCCATGAGACGTTGATCTAGGTGAGCACACTCCTGCTTCGGGCGGAGTGGTGGTCTCGCGTTCCCGGAGCGAGGGAGTGAGTCTTTTCTGAGAATAGCTCGTTCGATTATCAAAATATTTAACCCTGGCGGATTCGACAGACAGTCAGGCAGACGTGGCAACAGACAGGTTGATAAACCGCGTAGCCTCAGAAGTACAAAAATTCACGAACAATTATTGAGGTTTCCCTATATCCACCTCGGTCCCTCAAGAAGGCTCACCGCTGTTTCCTCTTATTATTCTTCTTCTCTTTGCCTCTTCTTTTTATTCTTACCTTGCAAAGGATGTTATTGACCTTCCTTCTACCGTCGTCGTCGCGCCGTTAGTACTACGTCTCTCTCTCTCTCTCTCTCTCTCTCGTAAGACAGTTCTGTAGTTCCATGAAACGTGACATTGTTTATTGCACCGCCTTCGGACACAGTTGAAGCATTTTTTGGGGTGGGGGAATGAAGTCTTGGGATCGGTGTTCGTATGCAAGCATTTACAGCCCTCATTTACTGTCATACACTATCTGCTTTGTTATTTTTCACTTCATCTACTTTTTTTAATTCTAGGTGAACTTTTTTCATGACATCGAAAGGCGGGTTGAGGGTTAGAATTGAGTACCAATTTCGGTAGAGATATTATCTTCGGAATGACATTTATTTCTTTTGCGTTTAGTCGTTTGAGGTAATTCTCTCTCTCTCTCTCTCTCTCTCTCTCTCTCTCTCTCTCTCTCTCTCTGTCTTGCAATGCATTTTCTCGCCTCCGTGGGAGCCGGGAGGCAGAACGAGCTACTCTCATCAATGCAGATTTTTTTTCCTGTCTTTTTTTTTTCACTTCCGCTCTCCTCTATTCACGTGCCCTCCTCCCTTACTTCCCCCTCCTCCCCCTCC
>NC_087204.1:40713777-40728777 GCF_015104395.2 Macrobrachium nipponense
AAATGAAAGGTGTGTTTGTTAGAATATGCCCAACAATTTCGTCCTCCGACGTACTATCCAAAAAGAGGTCAATTGAAGGACGAAACTGTTGGGCATGTTTTACCGAAAACAGCTTTCATTTTCCTGTGTAATACAACTAAATAACATATCTTCGGGTCTAAAATGTTTGCCAGTACTATATGTATATACAGTATATATACGATGTAATATAATCCATATATAACCATATATAACCATATATATATATTGAAAGATGGCTTATATAAGTAACGAGATGGAATTTTTCTGCTATGTTCAAAGAGCCCCCTGGGGAGAATCACTTTCGTCAGAAAGAGAGAGAGAGAGAGAGAGAGAGAGAGAGAGAGAGAGAGAGAGAGAGGCCGGGGCGGGTGTTGGGTATTGGTTCAGTGTAACCCGCCCTGATCACAGCCCCGATGTCCAACCTGCCCCTGGCCCTCCGGCGATCCAGGTGGCACGTAAGGTACCTTAAATCAGGGTGATGGGCTGTTATTATTTGGGCATCGGCGAGTCAGTGACCTTTCCGATGCCACGGTAGGGCTTCGCTTTTCCTTATTCAGCGCCCAACGTTGCTAGTCGTTTTCTTCTTCTTCTTCTTCTTCGTTCGGATGAATGATAATGCATTTTATTTTGTCGTGATCATTTCTACCTTGTTGTTTTTTTATCTATTTTAATTTGCTTCTATATTTGAACAAAGAGAGAGAGAGAGGGAAAATATTCAACGTTTCCTCGATTTGCTTGTAGTAAATATCATTAGGTCTCATTTTGTCATATTCCTTGACATTCATTCTTTATATCATTCACTTTTTGTTGTTCTCCATTCACAACCTATCATTTTATACTAAAACAAAATATTCTTAAATATTTTTACAACATCCGTCATAACATTTTTAGAAGCTATGTGCCTTTACGGTCATTATATATGTACACAATATATATATATATATATAATATATATATATATATATATATATATATATATAATATATATATATATATATAAGCGATTACCACAGGAAAATGATAGTAAGAAATCCAAGCGCTTTCGTCTTTACTGAGACATCGTCAAGGAACGACGTCATTTTCCTGTGGTATTCGCTCATTTGAATGAAGTCACGTGCATCTACTGTGATTTTTGAAGCGTGTATATATATATATATATAAGATATATATATATATATATTATATATATATATATATAGATATATACTATGTGTGTGTAATGTATATATAAGTATATGTGTGTAGATATATATATATATATATATATATATATATATATATTATATATATATATATATATATATATATATTACTAAAATGATCTCATTCAAACTGGATGGTATCTAACGAAGATATTTATTCAAAAGAGTTATAAGCTCGATAATGAGGTCTCTTGTAATAGATTGATGGAACGATTTTATTCGCGCAGAGTATGTGACCACACTTGCAATATCAAAGAATTTCTCTCCATCTCGAATCCCTTCAATTAAACCTCCAGACCATCTACCTTCTTGGGTCTTCTTATCACTCCCATCACTGTGACAGCGACCACGGGCCTAACTAACCCCCCCCCCCCACCCGGTCCCCCACTCCCATGCCTTCAGTAAATTCCCTCCCCACAGCACTATCTTGAATACTAGGAAAGTTCCCACAAGCTGACGCAAGATCCCTTCTTCATTTTCCGTAGGCAACCCGTGCTTGTGTGCTTATAGCTTTGTATTTTGTTGTCGATGATGGATATGCAGTGTTTATACTTAGACGAGCGTGTAAACTCTGAAGTTAAAACTTTTTCCTTTTAAACATTGATTTGATCACACCTACTCTTCTGTTATTTGGTGACTGGAATGAGAAGCTTAGTAATGTTTTTAAGCCTCTGCTTTTGCTGTTGTTGAAACTTCTTTTAAATCTGGTAAGAATCCATGCACTTATTTGCTCTAATTTCTCTGCCCTAATGCGTAATTACATACTCTGCTCTAAAGGTCTGCAGTTCCTTGGCTCTTCAACAAGGCATCCGGGCAGGGCAGGTTCCACTAAGATTTCATGAGTAATCTGTGAACAATGTAGCTCCATTTTTTTTTTTTTTTCATCTGTTGTTAAGTCTTAGAATTACCTCTCTTTTTACGAACAGTCAACGGTTTACCCCCTTCTCATGGGAAGACAGCCGCCGTAATATTATCCAACTACTGTAATGTTGCTATGAATTAATCAAACCGATGTATTTTGTGTTTATATATGCATCAAACTATCTATCAGTGAATCAGCTCTGTGGTGCCGATCCACTGTCATTGTTATTTTTGCAATTTTAGAGATTTTTCCATTAATCTTAAAAAGTTTAACGTTCTCAACAATTTCCTTTTGTGTATTTTTTTTTTATCGCATCTACCACCATTTCTTTCATATAAGTCTTTGGCTCCTTGAACAATCTTACATCGTTCACTTGTGCAATTCTCTCTGCTTGAAAAAAATACGACCATCCTTCATATTTCCTTTAATATTCAAACTGGTATGGTATTCTAACCAATTCTTCTTTTCTCACTAAAAAAATGACGGATTAAGCTAAAATAATCATTAGATTAGTAGTCTGACGGCAATTTGAGTTGCCATCTGTCTTCAAAAGACTATATGAATTTTAACAAACATCTCATTTTAGCTCTTCGTCGAATGCGAATTCGTTCGATCAGCGATGCACAGGAGACTCGGTTTCCCCAAAGACGTTTCTGTCTCAGCTCTCCTTCCACAATTCCTGTCCGTTTCTCTGTCTTTCCGGGTTCCTGGTTTCCTATGTTGTTGTTAAATTGTGTCTGGTTGTGTTTCGTATCTGGTCGTGTAGTCTGATCTCTCTCTCTCTCTCTCTCTCTCTCTCTCTCTCTCTCTCTCATTGGTGAGACAACGGAAATGCGGATATGTTACAACTTTCCCGCTGGGTATCAGAAAATGTCTAGAAGGAAAATCGAGCTTGGAAACTAAATATAAAATTGCTAATGAAAGCTTTACGTGATTATTGCTTAGGTCGACGTCACCTCCTAAAGACTTCACAACAAAAAAGTAATTTAGGGCCCTCTGTTAGACGAGACAAAGGAAACAGGTTTCAAGCCGCCTTCACACTATACTCCAAAGAAAACGAGAATCGGCCATGAATGATATGATATGCGGTTGAGTTTCCCTACCGAAAGCATGATGCAGAGGATACCGACAGGAGAATACGTTAAAGTAACGGAAGCAAAAACACGCACAACCCACATAGTGTATCAAACTAACTTTGATGGTATTTACCAGTCTATATTTTATGTCACTCCAGTTATAAAACGCTGAATGCGGTTCTGACTTGAAAAGAAACCGAAAAAAAAAAAACTATTTTTTTCCAAGGCATACGCTCGTAAGAGAACACATATGGGCATAGACACAACCACGTGCAAACAAGCATGCAGACATAAAACACAAGCATGGCCACCACTCACAAATTTACAAAACCACGCAATATACTTTATATATATATATAATATATATATATATATATATATATATATATATATATATGTATATATATGTGTGTGTGTGTGTGTGTGTGTGTGTGTGTGTGTGTGTGTGTGTGTTAGCCCTTTCACTCAAACATGCGTAAAACCAACATTTTTACGTATGCATAGAAGCAACTATTAACAGAAAAGAACTTAATTTGGGAAAAAAAATAATTACCTGGAAAATAACCAACTTTGTTTAACTCTGATGTAATCATGTCCAAAAATAAAATCCCGCTGTTCAGGAAGAATGTTTACCTGTGTAGCATAATGAGTAATTCCATCCCTGAAATGAGTTTATACTTGCATTTTAGTGTGGCGAAAACAGGAAATGAATAGTAGCGACCACAAAAATATGATGCACAGCGTCAGCAACGAAAATTATATTGATGATGATATGGTTATGGAGTCTTTCATCTAATAGGTAGGAGGAATGGTTCGGAAGGCAGTAAAAAATGTGGGGAAAAACAAAATTATAACTAAATGTTCCCTTGAAAAGTAACCTAGATTTTGGCAATAGCCTTATTGCAATTTTTCTTGAAAAGAGATAGATAAATAGATAGATAGAGGGATAAAGATACTATATGTATGTGAATGTGTCTTAATATTTTGTTTCTTTTAAGGGTGGGTGTGCGTAGAGAAAATAACATAGAAGTACGTGTTATATTCACAGTTTAACTGCTGAACTGGATCGTTTATGAAACCCTTGTACAAATAACTTCAACAATCGCCACTTTATATGCATACCCAAGGGGTTCATCAGCAATGTGTCCGGACCCCCAACGCATATTGAATCATTCAGCTCTTGTTCACGCTCCCACGCTTACTGGACATTAAAGCTCTTCTTCTTTTGGCCTTTTGACCAACCTATTTTTATGAATTCGCCTGACAGTATCATCTCAAAATGCTGCTTTATCCTTTCACCTTTACAAAACGCTTATCATTTCTTCTGCCTATGTGCACGTTCTCAACCTTCCAGTACTTCTCACCTCAGATTTACTGCGAAAATAGTACATCTCTGACATCCGCATTTCACTTCTCTCATAGGAGCGTTGCTCAACAATCCTATCACATTCCTTCCATGACTTCCTTAGATTTTTTTTTTGGGGGGGCCAATATTTAACCCTCACCCTGCTGTATATCTCCCTTGTGTTGCCAGGTGCCTCATCGCTTCGCGCATCCTACCAGCATCCATCATACATAGTCCAAAATACCAATGGGAATCATCTACCCTTTTAACACATGAAAATCTATTATTCCATCTTCCTAACGTTTACTCCGAACGTCTCTATTTACAAGTACTCTCAAACTCTTTTCGAAGTTTTTTGCTGTTTTTCCACGATTTTGCACCGACTTCTGTGGTCCTTTCCCCGAATATTACATTTTATTAATGAAAGTATTGAAGAGGATAGCAACTAACACGCCCTTGCCTCAGACCCACTTGCATATCTCTGCGGGCCACAGGAAATAAGTAAGAAGCTCCTCTTTCTTGTACTATCTAATTATTTAAAAAATAGTAAAACAAAATTCAATACGAAAACTTGTCGGCATTAATCAAGGTAAACCAAAAACTTTTTGTGCAACCACATTTGTATGAAGAATGAAATTGCTTTGTTTTCATCTTTCAAACTCTCATGAGGTAAAGTTTTGAATATGAGCTGCGGGCCGGATGAAATCATGTGGCGGGCCGGATGTGGCCCCCGGGCCATAGTAGATGAGACCCTTGTTCTATACCATGCATCCTCAACACCCTTTTTATTACCAATAACGGTTGCATCATGAACTCTTGCTAGGTCCACATATAGCTTTTCCCTTTGGCCTTCGAACTCCTCATATAAAATTTTCATATCGAACGTTTGAGCCAAATAACTTCTCCTTTCTCAACCCATCAATCTTTCCGTCACGTGTCTTACCACTTTCAGTCAAGTACTTCCATACACCTTCACTGGAATAACATGTAAGGCTATGCCCTTATAACTTTTAATTTACGTCTGTCACCTATACCTACATATAGTAGAGCAAATATTAATCTCCTCTCACTCATTCCTCTGAAATAATTCACTCATCGAAATCTACTGAGAAACCCTTCTCAGTTATTCAGCTGCAATACTACCCCGTACCAAAGCATCTCACTTGTAATTCCATCCACTCCTGGTGCCTTTCCATTCGGCAACCACTTAATTACTTCTTTTATCCTCAGTTGTCACTTCCACAAGTATTCTTAACCTAACAGCAACCCTTCCCACTTCTGTGTCATTCAGTTCTGCCTGTTTTCTATCCCTTACATTCAACAGATCATTTTTTCATCATTATGGCTTAAGATCCTCCCGGACGGCGAAAAGAAAATTTGGATTGATATAGTTGATCATTTTCGTGCAAAAAGTGTAGAAAACTTTTGGGAGTCATTGCATCTAGATCTACTTGCAGTTAACACGATTGAATAATTACTTACTCTATTGGTACTCTCAGCTCTGTTCATGCATATATTCAGATAGCAAACTAGACCACTAGACCATGCCAACTCTTCAGATTCATGTGGCCATGTGTGATTTTGCCGGCGTCAATGACCTTCGATGTCAGGATGCCAGAGAACTTCCAATCATTCATTCATTCATGTGTGATTTTGCACTACAACTGAACTTTCGCCTTTGCCCGGCAGATCGTCCATTGAGGTCGCGTCGTCTTTAATTTTACATCATACCCACTTTATGCAAACTTTGGCTCCGAGTCACTAAACCATCAAATACAGAAAAATTTCAACTGTAATCCGCATTAAGTATGGTGACCAGTATAGACTAGACTTTTTTTTTTTTAATATGGAGTGAGCAACTTACATTCGTTTGTTCGAAAATTTTCATATGGTGCCAATAACGGGCTGACGGATGAAACACAAAAAGATTCTGGAATACATTTTACAGGAAAGAGAGAGAGAGAGAGAGAGAGAGAGAGAGAGAGAGAGAGAGAGAGAGAGAGATATCCATAACAAACATTCGTTTGTTCGGAAATTTTCATATGGTGCCAATAACGGGCTGACGGATGAAACACAAAATGATTCTGGAATACATTTTACAGGAGAGAGAGAGAGAGAGAGAGAGAGAGAGAGAGAGAGATATCCATAACGTCTACCTGAGAGATATCACCATCTGAGGACGGACGTGAGAGAGAAGATACGTAAGCTTAACCAACTAGGTTCCATCTGCGGCAGCCACGCTTAAGTTATCTTAATGTAAGTAACTTGAGGGATATTAATGACCACTTTGGGTCCGGCTTAACCAGAGAACTAGATACCAGTGCCACTGTATGAGTTCAAGCCGTTTCCCGAGGGATTACTTTCAAACAGAAGCAAGAGAGAAAACAATTTAGTGTGCAAAAACAACTTACGAAGAAGCAAAAGAAATGTTGCTTCAGGTATTTCCGCGGTTGACTTCCTAGATGATTTCGGATTTTGTTTTTCCCTTCTTTATTGTTTATTGCTTATCTAGGAGGAATGGAAAAATCCAGTTGCCCGGTGAAAGAATTTACTGAGAGTCCCAAAAATTCTTCTTTAGTTTTCCAGATAAGAAGATTGTATAAACTTAACATTAGAATTAACGATTCTAATGAGAACTAATCCTTTTGATAATTGACTTTAGTTTCGTAGATAAGAAATTTCTATGAACTTTGCTTCAAATTTGTTAGTTTTAATAGTTGCTACAACTAGTGACTAACGAGACCAATTTCTGTATACCATGAGCCACGACTCCCGATAAAGTTAAAGATGGCCATTACTATGCATCGTTTAATAGCCTCGGGTTGCAAGAACGAAGGTCTCTAGTGTTGTCCAATTACGAGGATTATCCTCTGAACAGACAACGTTACGAGCATGAAATACGGAGCATTTGAGAAGGAAGGTCGCTGCCGAAGATAAGTAACCTAATGACTGGGCCTTTGCGGAAGATGAAAGCTCGCTGTAATGACTGAACGATTTCTGGAAAGCTCAAGTTTAAGGGCGGTTTAAGATCGGTTAACGGGGAGGCAACTGCTTGTACGCAAGGGATCATAATTCTGTGGAAGTGTTAAGCTTTCAAGGGCAGAAGGGACAATCGTCGTCCTTTCTGTTCGTGCGGGCAGTATATGAACTGTTCTTTGTCTCCTAGAGTTGGTACTATATTTATTCCAAGGGTAAAAAATACTGAGCTTGTGTGTTCAGCTATGATGATATGCTTCGTAAATGTTCATATAGCATCATATTACTATCCGAGTTACAATGTCTTGTATTCTGCAACTGTTCGGCTGTTTTCTACACTGTACAGTTTTATGTTAACTCGATGTAAGGATAAGTGCCTATCTCGAATCTAACAGTAAATAATTTGATATATATATATATATATATATATATATATATATATATATATATATATATATATATATATATATATATATATATAATGTGTGTGTGTGTACATTTGTGTGCATGTTTATTAAAGAGAGCCTGTTACTGGCAGCGGTGGTTTCAAAAGTTACTAACCAACTTCCAGCATTCAACAAGTAATACTGCTAACCTCATGCCCTACCTTCCGCATATCCGAGTGACTTATGTTACTAAAGATTTCCTGTCGGCCACCCATCCAAGAACTGACCAACCCCAGAGGCTGCTTATCCTCGCTAATTGTGTTACCATCAGTAAAACGCATCCGTGGAGGAACATTCCAGTAAAAGCAGAGTAGCGCAGCAGGGACTAACACAGAATCGCCGTCAGTAGCATATCGACCCCTTGTGCCGTCCAATGCACCCTTTTTCTTCCAAATTCCTTGATCCAGCATCGTCTATTGGGGTCTAACATCTTCTGTCAAGTTACTCGAATTATTCAACCATCTCACCGTACCATACTCTGCCATTATCTCCCCATGAGCTAGTAGTAGCCTTGTGCTGGCACGGCCTCTTGCTTTCCAGCAGCCCGTAACTCATGAGCTATATAACCAATTATCGCTGGTGCTGGCTGGCCATTACGCGCGCGCAAGCGTAGGTGAAGCAGCTATGGTATTAACACAGGTATTGTCCTTTGCCAAAGCCAAAAATCGTTTTAAGGGGAAATTCTTCAAGAATATTAGCATCGTGAATATACGCGATTGAAAACGAAGGGTCGAGCAATTTTGAAATATCAGTCTTGGTAAATTACAAACAGGAATCAGAGCTTTAATTGGTCTGTTCTCGGCAGCAAGCTTTAGAAATTATATGATAATGCTTTTTTCATGAGCCGCCTTGTAATTGCTTAGTTTCTGCCATACACTGCTGTATTCATAAAGATATTGAGAATTGCTATAAAAAAGGAAAACGAATATGATACCCATAGGAGTGATTTTTATCTTTTTTATTTTCAATTGCTCCTGCAACATGTTCCTTAAATCTGAAGGTACGTGACCTTTCAATTGCTCCTGCAACATGTTCCTTAAATCTGAAGGCACGTGGCCTTCATCTAAGCATGGGAATATCAAACGAAAGGCAAAGCACAGTTTTCATAATAGACCTGTCTAGAGTCTAGACCTATGTTTTTCGTTATGGCCAAACCAAGGAACAATAGGATGATTAAGAAGTTCATTGCCAATACAGGACAAAACAGTCGAACTTGCAACGTTGTAGTACCTCAAATAAAGAAAAATTCCGAAGAATTCGCAGATTATTGTGTGTGAAGCCAACCTTGCACTTCCTCATCCAGTATTTGACAAGCACTACAGACTTCTATCTACTTGGATTCTTTCATGCGTAGAATTAAAGCTATCTGGAAAGGATTCTTCCGTAACCATGTCACTATAGCGTCGTATTATCCCACAAAAGACGAGGATTAAAGATTGACAATCAGGAGTTTCGATATTTCTATGGAGCCTTCTATAGTGAAACTAATGACCTATGGTATCGTCGGAAACAGGCTGAGATTGCTTCTTTAAAGAGGATATAAAAGTTAATAACATTCACTATTTTCAAAGAAAACTCATATTCACATGAGTCAATAAAATGTAAAAGTAAATCCACAATAATATGTCTGTTTGATTCTGTTATTTAAAATACAAAGCAGAAAGCTTTCGATGACCTGCAATAACTTTTCCATTCACTATTTTGATACTACAGTGATAAACGAGCGTTGCATTTTCAGTGAAAGAGGGGTCACTGAAGATATTTTAAAATCCGGAATCTATGAAGGGAAATTCAGGGGAAAATTGGCGAAGTGAATCACAGGGCGATGGTTTAGATCACTACTCTTGAGCCGTTGAAAATGTCTGTCTAAAACTCTAAACAAAGACCTTCCACATCTAAGCAGCAGTGATGAGGTTCAGGGGAATTTCATTCTGTACATGGTTTCATTTTCTTTAACCTAAATAGGAACAGAGTAAAACAAATATTATTTTTACCTCTAATTAAGTTGGTCATTATTTCCTCTAATGCAATTACATAGTACAGTAGTACCTGAAAGATAGAACTATGGAGAGCGAACGCAGCCATCACTTTCTTAGGTCGAGAGAACGCACCCATAGGTTTCTGAAATATACATAATACTGATTACGAAAGAATTTCTTCAAACAAAAAAGTCTCCTCTGAACAAGGCATTAAAGATAAACGCTCTGTCATTTGCCAGAGCGTTCAGTCTGAGTAAAGCGTGACCTTCATCGTTTACAAGATGGACGTCACAACTCGCGTCAGTATCCTGACACTCGGTAGTAGCTTCGTCCTCAGTGACCCTCGTAGTTTGCTCCAGACAAATAGCGATCAATCAATGGACCCCAGACAAATTATGATCAATCAATGAACACCAGACAAATTATAATCAATCAGTAGACAGACTGTATTCTTTTTTTTTTTTTTCCTTTGGGGCTGCGCGTGTTACGAGTGACTGATTTACTGCATTTCTCTTGAAGACGTAGCAAAATAAAGCACGTGAAAAATGCCCCGAAGAATTTCTGCTCGGTGTTGGCCTCAGCCACGGCCTATAAAATTCTTAGCCGCGGCCAATGAAACTCAGCCACGGTCCGGTGGAGGCCTATGTTGTTGGTACCTATAGCGCCGCCACAAATACGATTACTGCTAACTTTAACCTTAAATAAAATAAAAACTACGGAGGCTAGAGGGCTGCAATTTGTTATGTTTGATGATTGAAGGGTGGATGAACAACATGCCAATTTGCAGCCCTCTAGCCTCAGTAGTTTTTAAGATCTGAGGGTGAACGGACAGCCAAAGCCGTCACAATAGTTTTCTTTTGCAAAAAACTAAAAATGTTAAAGGGTCAGGAGTAAAAATAAGAATAAACCAAATGCCAGAGCCAGCTGTAGGGTCTGGACTGGTCAGCGCTTGGATGGGTGACCAGCTGCAAATTTCAAACTCCTCAGGAATCCATAAAAGGGCAGGCTTGATCCAATGAAGCCTAGAAAGCCATCATCTTCGCAACGAGGCCTCTCCCTGCATTAACACTAAGCAAATCGATAATCTTGAGATTGTGCGGTTCCGTGATTGCTGTGGAATTTCTCTCCCTTCCTATGTTTTTCCTGACTTCTATATAAGTTACCTCTTTGTTGTTTATTTCGGACTTGGGTTGGAAAGGGGCATTGAGTTAATTATTCCCAAAATAATTAGTTGGATAATTAATTAGTTGTTTGTCAAAATAACGTTATCATGGACAAACTTTTCAGTATCTCTTTGACAGAGAGAGAGAGAGAGAGAGAGAGAGAGAGAATTTCTAGGCTGGTAATCATTAAATTCTACCTCAACAGGCATATTGTTTTCTAGGAAATGTCTCGTTTGCTTTTTGTGGTTGCTACAAAGATAATGAAGATAATTTTTGCTTTAGTGTGCCTCCATCTTTTCTTGTTTTTCCACATTAATCTCATACATTATGGAATAACGCAGTTAATTTACTGGTGATGCTGAAGAATCAAGGACACTTTTCATCATGATCCATGGTGTTTTGTCTTTAGGTTTTTATTTGTTTGTTTTTCTGTGTCATTGCTGGAAATTTGATATCATATTTTGCAATCAGTTTATGTCGTTAAGTTTTGTTGTAGTCTTGCTTCAGTCATAATGTCTTTTTAATCCACCACTTCATTATCACCCCTTCCATTATCTTTCTTTGCAGTTTAATGGTCAGGGGATGTGGGGAAACAACGTATTCGAGATTTAAACGAATAATAAGAAAGAAATCCGAAGCCATTTTACCACTTAGAATATATTACTCCAATAGATTCTTTCCGAAAAAGTTTACATCGTTTTGTCCTTAATTTCCTCAGTCGTCTGTAATATTGATGAACCTCCAAGCTTTGGATTAATCTTATTGACCTTGAAATATATGACCTCCTCTTTTCGGAAAGGAGGTCTTTTATCGTTCTGGTGAATGACGAATCTTATTAGATACATGTTTTCCTTATATAGTGAATACATTAACTCTGATTTCATAATACACTACAAAGATAAATAAATCATAAGATATTTATACGATTGGTTGGGTAACTGGTTTATATCATACTGGATTTACACCAACAATAGTGAAGAATTTAGAGAACGGCAGTTTTTTCACAAACCTGTTTGATGATTGATTAGGTCATATCACAATGAAGTTACACAGAAAAGGTCACCAACGCCCATATTTATAGGATATCCCTGACAAGTGGACTGGGATAAGAAAAAATTTCATTACATAAAGTTTTAAAAACGTTTACTTGTTACAGGTGGAAAACACGACAAGGTGAGACTACTATTCTATAAGCAATGCAACTCTGGAGCCTAAGGCTCTCAAGAAGAGAAAACTGGGAAACTGGAAATAGCATAATGACATCTTTGCCACAGGAAACGACACTCAAACTCACGCGATGTCCAACTTTGTCCGGAAACGTGCAGTAGCCATTTATGATGGCTGCTCAAGAATCAAGAGCCTGTGTAGCCACAAGGCTGGTTTCATCTGGGAAGTCTGTTGTATGGCATATTTCAGTTCTTAATACCGAATGGTGCGTAAAGTATTGGTCCCATAGGCTTAGTGGGCATTCAAGTTCATTTACTATCAAGAGAATCACACATTTTGTGATTTTATGATTGGATTTTCTTCGCGATACCGTCAATGTTATAACATTCCGAGCTCCACTTATGGTTCCATTTTGTGATGAAAACAAGTTCATTCATCAGTTACGTCCTGCTCATGCATTCCATCTTAGTGCGCGGGATATTTCGCACAAGAAACAATCAGAAGTGGGTGCCGAAGAGAATCATGTACTTGAAGATGGTGAAGAATATACTTAAGAAATTATCGAAAATTGGAACCATTGTGAGATATATATAATATATATAATATAATTAATATATATAATGTATATCTTATATATAAATATATATATAATATAAATAGTATACTATATATAATGTATGTATTGATATGTATGTATGTATATATATATTTGTGTGTGTGTTGTGTGTGTATTCTGCAGAAACGTTGTCTCAGTTTCTTAAATCATAATTTTCTGAAAAAAAATTGGGCACAGTTGTTAGTGTTTGAGTTTTTGCCTAGCATCTCTTTGCCTACCATTATTATGTAAATCGTAAAAAATGGAAGAAAAAATCACCACAAAACCTAGTATCACCTACAACAAATAAGTCTTCATGTGTAATTAAGCAATGATGGTAATGTCAGTCATTTTCGAACCCTAGTTCTTTTTAAACTATATCATCAGTAACTGGGATTATTTTTTTATTTCTTTATTATATTCCGGCTGCAAATTCATTTCTTCTTCGAATAAGTTACCAAAACCTATGATAATCGACATCATAATAAGGACTTCAAAGCTCTGTTAGGGTGATATGGCAAGACCCCTATAGGTGACGCCATCTGGACTTCTCTTGGATATTATATTGAAAGAATTTCCCCATATATCTCAAATTTTGGATTGGTCACGTGACATGAGGGGTATCTTGGCTAGTTTCTAGAACCTTTAAACATTTCCTCAGTTATTATTATTATTATTATTATTATTATTATTATTATTATTATTATTATTATTATTATTATTATTTATTATTATTTGTTCTAAAGGGTCTAATAATGCATAGTGTTGTGAGTCCATGTATAATAAACTTTACAAAAAGCTTTCGAACCCTTCCCTGGGTTCATCTTCAGTCCAAATGAACAGTTAGTTACAACATGTACTGAGGTGAATTTAAGAATAAACAAGAGTCGTTGAAGATCGTTGACACCAGTCATTAGCTCGTTTATGGGCCAGGTGATGAAGAAAGAGGGCAGTTAACTCCAACTAGGTGATTTCCTCTCCCCTATCAATCCTTCTGGCTGCAATTCTGTTGGATCTCCGCAATGGTTGTTGCAACGTTGCATCCGAGGGTGTAGATTGGGCACCGTGACCAGACTTCCCTGGGGCAGCAGTACCTGGACAGGGAGAGGCAAGGTGGAAGCAGCATCAGGAGAGGGAAAAACAGAGCCTGTCCTATGGTTAAAATTTTTTAAAAACATACTAGTAATATAAAAATTAGCAAATGGGTCTTCGTTGATAAAAGACTTGTTTCCTTTGAATAATTCTCCTAAACTTATAGCAGCTCCCTCAACTAGTCGTCTAACATTTACATTGTTACTTTTAAAGATAATTGTAGCGTCGTTCCAGTTGGGTCTATGATCGTTACTGAATGCATGTGCTACTATTGCGCTCTTTTGTAGCACATGCATTTAGTAATGATCATAGACCCAACTGGAACGAGGTTAATATTATCTTTAAAAGTAACAATGTAAATGTTAGACGACTAGTTGAGGGAGCTGCTTTAAGTTTAGGAGAATCATTCAAAGGAAAAAAGTCTTTTGTCAACGAAGACCCATTTGCTAATTTTTATATTACTAGTATGCTTTTAAAAGATTTTAACTGTAGGACAGCCTCTGTTTTTCCCTCACCTGATGCTGCTTCCACCTTGCCTCTCCCTGTCCAGGTACCGCTGCCCCAGGGGAGCCTGGTCACGGTGCCCAATCTACGCCCTCGGATGCAACGTTGCAACAACCATTGCGGAGATCCAACAATTGCAGCCAGAAGGATTGATAGGGGAGAGGAAATCACCTAGTTGGAGTTGACCGCCCTCTTTCTTCATCACCTGATCCATAAACGAGCTAACGACAGGTGTCAACGATCTTCAACGACTCTTGTTTATTTTTAAATCACCTCAGTACATGTTGTAACTAACTGTTCATTTGGACTGAAGATGAACCCAGGGAAGGGTTCGAAAGCTTTTTGTAAAGTTTTAAAAATTATACACGGACTCGCAACACTTTGTATTATTGTGGACCCTTTAGAACATTATATATACTCTTGCGATAGAGAGTTTTTCCCAATAATTATTATTATTATACAAATAATCTACCATAAGTCGGAATTATACAAAATTTGTTTGTCGTGTACTAATATCTGTTGTTTTCGGTAATTTTTACATTTCACCCCCTTGCCACAACAACCCTCTTAAC
>NC_087204.1:40731277-40736277 GCF_015104395.2 Macrobrachium nipponense
TCTTCGTTTAAAACAGCGTTAAACCCATAAAATGATGATGACAGAAACTGATAACTATAGATCACGAAACAATTATAGAAAATGGCGGTATACATAACACCACCCATTATAGAATTTAAAGACAAATAATCAGGAAATATCTGGCTTAGTATTCGCCTTGTAAGGTAATAAACCTACAGGAGATAATGATCACAAAACATTATTCTTTCCATAGACCATAATCTTTAAAATATTTCACCTGACAGCAAGCTTACTGAGTTCATAACAACGATGACCCACGCAAAATAGACTCTTCTTTTTAACCGTTGTTCTTTTTTAAAATAACGTGGCAGTTCACCGAAGAATCATTAAAAAAAATCTGTGGATAGCTTACTTCCAACAATTTACGCAGATGTTCAAAATGTATTAACTAAATATTAGATCAACGTTTATCGTGTGTATACGTTATGAAAACGCGTATATCTCATTGTAAACATTGTGCAATAGTTATTATTGCATGATGTAAATACTTTCTACTCGAACCCTTTGACCTCATCAATGGAATACCGGCAAAGTCGGCATTGCATTGATAATAATCACAGATGATCATTCAGTGAATGAATTTAGATGAGACTGCAGTTACTACACTGAAGTGAATCAAGTAACCGAGGAAATTGCATTCCATTTATTTGGGAAGGTAAGTCAGTCGATAAGGATGATTATGCTGATAATGACAACAGGCGCAGAAAAATCAATTTGACGCTAAATTTCATGGCATAGCTGACAAGCAGAACCCTCCGGCGCCTGGTAACGATGCATGCGTATTCATTGACTGACAATTCCTCCATTGTCGATGTCATCATATCCGTGTCACCTTTTGATATCTATAATGGACGGAAGTGTACCAAAATAACCTCCAGAGAAGGATGAAACGCGTGATCAAAACATCAGTACAATCACGGGGTACGGATATTAAAAATAAAGCGATGTACTGAGATCAGAATATAATTGAACAAAAGCCTGTGTACTAATACTGTGTCTCTAGGATATATATATTTCAAAGTTCCCTCCCCTTCCCAAAAAATGAAACGCGAAAGAAGCGTCCCTGACGAAAACAAAAGAGGGAATGGCAAAATGAGCAATAAGTAAAGGACGAGAGAGAGAGAGAGAGAGAGAGAGAGAGAGAGAGACTTGTACCATAAAGGAAGTTAAGCCGTGTGGGGACACTGTGCCCCATAGGGAAGAAAGAGAGTAGAGAGAAGAGAGAGAAAGGGGTGGGTGGGAGGGAGGAATGAAGGATGGGGGTGTAAAGAGAGAGAGAGAGAGAGAGAGAGTAGAAAAAGAGTACGGTGCCAGCTTCTATGGTGAGGGTTCCGTGGAGAGAATCCTTCGGCTACAGGCAACAAGTTACGTGATTCAGGGAAGCCGCCTTTGATGGCAAATGGAACAAGGCTGACGTTATTGGTTTGTTAACAACCAAGCAGCGAGCAAGCATTGCTATACATGCACAAGAAAATCGTATGCATATATGTATGTATTTAGTTATTGTGTTATTCTGAAGATTGCGCAGTGCCAGAGAGACATATATGCGGTTGAAAGGCCTCAAGACCGCTGTAGAGAGAGGGAGATAAGTATTACTCTAACCAATTTAAATGACGTCATTCTGAGAAGCTTAATCCTGTTCAAATAATGCTGAAGTGATATATGCTCAAAGACCATTAAAATTCTCTGATTCATAGTAATGAGAGCTGTCCTTATAACATGAACATTTGTCATTAATCCGTATTTATATAATCCTCAATCATTGCCATTCAATCCGCAATATGGCTATGAACTGTAAATCAATCAACTTTGCATAGCTGTTCCACTTTGTATGTTTGGTTTTTCATTCGTTGGAGATTCTGTAATTCATGAAAGTTTTGAGCCATTAAACTTTTGTGATTGGCGTCCGTTGTATGTGGCCTTTATTTTCGGTCTATACTTTGTTATGACTTAGCTCTCCTATACTAAATCTCATGAGAACGAAAGTTCTGTGATTCTTGACTATTTTCCAGAGAACTTGAACCTGAAACAGTATCCCAAACTATTCATTAAGAAGAAGAATAACCGTTGGAATGCTTACAGCACTTCAGTTCCACAATGACACTTTGATTTGTAAGTTTCTTTAAGCATTCTGTTGCTACTTTACCTTGAACCACTTTGGAGGTGCCTCATGCGCTCACCCTACTATTCACTCACTCTGCGATTGCATATACCTAATGGCACCTCTTCATTTGAAAGTGCACTTGTCAACTTCAGCCATTCTCCCAATATTTCTCTGTTTTCACTGTTTCCTCCTACGATCTCAGGGAGTAGCCAAAAACAATAACCATCCTCTCTCCTGATCTAAGACCTTAATTTATTTCATTTTGGATACTCAGTTTCACGTCGCTAACGCTGCATTTAATTGAGCAACGAACGTCCCCATTAATTTCAAAGTTAGACGTAAGGACTACTATACTACAATACCTCGCAACTGTTGTGTTAGTTAATACTTCGTGAGCGTCAGGCACTGCTAATGCACTCATGACTGAATGCAGTATCATTAGCACATCTCGTGGCATCATTAACATCACTATTGCTACTTTAAGACAATACAAAGTGGAATTTGTTGGGCACAAAAATTTGCTATGTTGAATTACATAGTACACTTGCGTTAAATAATGATAAAAGATTTTCAAAACAGGACCAGCTGTAATCTTAAACTAGAGGGAACGGTTGAATTAAAAAAAAAAAAAGAAAGAAAGAACAGATGTAACAATATTTTTCCAGTATAGTAGTATTTTGTAATCTTTTTTTAAACTAATAATAGTCAACAGTTCAGTGAAGACTGATCACATTTTTCATTGCCTTAGTCTATAGAGGTTGTTGCATCTTCCTATCTCCAGCCAGTGCATTGGGTCCACTCTCACTCCCACTTACGCAACTCCGTCTAGGAAGTAAAAAAATTTGTGACAGATTTTTAGCAGTGACGTTTTTGTCAAGATCAAGAATACCTCTAAAACGGCCCTACGCCCTGTATCTTGGAATAGAATTACTCCTTGAACATCCTGTTGATACACTGTCCTTTTCTGAGAAAGGAAGATGAAAGTGTTCTACAGGGCTTAGGCAAGTGTCCTGGTGCAAAGAAATTGCTTTTTGTTCCCTTGTAACATACCTCTCTATGCAATATTATTTTTAATTCCATGACAGCTGGCACCTCCTGATCGTAATTTTAAGCAATATAAAGAAAAAATGCTGTAATGAATGTTCAAATTTCAGAGAGTGTTTGTTTTCTCAACAGGCAGGCACTTATAAAGGTCTAAGGTAGGTCCTAGATTATCGACTGAAATGGCGGTGAACGGAAATCAAATTAATGTCAGCTAACTCCTCATGGGGAAACAGTAATTCATGCAAGGATGCAAAAACTCCACTAGAGCCGGAAATAGATATTCAGAAGAAAACAAATGCTAAACAATTCGTATGACTTCTTCGTGAGACTACGATTTAGTTTGGTATGTGACGCGATTTTCATTCCACAATATTGACAGACAGAAGAAATTTAAAGCAAGGCCCAGAGATTAAATTGCCCTTCACTTTTGTTTTAAGCAATTTTGAAAATTTATTAGACGAAGATTAAAGGGAAGGTCCTAAAGGTATAAATTAATTTGTGCTCACTATTCCCTGTCAATAATATCATCTGATACTTGAGTCTAAACAACTATTACCTTTAAATGAGATTTTTTTCATAAAAATTGCTTAATCTTTTTTATTGTGTAGATGGTCCAAACCTGCTTTCTTGAAAATACATTTTCAGTATATTAAAAAGATATACATTTCATAGCTTGCCTTTAGAAATCAATATTTATTGTTGGTGTATCCTACGCAATACCGCTGTGCCTATGAAGGCTGACCTGTCAGTTTGCCTTTGAACAGAAAGAATTCAAAGGCTCCCCGTTCATCAGTACTCTTTAAAGTCCCATAACAATTTCACAACACGCAAACATCCAGTTAGGCAAAAACAAACAACAAAATAGAAATGCGATGAAAGTTACGCCACTCCAATTACATTCATTCTTGACACTGCCACCATGTTGAATCTGTACTACATCAGAATATCGGTGGTTTATGCGTTAGTTATATTCATGTATAGATATTCTGAATTTAACAAATGGAAAATTCAAAATTACATGATATAACCATCTAATTCATAATGAATAATTTCAAGTACATAACTAGAACAATCAGTGTTAATCATTTCTTAGTCGTATTTACCCTCGGAAGAAATTCAGTTATAGACTGGACGAACATCTGCTTTAACAATACAAAAAGAAAATTTTCTAGTTGCCTTACCATATGTGCATTACTGCATTTCAGAGCAAGTAATCCGATGTACCGATTTACTAATCCAGCTTATCCCTTCCTCTTGAGTGCTAATCCATCTAAAGTGAAGGATGCAGTTTGCCATCACCCTTTTCCTAGGTATCTCTGTTATCAAGTTCCTCTAAATTCTTTTATTTAGTCGGAGGCCCGAGTAGAGGTTTTCTTCTTCTCCCTCAGCTGTATGTGATGGTTTCTGAAAACATTGTTTCGACTCTGCTGCAGCATTACGTGAGGTGCTTCCTCACAGAAGCCTAGTTTATCTCTGGAATGAACTTTGTTCTTCAACTGATTATTTGCTAATCTGTTTTTACTCGCAATTCTGCCATTTCTCTCAGTTAGCCTCATAATATTTCCTCTCATCGTATTTAACTTGACGCGGTAAACGACGTTTTACCTCAGACCGTAGAATGATGTTCTCTTGTCTGTGGACGATGCCATCCTGATACGAACTCAGTATTTCCGGTCTGTAAAGTAGGCTGGTATTTCTTAGCTTCGTGAATGTTTTATATGAAGTTTGTTGAGCTTTACAGTAGCTGGAAATTGCCAAAATTTATCTACATTTTGGTGAGTTATGTACAATCTTCCTAAACTCACATTCAATATGGTAAGCTATCCGAAAA
>NC_087204.1:40741277-40771277 GCF_015104395.2 Macrobrachium nipponense
GGGGGAGCGAGAAGAGGGGAGGGATGATATCCTCGGTTGCTACTGGCAGTGCTGCGTAGAGAGGAAAGGAGCTCGAGGAGGGAAATTTGCCCCATTCTCTTCTCCTTCTCCCTCCTCCGTTTGGGTTCTCCCCCTCCTCCTCCTCCTCCTCCTCCTCATCCCCCTCCCCTTTTCCACCTCCTTGCTTTCCCCGCTTCACCGTCTGGCCTCGACACTGCATTTCCACTCACCTTCACCTCTTGCAAACCACCACCACCACTTCCTTCCCCCTCCACCTACCTCCCTCTCCTCCACCTCCTCTTTTTCCTCCGCCTACTCTCGAAGCTTTCTCTCTTGGTTCCCACTCTCTAGACTCACCGTCGTTATCCATCCATCAACGAACTCATTTATCTGTGATCTTCTTTGAAAAATAAAAAAAAATGAACGTTACTTGCAAAACTCGGTTAGTTAAAAAGAAGGGGCGGGGGTTGGGGTGTGGGGGCCGCTTCTGACGCACCACTTTTTGTATTTATCCTGAACGTCCCCAAATAGCATTCGTACCCAAGCTGCCCTTATTCTCTCCTTCTCCCCACGAAGTTTCAGGCTCTCCACCGTTTTTTTCCCTCTCGTTCTGTTTGTCCAACGGCATCTCCTGAAGGTGGGGCGCTGTCCTCAGGCCCCCCTTCAGGAGAGGCGAGGAAATCTTTCGCGGGGGGCGTCCCAAATTGTTTCCAAGTTGCCCTGTGTGAAAGAAGAGGAGCGGTTTGTCACATCTCACCGACCTGTGATCCAGCGAGCGTCGTCTGCAAAAGGCTGGAAAACCGTCGATGTTTTTTGAAACGCTTCCCACTGGTCTGCCGAGTGCTATACATTAAAGATACTTTAAAGGCGAGTATACTGAGCGGCCGCCGGCGTGTGTACAGCCGTGGGGTAGGCCGGGGCCGGCAGCAGCAGCTCCACAGGTTGTTTGCTCCGGCGTGCCGTGCTTTCCCACGAGGGGAAGGGAGGGAAGAAGGGGGACGCCGTTGGGGAAGACTTCAAGAAATGTACCTATGACTGCTGCTCTCCCATAGTATGCCTATTTGCTTGACCATTTTTGTTTGTTTGTTTGTTTGTTTATTTATTTATTTCTTTACGCTAGGGAGTGTCCTTGGGTCTGCTATCAGTTCCTTTGATATTGTGATTCATCTCCACTCGTCTATTATCCTCTTCTGCTTCGTTTGAGTAAAAGGACAGAGACAGACTGGCAGCGGGAGAGAGCGTGACGGTTGACTGTCAACTATTCAGGCTTATTTGTACCACTCTTCCTCTCTTTGAGGGCGGACTAGAAAACCATAATCGGATATGACGACCTCTTGGGATGCTCCTATAGCTTCTTCTGTATTTTCTTCCAGTATATTTCAGATAAGCTGTCTTTTTCGTTGTTAAGAGCACAGGCGTGGGATGGGTAACCTCATGCTGTTTTTCTAGACCAGGACTGAAGGGACCAAGAAATAAGAAAAGTGAAGAAGAAAGTAGGAGCTAACTGCGGCGGGTCCTTGTGGTCATTCGAATTTTCGTGTTTAATTTGTGGAAAACCAATCAGTTAACGGACGTAACATGGGGAAATGTTAGCGAACTCTAGTATTAATGAGAACAGAATTTCACCTCCATTTAAATAGATACTTCGTAATCATGTAAACTACTGTTAGGAGTGAAGTTAACAAATAATTGTTGCTTCAAAGAAACTTATGAAGCAGATTGTGAAAATCATTGGAGTCTTACACTATAAGTTTCATATCTTGGGTCTTATTTCTGGTCCATACTGGGGTAACAAGAAGGCTGTCAGAGAACCGGCCTAATGCATTATTGTTAATTTAGGAATTGAATCTTCAAAGTGATACATTTTCATATAAAAACAATTATCTAACTAAAAACTAAGCTTTATGTGAAGTGGAAAATTTATGGGTACATAAACCTAATTACTTTTAGATTACAAGGAAGCTCTGCGACCAAATACACATCACAGGAACAACAGAAGATTTATCAAGGATCGAATTACATCATTTCGAGGCCAGAATAGTAATATGTTGTGGTGAAACGGCGAAAATCTTAATTAACGGAACTTCATATCAACCTAAAATTGAAAGGCTTCATAACCACTTGGAAATTTGTTGCTAGATAAAGCATAGATAGCAGAAAGTTTCGACAAGGAAGGAGAGAGAAAAACGCATTGCTATTTTAAATCAAATTTTATTGATAAACTAAAAGATAGCCCTGATAATGAAAGACCTAATATTTATATATTAATAGGGTATTTCTTCAGCTCTAAAAAAAATGAAAATCTAATGGAGGGAAACTGTGTGGCTCGCAAAAACTTTCACAAACAAATTGATTGGAACTTCACTATCAAATATGAGGAAACTTCAACATAGAGTAGAGAAAAAGGTTTTGTTTAAAAAGAGAAAATAGTTAGTAACTGAACATGATTCTTCATAGCAGAAACATAACAAAACAGGAATTGGAATGCCAATAAGGCGATCCTATTCATAATGTTTTCAAATATCATATGTATAAATGTCAGAAAAATTATAATGATTTAGAAGTCAGGTAGAACTTTGAAACGAAATTACAGAGCAGCTTCACAGAAGACGCAAATAATATGACCACACTAAAGAACGAAACCTAAAAGCACGAGCGTCTTGGGGATCATCGTCATACACTGAGATAACTTTAGGTATTGAAAATTTGTAAACATCTTTATACTAACTGGGACTAAGTTGAAAGGAAGGAAAAGATTATATTTGTGGGTTATGAAAAGCAGACGAAATGATAAATGACTAGAGAAGAAATCTAATAACGTGTGAGGCTTTGAAAACGTAGACCAGAGGAGAACCTTCGTTGAATAAAAGAATAATAGTGGCATTGGAAAGAGTGAATACCTAGGTATTAGTTCACGAGTTAGGTGGACTTGACAGAGTAGAGCCAAATATATATAAACGAAATTAAAATTAGCCTTTATCTTATGAAGATGAAATGATACTGGGATGATCTCAAAGGGCGAAGTTAAAGAAGAATTTGTGTATAGAGTAACAGAGCAGCTATGTAAGGCGATTTTTTTAAAATCCTAAAATGGGTATAAACAGTTTGGAATGAATTCCATGCCTTAACAACAGCAAAAATCGTAAGCATATCTGGAGGAGAGGGGACAGATAGAAATATTTTAGAAAATAATGTATTAAGTATAAGTTGTTACTATAGATCACACAAACATAATACATGGGAAAAGTCAAAGAATTCTTTTATGTAAAGGGAAATAACGCTGAAACATGGACCTTTTCAAAGAAATCGCTTTAACACAATCGTAGTGAGGGTGATAAAGAGTAGTCATAAATTATATATATATAAAACAGACAAAAATACAGAAATATAAGAAAAAAATTATGGTATTTCAAAACGGGGCCAAGAGCAATGATGTAAAGCAGGTGGTGAATATGAGAGAGCAAATACTGGTACCTCGGAGTAGATTGAAGGAGGAACAGACTAGATGTTATGAAATATTCAGCTTACAAAAGTAAACATCTTAGACAAACGGAAGACTCAAGACTACCTGGACCACAAAGCAAGAGATGATATTCATGGCATGTTGCTAGCTAAAGAAAATGCATTCACGAGTCTCTTGCGAAGACTCTAGTGAGAATATTGAAAGACAGCTAAATGTTAATGAGGCTAGTAAAGACACAGCTACGACTGAAATCAAAGTGAAATTGGCGTTAAAAATCCGCGCCTAGGATACAAGAAGGGTGACTGGGAGAGAGAGAGAGAGAGAGGAGGAAGATATTACTACAAAAATTCTTAGCAAAGTTAAACCAAGGAGTTATAATGATGGAAATACAATGAGTAGCTGGTAATATGAGGGCGGTATTGAGATATAATCTCAGGGATATGGCGTACAGCAGGACAGGGCTTGTTGAGTAATAGATTCTTGAGGGGAAACTAATTCAAAATTTCTGGTGAGGAATAATTATGTTCTTTTTACAAAAGATCAGGGTAATGAAGGAAAACCCAAGGAATAATGTATTTTTCTACATGGGTATCTAATCGTTTTTTAAAGACATATTTTCATGGGATCATTTTTAAAAGATTATTTTCAGCAAATATACCTGCGTAAAATGGTATTTTTGTATGGAATCACAAACACGCACACTAAAAATGCTCATCTAAAAATACTCAATTACTTTATATAAAGCAAATTAAAAGAACACCAACGAAACTCAAGTACCATTTCTAGAAGAAAGACGAATGACTAAAATAACGAAAGTATGTCCATTGTATATATATGCGCGTATCTGTGTGTAGATATGTATGTGAGCATGCATCGTGCCTGGAAAGAGAGGGAGACACAAAAAATAAAGAAGTATTTCATCTAAAAATGAGAATGATATATATAGCACTTGTATTTCAATTTATCGCGTTCGTAAGGCACTCAGACAAAATTTCATACCTTCAAAAAAACATACCAGAAGCTCATCAGATTATTTACACAATTCAGGATCACTTGATATCAAACAATTTTACTGAATACCTTGGCCTTTATCGATTAAGACAAGAATCAGGAAACAGACAAGAAATGATGTCGAGGAAATAAAATGAGACAATCAGGGCGCTATAAAAGGCAGGTGCGGTAGGTGGGTGTGTGCTAATGCTGAAGGCTGCCGATAACGAAGCGCCTACATCTTAAAAGCAACTTGAATTACGAAAGGAAAGAAAAACCCGAGAGAGAGAGAGAGAGAGAGAGAGCATCCTGCCAGGTAGGAGAGATAGAAGCTGGAAAGATAGATAATGATTGGGCTCCTGATTAGGATGAGAGCTTTCGACGCACCGTTCGTTGCCAAGGAAACCAACGAGAATAATAACAATGGCCAGAGTACAGTTCTCCAATTGTACCTGTGGCACCTGTCTCTTGGATGCGGTGCCTTAACCTTGTAAGAAATCATATGGAAATTTTGAGGCAGTGAATGATTTCGTCAATACGCTATTTAATATAAAATGATATGGAATAATTAGGCTAAAATTAGTTAAGAAACTTCTCGACACTGCCTTACTCTAACGAGGTAGATTGACATTTTCAGCTAGTAATTATTGCATATATTTCATGAATATCACACCTGTCCCTCATACAAAGTTGCCTTAACCTAGAAGAAAATAGACTGAATTTTTGAGTCTGTTAATGAATTCATTTATGCGCTAATTAAAATAAAATAACACAATAATAAGGCTACGATAAGTGAAGAATTCTCCTGACTTTGTTAGTCTGTAATTAGTGCTTGATTTAGAATAAAGGTTCCAAACAGTATCGATCAAAGTGAAGAGAGAGCGATGAGCTTCGTATAGTGTTGATGGTGAAGTTTGACTTTCAGTGACAAGATCAATCTGTACTCAACAAAATGTCGGTTTGACAGTTCAGATAGGCAGAAAGCCTTGACACCTGCGAATTAATCCACTAAGGCCTGTGAATTTGCATGAAAGGCTTTTACGCAAATCTGCTAGGGCTTTGGACCCGAAGAGACAAGGTACAGTAGTGACCGAGAACTTTTAGGACAGTCTGATTCAGTAAAAGTAGCGCGTGCAAAGGTATCAAAAGTAATTACCCCTAAAATGTAATTTTTTTGTTAAGTTTATCACAATAGGTAGAATTTTTTTTTTTCTTTTTTTTTTTTTACTTAGAGGAGGGGGTTTAGGATACGTGGGCATTATTACTGCCCATGCCTGACGTGGCCATTGTTATAACAAATTCCAAATACAAAAAATTACGAGAGAGAGAGAGAGAGAGAGAGAGAGAGAGAGAGAGAGAGAGAGAGAGAATGAAAAAGAATGAAGAACGAAAAGAAAAATGAAGAAACTAGGCATAAGAATCCTTTTGTAACATATCTCATCACGTATTTCTACTTTCTGTTGTCTAACAGTTTAATATCTTTCTTAAAAAGACCCATAAAAGAAATGAAGAAAATTGAATCAGCCACAATATTTCGTCCAACATACATCGGCCCCGATACGTGGTCTAATGTAATTTTCCTCATTTCTTTTATGGGTCTTTTTAAGGAAAATATAGCATCATTTCATATTTCCTCCTTCCAGTTTCATAATAAACTACTGGAGAAAGAGAAAAAAAACGAGAAGAAGCAATAAAAGATAATTACCAAAAGAATGAGCCTGTTTTCAACATCTGAGATTTTAACTATTTGGCTTGAATTCTAACAACAGCAGCCTTTTGCGGTACGAGAATTTAGTCATAATTTAGTTGTATTATATGAAATAAGATTCATCAAAATTACTGACCCTTCCCGGCAGCTAAGCTAACAATTTAAAAGCCCCGGCTGAAACGTTAGTTGGGGTTTAGTTTCATAAAAGTTCCCGACCAGTGCAAACATATTAATTCTGCATTGGAGAAAGTATGTCTGTGGCGCAGGCCCATTGATAGCGCGTGAAAATGGGAAAAATTTGGCAGAGCATTTCTGGCTGAACTTTTCTGCATAATTGACCCTTCGTTGCACGCTAGATTACGCATGTTTTTGTGTTATTGTTTTCGCAGGTACATATGAAGCAAAAATTGAGTTTTTAATATCCAGTTGCTAATTTATTTTCTCTGAAAGAGAAAGCACTCAAGGAGTTAAAAGGACGGGGTTCGAACCCTGATTTCCTACTTTACAAAAACAAGTAGTGTCCTGAACTATATTAGGAGGGAAACGGAGATATGATTTCAGCCCAAGTTTCTTTTCTCTTTTTACGTTTTCTTGTGGAATTTATATTTACAAATGCACTGGCATATTACGCTCAGATCACCGCCATTTCAGAAAAAAAACTCGAAAAGGTAAACCAAAAAATCGATGTATCAAGAAGGCACAAGTTCTACACTAAATACATTCAATTAGGCGAATTACATCAATTTCTCATACTCCTATAGTTCAGTTAACTATTGTCATTTTATTGTAAAAAATCTATATCTAATAATATGCATTTGAGGGCAATAGGTTTGGTGCCTCTATAAACAGAATAACAAATTATGGTGGCGGTGCAGACCCTCTTAAAATTTTCTACATGCAAAGCAAGATCAAATGGTTACCTCGTTATATATAACAACTTTACATATACAATAGTAACTGATGAATCTTCAGAGGCTCTGCATACGAGTTCCGAGAAGCTCTCGGCAAAAGCTGCGACTAAATTTGTCCTCTTGGACGGAAATTCCACTTAACTACGATAACTGTCAAATTATCTCATTAAACCATTCAGTGGTTAGAAGACTCGCCGATTCTGGGGTAATTTTTTCGTTGATGTTCGCGACTAATGGTATTCCATTTGCATGCGCACGCCAGTTTTTCAGCTACTTAATGTTCATTTAGTTAAGGTTAATAAGAGGCGTAAAAGTTAGTGATGTTGTTTGCATGCTTGTAAGTAACCAGAGAGTAATAATGCGTCATATTTTGATAGCCCTCATTTTAGCGATTTCGGTTTTGTGAAAGTACAGAGTTCAAAGTTTCTTGATTTCTTTTTACTGAACTTAATATTCAACAGAATTGTTACCCAGTCCAATTACAACGTATAATGGTGTTTCCACCTTGCAATCAACTCTAGTACTTCTTTCAAGTGTTAGCATTTCTTTTTGATATTTCCTTTGTAAAATAATTGCGCGTATCATATTAGTTCAGGAAACGGAAACTTAACAATTTTGAAGTCATAATGAAAATTTTAATCCAAATTTAGTTGTAATTTTAATTTAAAATATTCCGGTTGTATAATATACAACAAGAGAAAATTGGGCCGAAGTTTCTCAAGTTCAATCGAGTTTTCTGTACAACGTATGATGCCATATAAAACCATCAGCAAGACCGGTCACCGCCGGCGGCCGGTAGCGTTTCAGTTGCTCACCAGATACGGTAGAGTGAGGGTGCGTCCCATGCATCCGGAAAGTGCTGCCAAATGCACGATCCATGGCTAACTTTAACCTTAAATAAAATAAAAACATCCGAGGTTAAAGGGTTGCGATTTGGTATGTTTGATGATTGAGAGTGGATGATCAAATTACCAATTTGCAGCCCTCTAGCCTCAGTAGTTTTTAAGATCTAAGGGCGGACGGACGGAAAGATAGACAAAGCCGGCACAATAGTTTTCTTTTACAGAATACTAGAAATGCACTGATAATTTTTTCAGATTCATTTGTTCTTGTTCAGTTTATTTATTCATTTATACTTCTGTATTGCACACTAGTACACAGGAAGAAATTTTTTTATTTGCGAGATAACACAGGCACCAGGCTTAAACTGAATTATCCCTAAAATATTAATTATTCTTTCTCTGGCTTCAATAACGCTTCATGCTATTAACGAGATTATTATTATTTTTTTTTTTTTTTTGCATAGCTGTCAAATAAATACTCTTCTCGAACGTTCAATAACATCTTCCGTACATCATTTTTTCTTAAGCGTTGAAGAGCGTTTGTAAATCACCTTTAGATTTTTTTTTTCTTTTTTCCATAAAGATTATTACAAAGACTCTTTTATAAAGATTATTTACAAAGCTCAGAAACTAACCTTTGCTTAATCAGAGATGATTGTTGTCGACAGGAATGAGCTCGTAAATAATGACGGTCGGTCGAGCTGGAAGATTTTTTTTTTACTCCGGTTCGGGTGGGATTAGAAATGTCTGGTGAACACCAGAGTTCCTTGACAATTTCAGTACAAAGATATACCACAAGGTGTAACTTAAGCATAGTGTTTATTTCCTGCATTCCTCTCTACAACCTTTGTCAAACCATTTCATATTAGGCGTCATTTCTGATTGATATATTCTATAAAACCATTTGATATTAGGCATCATTTCTGATCGATATATTCTATAAAACCATTTGATATTAGGCATCATTTCCGATTGATGTATTCTATAAAACCATTACCATTTCATATAAGGTGTCATTTCTGATTGATATATTCTATAAAGCCAAATCATATTAGGTGTCATTTCTTGATTGTATAGTCTATACACCATTCATATTAGGTGTCATTTCTGATTGATATATTCTATAAAACCATTTCATGTTAGGTGTCATTCCTGATCGATATATTCTATAAAACCATTTGATATTAAGCATCATTTCTGATTGATACATTCTATAAAACCATTTCATATTATGCATAATTAATGATTGATGCATTCTATAAAACCATTTCATATTAGGTGTCATTTCTGAGTGATATATTCTTAGTCTCATTTAATAATTTCGTTTACTTCATCGACAACATTATTACCCAGTTTTAGAGTGAATAAAACGTTAGTATCTTTTCTTGCAGATCCGTTTGCTGGGACGACCCAACTTCAACTACAGGGTTAAAGGTAAGGAGTTATTTTCCATGAATTTCATGCACTTAAGAAAACTGTACGCATTAATGCATGTGCCCCACAGAAAATTGGGGTATCGCTTAGGCAATTCTGTAATTGGATCGCGTTCTGATATATCATTTACACTGGGCTACTTAGAATTTTCTTGTCGTGGATTTTCGGATAGTTGAACGTGGAGCTCATTTCTCGAAGACTACCAGCGACACACATGAAAGATGTATAGACAGATACATATTTAGTATATATATATTTGTGTGTGTGTGCGTGTGCTATATATGCATATAATATATATATATATATATATATATAATATGTGTGTGTGTGTGTGTGTGTGTGTGTGTATAGTATATATATATATATATATATATATATATATATATATATATATATATATATATATATATATATATATATATATATATATATATAGAGAGAGAGAGAGAGAGAGACGAGAGAGAGAGAGAGAGAGAGAGAGAGAGAGAACCACTTAAGGATGATCTAATGATGAACGGGTCTTATAACCTTTGGTTTCTCGTTTAAATCTCCTTCGCATATCTTTTACGGAATGGTTCAGGAGTAAATAAACCTGGACTTGAATTACTGTTATTTATTGGTGAAACAGCATCTTTGTAATCTGTTTTTGCTGTTCTGTGTAGTTTGTTTTAGAATCGCGTAATGGCGAAGGATCTTCTTCTCTGATGTTTTATTTTTGTTGAGGCAGACATAGAATCCTCCTGAAAAGTTCTATCAGATTAATGTTTTATTCTTCTCTACAATAAGTTAGTATGGCTAAAAATCAGCCCCGAATATCATCATTGTAATTATTTTTGGCATCCTCATGAAAAGTTCTATCAGAATAATGCTTTCTTTTTCCTCTACGAATAATGATAAAGAAGTTAGCATGGTTCAATTTGGCTTAGTAGTTTCTCCGTCTATAGCTAGCATACACATACACATACATTCATACATAGTCCGACCTGTCCAGCTTTTTTATGATATATTATATAATATATATATATATATATTATATACTATATATAAATATATTAATATATATGTGTATATATATATATAATATATTATACATACTATATTATATATATTAATTATATATTTTATATAATACTAGATATATATAGATGATATATATATTATATATATATCCTATATAATATATATATATATTATATATATAGAATTATATTTCTATATATATACATATATATATATATATATATATATATATATATATATATATACATATATCAATTATATATATTATATATATATATATATATATATATATATATATATATTATATAGGACATGCTCCTTTCATTAGAAGGAACTCTGTTTTAACATAATATATTTCACCGTGATACATTTGCATATATACGCGCGCGCACACATACTACAAACACACACTCACACACACATATATATGTTTGTGTGTATGTACGTACGTATGTATAAACCCTCAAAGCGTGCAACAGATAAGTACCCTGCTGGAGAGAGAGAGAGAGAGAGAGAGAGAGAGAGAGAGAGAGAGAGAGAGGAGAGATTAGAGAGGAGAGTCAGGTGAATCCGTACATAAATATTTCATGTATGAAAGCTGACCTATGAACTTCCTCTGGCGATATGGACGAGTAAAGTGCTCCCACTTTATCGAAATGGTTGATGGGGAAGGCTTTGTTCTCCCTTCTGGTGGTTTGCTTTGCGATTGAGTACCGTAAAAATCCCTCCATATGAACTCGGAAAAAGCTAAAGCGCATCCATGCAATCATTTTGTTTTACTCTGATGGATTTGTGAGGTGTTAACGCTTCGTTGACCTGATTATTGTTTTACTTTCCAGTGCTAAAAACAAGTTTGATTTATACGGGAGATATATTTGATTTGAATCGAATTTAGGCGGTCAAACAGAGCGCTAGGCTTTTTCCATAATGATTATAGGAACTAGGAAAGAGAAAGGAATGAGGAGGAGTTGGACAGCAAGAGAAAGAGATCCAGAAAAGAGAGACGAGGAAGAACCGGGATAAAACACCGCCGTTGTAGTATAATAAGTATAATTAGAGAGCTTAGGCAGCACGACTGAAGAAAGGAAGCGGGGTTGGCGGTAAAGAAATTCGCTAAAATGCGAGTGCAGCTAGGAACCTAACATCCATCAGTAATGCCCACAGTGCACCACGCGAGGCGCACTGATGGCACTGCCCACTAAGGGATATGGGAGATATAACGAATGAAAATAGTTGTTGCCTTTACTTCAAGCGTCCAAAACATCAAGATGGTAGCAGAGAGATGATATTTTTTTCCCCCAAATTAACTGACTGCGAGAAGTTTTGATTAGTTGTATGTTCCATTATCTTACCATAGCTACATAAAAGATTAGTATTTTCCAATATTCTTCAATTTGCTTAGGCCTAAGGTGATGCATAGTACCTTTCTCAGCTTCTCCTTACAGGTTATAAGGGTAGCAATAAGATGTATTCATAACTTTAAGAAAAAGCCGGAGCTTAAGAGCCATTTAGTCTTAAGCATTACAGTAATTAATCTCCAGTGGGAAGATGCTTTCAATGGAAGTTTCATTGTCTTTTGCTCTTGAGAGTAGAACTCTTTAATAAACGTAATCTGACAGAAGAATGATTCACTCTGCTTTAATTACCAAGAGAAGAAAAGGAATTATTCAAACGTAAGTATTTACATGATTTAATCTGCTTGGAACTAAGAGCAACTGCGTATTGGACCGGGTATTGTGGTCACCATATTGTTTCAATGAACTATCTTGAATTATCAGTAGCTAGGTTTTATTCATCGAACAGTGCTATTACGTGGCCTGGAATGAAGTTTGGTCTCCCTCCACCAATTTTAGATATGGGCGGTAATTTCATAGAGGTTTTTAGCTATAACACTCCTATTTCTTCTGTCCATTCTGCCGTAATCTATAGATGTAATCCCGTAATTCAGTTCTTTTATGATGCAAGAAAGTTATCCTGTAAACTTCATTCAGGATACTCTAATTGCTTCTTCTTGTTTTCTTTGCTCACGTCCAGTTCTTTGCTTTTCAGTGGCCCGAAAATCGAACTTGATTATCTCCTAAATTATACATTGTGCCAGGTCTAGGCTTCCTGTAGGTCATTACTTATTTCTCCTTCCTATCTTATCTTTTCGAGCATAACATTATGGTCAGACATTTTACAATTCATGCTAATCCCAGCAATCTTTCCTTTTTCTGAAATTGCCTTATTATTCTCTATTAACTTCTTACTTTAGCTCGGGTACTTCAGATTCTACAGTGGTTCAGAAAGCTTTGTAACTCTATTGTAGACGTGGCCATTAAGTTTAAAGGCTCCACTATCAAGCCTTGGCAACCTACCGTTAAGAAATCGGAAATGCTGTTGCTAGGTAACAACAATGAGGTCCTTAGACTCGTTAGCCACAGTTATCGTAACTTGCCTCCTTAATCGTTGAGTCTTTTGAAAGCATTTATCTTTTGACTCCATCTTTCAAAATTCCTTATTGAAAACTTATTCTTTTCTCCATCCATCCATACCCCCTGAACTTGTTAATTTACACGATCACAGAATCCAGTAACGCTTACAATGCCTCTTCTCAATTAATTTAGAGGGTCTCTTAGATATACAGTGATAATGCGTCTAAAGCTACCTATTTTGCTTTATTTTATAAGCAAAGCTGACGAAGGTAAAGTCCATTTCAGCCTTGGCAGCTTCAGCAAGTCGCGTGACATTTCAGATATCCGTTTCTAATCCTCTCGTTTCCATCAGCTTTCTTGAGCTTCCCTGATGCATTGTTTCTGCCTCTTCAAAGTCTGTTGTTCTATTAGAAACCGTATTCACGGCTATTTCTCCCGATTCGTTGTGCACATGCGAACCATTTGCATATAGATTCGAATTCATCCACACAAGACTGGAATTGAACGGAATTTTAGCGCGCTTGAAAAACAGGTGCGTCATGTCTGCTTGTTTCTGTGTTGGCGAGTGAAAAACAGAGAGAGAGAGAGAGAGAGAGAGAGAGAGAGAGAGAGAGAGAGAGAGAGAGAGAGAGAGAGAGGTGGTAAAATTCAAGATGGTTGTTATGTTTCGTGAGTGCTTTGTGCGCTTGTGTAAGTGATGTTGAAGAGTTTTTATCATCATTATTATTTACTGTAGCTCATATAATAGGATTAGATCAAATTGAAGCCTAAAATAAGGTCTTACATATTTTATTGATATATATTATTAGATTGGTTGATGTGTTCCCTCGGGTATGATACGTAGCGTCCTCACCTTACCAGCAAGGAAAGTCAGGTTCGAGTTCTGGACGAGGACGGACAGATATGGTCGCGTTGATTTAAACATGCATTGCGTCTCTGTGACCTAAGCAGAAAGTTAGGTACTTGGTTGTCATTCGATTTTGGTAGGCAGCTTCCTGGGTTTGGAAAGATCGATGGAACAGCAATATCACCTCATGATGCTGGCCGAGAGTTGGAAGGTAAACAGCGTTTAAGACGAACCAGCTGATCTATGGAGAAAAAGTGTAGGTTATAATATATAATTTATATATATATATATATATATATATATATATATATATATATATATACATATATATAAATATATATATATATATATATATATATACATACAAATACATACACATGTTGTATGTATACATATACTATATACATAAGAGTATGTATGATTTTGTGTATATATATATATAATACACACACACACATATGTGTGTGTGTGTATGTATGTATGTATGTATGTATGTATGTATGTATGTAATCAACAGCAGTCTTTGGAGCTATCACTATTCCATAACACAACGTTCACTGTAATGTAATTCTAATCTAGTTCTTTGTTAAAGTTTATTTTGATCTAGGCTAAGAAATGAGTCTCTCATTAGTCTGTGCTAGGCGTCTTTTTATATTATAGTTTTCTTTAGAAATGCTGAAGTATTTAGCTTTTCAGCAAAAAAAAAAAAAAAAAAAATCCGACGACAATCATGTTCTCCATTGCAAGCAATATGGCCTTGATTATGCATGCCTTTGATTCTTAGTATCAAATATTTGTTATAAAATGTAATACATGATTTGGTACTCCGTCCCTCTTTCTTAACAATCGCTGTGAAAAATGTAGTTATTACTAATTTTATATACAAGTCATTTAAATTTTTCTTCAGCAAAATCTACGAGTCAAATGTTGCCGACATTGTGAGCGACTAATTTTTTTTTTTTTGTTAGAGGTTACTCCATGAGCAATAGCCTGTGGTGGTATAAAGTCCAGTTTAATCTAGAATGAATGAACACATGGTTCAGTTTGAATAGTTGTAAGATAGATTATTTTTTTTTAGATCCTAACAAAATGCACAGGTACTTATTTTTTCATATACATGTAAATTATAGTTGAAATTTCTAAAATATTTTTCATGCATTCTGTTACTATTAGTCTCGTTCCTTTTATTTGCAGATATTCTGTTACTCTTGTACTTCAATTCCCCACGTACTTAGGTAAGGATCTTTAGTAGTTTTTGTATCGCTAATCAAGAATGTAATTAGAATTATCATTATTATTATTCAGAAGTTGAAATCTATTCATATGGAACAAGCCCACGGAGACCATTGACTTAAAATTCAAGCTTCCAAAGAATATTGTGTTCATTAGGAAAAAGTAAGACGAGGTAAAAGGGAATAGAGAAAGAAGAGCTCTTACGTATTCAAAAAGAAAAACATAAATTAATAGACAAATAGACAAAAAATGTATTAAAATGCAATGAGAATAATATTAGGGTTATAATGTATTGTATCTTCGCTTGAACTTCTGAAGTTCCAATTGACGACATCCTCTGGGAAACAGAGGCAAAATGTAAAAATTTTGCTGTTCGATTACTAGACAGGGATTTTGCAATCAGAACAAAATTGGCCAAGACATAGACATCCAAGCTTGTTTGTAGTTTCAGTCTTCTAGTACCTGACTAGTTTTAGCTTTAATATGCTGAAAACAGCTGTTAACTAGTCGCTTTTGCTCCAGGGCACATCAGGATGCTCGCAATTGTTTCATCAGTTTTCGGTTCTATAGTAAACTTTTGCATCAATTCATACTACATCTGCATGTTTGCGCTTCCTTCAACTGCTGTATTTTTGCTCGACTTTTCCTTCAGTCTTCTGTTTTATGTTCTGCAGTTGTTGCAGTCTTCTTTGTTTTTGTTTACTCGCAATAGTCTCAGTCTGCTTCAGTCTGCATATATTTTGCTCCCAGAAGCTTCATTTTACTTCAGTCTACAAACTTGAAGAGGAACCGGAAGGCAGTACCTTTCCAAAAATATTATATATTATATATATATATATAGGATATATATATATATATATATATATATATAGATCCTATAATAATTTACACATATATACATTAATGTATATATGTGTATATATATATATACATACATACATAATGTGTCATATGTTATTATATTAATATTATATAATATAGATATATATATATATAAATAATAAAATATTATATATATATGATAGATTATATATATACATTACAATTACATAATGTATATTATTGTGTTATATCTATATAATATATATATAATATATAGATATATATATATATATAGAGATATATACATACATACATAATGTCTATCTAATATATATATATATATATTATAATATTATATATATATCATATTATACATATATATCATATAATAAGATATAATATCTACTCATAATCTCATATATATAATATATACAGGCATATACCAGGCAGGCATATATATTTGAAACAAAAGACGCCCAAGGCCGCTAAGAAATATCCTGAATCTCGTCTTTCAACGGGAATGAAGCAACGCCAAGGTAATCTCAATTAATCACTCAACGGAACAATACCTCCTCTTCACCACCCCTTCTCCTCCTCCTCCTACCTCCTTCTCCTCTCCTCTCCTCCTCCTCCTCTCCCCTCATGCATCCAGATCCTCAACTAAACCATCTCTCCGACGAATGCTATCCCGACTAACAAGGATGTCAGTCAGGGCACATAGTATATGTATAGACTCATCATGATATTTGCAAGGCTCTCTCTCTCTCTCTCTCTCTCTCTCTCTCTCTCTCTAGGATCCGATATCAGTCGCCAGTGGCTTCGTATCACTCACTTCCTGGGGCCCAATTTAGACGGCTGACCCGAGGCCTCGGAGGGAACTTTGAGGCTGTCGGATTTCGTTCGGTTCTGCATTATGAAAAAGGGCTTCTCATGATCGAGGGATCATTCGGGCTCATCATTCATTTCGTGAATGAGATCGCGTTCCTCTGTCGCATGACACAAGACTTATCACTTGTTCGGTGCCTATAAAAAGAATTTCTCCTGATCAACCTATTTAAGGCTTATTGTTGATATCTTGAATAAGATCGACCTTCGACTATGTTGCGCATTTCAGAAGAATCGGCCGCCGTGGATACCTCAAAGTCATTCCATTTGATTATTTAAAAGGTATATTTTTTGTCTGCTTTTTCTTAATCGGGATTCCCCGATAGTGAACATCCAGAAGTAGGTCAATTCGATGATGTTGCTTAACGTAGTCTTTCCGGAAGGAACTTTTCTATATCAACAAGTGTTCATTTAGAGTTGTCCGTCATTAGTTGGCTCCTTCTCAGTCCTGCATAGATCCTGTAGGGACCGACCGACCACAACAAAGCTGTAGAGGTCTTCTAACCTTCATGGGATGGAATTTTGACAGGGTCCTACATCCATCCTTCTGGCGATCTTTTCGAAAAGCCTCATGAGGAAAAGAGTGAATGTTGAATGTGCTACTTACTTGATTATTCAGATGGCGAGACACATTTTTTTCTCTCATTCGTGTTGCTTTTAATAAGTAAAATGAATCGTCCGTTCGTTGATGTTTTATCGTCGATTTTTTTACACAGTAGATCCACTTCTTATCATTACAATATAGCAATCGAGTAAGGTCACGTGTCATCATCAAAGTAGTTCCTAACGTAATAGATTTGGAAAATCAGAACTGTTTTCAAAATATCTTTTGAAACGCAGTTAAGTGTCATGAGCTTCTTCTGCAAATCGGCATGTCATGCTATCCGTATACTTGAACTCAAAGCTGTGCATTTTTACGTTCACGTTCTGTTAGAAGCTTCACATTTCGTACCCATCTTGCATTTAATTAATCTTGCCATCAGAGAGCGATGCAGTTCGTAACACAGAGCGATACAATTTTCAGCACAGTACAATCCAGCAGGAGTCATAAGGAAGCAACTGGTCCGTATCCCATCGCTTTCTGCTCAATGAAAGCATTGTTTCTCCTCTCTCGGTTGGCTTTCACGATATCCTATTGCAACAACGGATAAGTTTCTTGGTGAAATTTTAACATTCTCACTAGTCCTAACTAAATTTAGCTGTGATAATATCCTGGCGTTTATATCATTGCTTCAAATGCAGATTTTTTCAGGATGTTACTTTCAATTAACGGTATATTTACAGTATATTCAGGTTAGCACAGTTCATCGATGCTTAGAAAAAAAAAGTATTACAATTCTCACTACGGTTCATTTTCCGTGGCTTTCTTTATAAACAAGACATCTATATAATCATATATATATATATATATATATATATATATATATATATATATATATATATAATATATGTATGTATTACTTGCGATTACCAATATTTAATCATAAACAACGTTCTTGAATGCAGTTCATAGAAGCAGTTCTTAAAATGAATTATCACGCTTCTTTCTACAGTCCATTCGATAAAAATATCTGGCCTATCTGAAATAACAAGAAAAACAAAAAAGAAAGAAAGAAAGAAAGAAAGAAACTGGTTGATATCCCGTTGCTTCTTATGCAAAAGAAGACGTGAAGTGTTGTGACATGGGGTCACCAGAGTGTCAGTTCCGTCAGCGCAAGATATGTGGACGGCATCATTTAAATGCAAATCAAGTTAGGTCGTAAACATTAAGTTTAGTTACGAGGGTTATCGCGCACATGCTAAACGTTTGGGTTTCACCTAAACCGTCTTTATCGTAATGAAGAAGTTAAAAGAAATACCAGCCTCCAAGACGACAGAGTAAATCTTTTTTCGTGACTGGATTTTAGGTTAAATGTTCTCGTTTGTAATAAAGTATTTAATTTTTTTTACTGTCATATAAATCTATGGTTTTGATGAGCGAACTTGTAAGTAATTTCATCTTATTTTGGGGGTCTTTTGACATGAAGTGATTAATGTCCATATTTGTAGCGTCAGTATACTATGGTAAGTCAATCAGTCAGACTCATATTTGTTCATATGAATATCTTCGTATTCCAGATCTGGATTACAGGAATACAGTGATTATGTATTGATTATTGGTCAGAATATGGCTAGTTTTATATTACTAATTATTGAATTATTAGATAACGATGGTAGTGGTGAATTTCGAAAACTCTTTTCTCTCGTATTTATTCTACTCCTTCATTCATTCGTATTATAATCCTGTTGAAGAACTGACAATTTCATATCATGAAATCCAATAACAATAAAACAATGGTGACCTGTCGCCCTTTCAAAAGAGCGATTAATAAATAGTCGAGTGTTGATACGAAATATGGAACATTTCCTTGTAATTTGTTTAGAGCGCAAAGCGTAAAGTATTTCACGGTAAGGTTGTCTATAAAGTAAAAGTACTGTCCTATGGAGAATTCGCTACAAATAAATTCATGACAGCTCCCATGAAGGCTTTCCTAAACGCTCTAGAATTTTGACTGGGTTAGGCTAGTTAGCGAAAGAGGTTGGATGTTATTATTCAGAAATGTTCCCACATTCCCTATATATATGTTTATATATATATATATATATATATATATATATATATATATATATATATATTATATATATATATATATCATGCATTAAGCTACAAATGTCCTTTAATATCCAGTTCGCTCATCCTCGGAATTAATATATTTTCATATATGTTAACCGGAGGAGGGGATTTTTAGTCGATAATAATCTCGTCCTCTCGTGGTTTCGAACCAGCTCACAGAGGAGAAATCAGGACTTCAGAGATGTTACCGACTCTGTGCGCTAGTTCGAATGCACGAGAGGACGAACTTATTATCAACTAAAAAATTCCCCTTAGGTTGACATATATGAAAATATATTAATTACGAGGTAGAGCGAGTTGGATATTAAAGGATATTAATAGCTTGCTGCAAGTATATGAATCACGGTGATGTGATAAAAATTCAAAAAAGCTATAAATATATACATACACACACACACATACATATATATATATATATATATATATATATATATATATATATATATATATATATATATATATATATATATATATATATATTTGGCCCTTATCTTATTGTACTCTAGTCAAATGTATGCTAAGTAAAAATAATCGACAATACATTGCGGTAATCCATGCAGGCTCCTGATATCAGGAAAGGTTTGTTGCTTAAAACTTTTTTTCTATATTTATGTAACATAATCTATTGTAAAATATAGTAACCTGCGTTGGCTAAACTCACCTACATTGCTCACATTTAATAAGAATATAAAGGTAGTTATTCCGAAATGAGCATGAATGGTAAGCCATGATACTTTAGCCCTGATTTGGATTATATATTGAGATCATTATTAGTTTGTATGCTAGGACCAAATAGTGGGTCATTTGGTCAAGACCCAACCATGATTCAAAACTACTAATTTTCGAGCCATCTCACCCCAGTATGTGAGTCTTCATTGTCTAGTGTAAATGGTAGTCTTACCATCAAAGACTCCTCGGCATTGTCATTCCACAGACATTTTCATCGCCATAGGTTCTATTCGAAAGCTGTTGCAGGAGCAAGAAGCTGTGCTGTAATTTAATCAAACTGTAAGTGCCAGGCGGCATCATTGGCATTCTGTCCTTAGTCATACGAAGCACGTGTCTTGTTCCTCGCAGTTTTTCTATATATAATTAAAGTTTAGATCAAATGTTTCGTTATATTTCTAAATTCATAATTAGGTTGGGGTCTTCATAATCATTTTTCAGAATCAAATATGGATCTTGTTTGAGTGCTGTCAAATACAATCACTTTCTGTTAAGTACGATTAGTAGTGTCCACGTTTCACGTCGGTAAAGTAACTTTGGCCTGATGATTATTTCATCGATTCTCAGCTCAGTTACTTGATGTAATTCTACTTATGACCGGATAGTTTCCATCTTTAGGAGAATTTTGTTTCATGATGATTCATCTGATCCTCTTAGAATGAAGACAGTCACATACTAAATGAACATAAGCACTCAGAGCTTGACGGTTATTTTGCAATAGTCCTCTGTCGTGTGTTCTAATTTAGTCATTCTTTTTTATTTAAAAGTTCGAAGAACAAAGGAGACAGATCTTATGAGCTCTTTCACCACTTGCAGAAGAGAGACTGTACTTCATTTTTCTTTGCAAAGTGTAATTCAGAATTAAACTATGTACCCATCCGTACATCACTTCCTACCTCGATGCTGAAATTTTTTTTTTATAAACCTGTATTGCTGATCTACAAAGATTCCCCTTAATTTACCTTTATGGATAGTTTTTATACCTTATGAACATTTACTTGAGAAATATCCCCAGTTAATCTGGAGCATGTTTTGCTCCTTTCATTTTGATCTAAACTTTTCTAACAAATTATTCTTTCTGTCATCCAGTGGAGTAAAACGAAGAGGAAGTGAGCAATCCACATAGGGCGATAAAGAGCGTGTATATGCGTAATATACCAGTGATCCAGATCTAAAAATGAAATTAAGGCGTTGGTTGCTGCACCATCAAACAAAAATTAATTTAGCTGAGTTGAGATTGGGAGAATCTGCTTACTGGTTGAATTAAATGATCATCACTGAAGTTCATTCCGTAAGATGGGTTTCAAAATTACAGCCTTAACGAAACAAGCAAATTGAGGGAAAAAAATTCTGGATAATTATGGCTCTTGTTAAACGGCATTATTGGTCAAAAAGCAAAATAAAAAAATGAGTATCTGAGCCAGAATTTAAAATCACACGTCGTAAAAACAATGAGCAACTTCGTCGAAAATGGCGTAGGCGAAAGCATCCCCCATGACTTACAACAACCACAACTCACAACCTCACTGGTTGAGTAACCCTCTGAACTTCCTCCTATTTCACTGCATTATCTGTTCGTCTCGGCTGTCCAGACATTTGAACCTGGGGATTATTATCAAAATTGGAAGAGGATTAGAACAACCTCGTAGTCGTTATGAATATGCTATATATCATATGTATTTCATATCCTGCTCCAACGTCTGCGATGATACCCCGGTACAAAATACAGCTTAAGCCTTAAGATTAGTCCTAATAACTTTCCTGTATAATCCGTGTTTACATTCTAAGTAGCGGAAGGCGATCCAGTCTGTGACCTCAAACAGGACTTCTCGTCAGTTGTCAGCCGCAGTTGCTACCTGTCCTCAAGGTTGGAAAACGACAAATTATTTCTTCGTCAAATAAAAAAAAAAAGTCAAGAAAATATCGGAGAAGTAGTAAGGGAAAGAAAAATAGTATAAAAATAATTTTGACTATATATTCTATTACAAGGTCTCTTGATCAAAACAGAGAGCTTTTATAAAGGCTGATTCCAGCTCGAAATGCAATACCGTTATGCTGCATTATACGTCTGTAAAATTTGAGTCCTTGCTAATACAGGATTATCCATCCTAATCTTATTACCAGAAGAATGTTGTTTACATTGCCTTGGAATACGTCGCTCTTTTGAAGTAGAAAATCTTCCTATTGGTCTTTAATATTTTAATATTTATGCTATGTAAATCTATATAATATATATATATATATATATATATATATATATATATATATATATATGTGTGTGTGTGTGTGTGTGTGTGTGTGTGTGTATGTGTGTGCGTGTGTATGTATATATATATATATATATATATATATATATATATATATATATATATATATATATATATATGTAGTATATATATATATACATATGTATATGTGTATGTATGTGTATATAATATATGATGTATATATATATATATATATATATATATTCACATGCACAAATACTACACACACACACATATACGTGGGACACTTAATATTGTAACAGTAAAAAAGTCACATTGACCTAAGTGATTATCTAAAGTCGTAATAACGATCAATAAAAGCTCCTTTTACAAAGATTATGAGTTCAATTAGAACGTCCAGTGTTGCAGATGCTGCAGGCGAGAGATTCCAGCTTTGCAAGTTAATATGACGACAGTTCTGTAACACGTATCATTACAGACTTGCTGAGGCTTTTTTTCCGAATCGAAAAGGTTCTAATCACGTACTTACTTTTGTCTCTTGGACTTGCAAGTAAATTATTTTTCGACTTTGGAGGACCAGCCTTACATCGGATCATCTGCCGAGATCACACCTGCATGATTTGATTACTAACAAACCGATATATTTCTTATATTATTTTTTTCAAAGCCCATTGTAAACGCCGAAAGCCCATTAATTTCCTCAAATTTTAGTGATTACTCAAAAGAAGGCTCGATTCTTATACGAAACCGACACTTCAGAAAATATTTACAGCCAAAATGTATCGGAGAATTCTCTAAATGTCAGGACATACTAAATTAACAGATTGTTCATAATTCATAAGTTTTGTCATAAATCAGCATGTTTTCCAGGGCTCAATTAACGTTCCAGCTGTTACTTAACGCATCTGATAACAGTGATAATGGATAATAATTTCACAGTCGTGTCGATGAAGTAATATTTAAAAAATTGCAAAATGTAAAGAGATTTCGGAAGCATGCACAACTCCCATCGTCAAGAGAACAGAGATCCTCTCTTTAGTCTATGATTTGAATAGATTACCTCATCGACATCATATCTAAATTTTCTCCAGGGTTGTTCTACCTCATGATGAGAGTATAAGATTTCAGTAAAAAATATTAAGGATGATGATGGTGGTTTTTTTTCTTCTTATCTTTTTTAGTCATCCTAATCAACTGGGTGGCATTTATAGTATGGGGGTTCCGGGTTGCGTCCTTCTTGCTCATGAGTCCATCACCTTTCTCACTATGTGCGCTGTTTCTAATAGCACGCTCTTCTGCGTGAGTCCTTGAGCTACTTCGTCATCTTGTTTTTCCAGTTTCCTTTTCAGAGATCTTGGGATCGTGCCTAGCGTTCCTATGACTACAAGTACAGTTTCCACTGACAAATGCCACATCCTTCCTGTTTCTATTTTCAGGTCTTGATACCTATCAATTTCTTCTCTTTCTTTCTCCTCTACTCTTGTGTCTCATGGTACTGCGACATCAATTAGTGATGCTTTCTTCTTGATTTTGTCAATCAGGGTCAAGCCTGTTGTATTGCTACCAGAGGATCTTTCCCAGATCGTTTTCTATCACTCCCTCAGGTTGATGTTCGTACCACTTATTACTGCAAGCTACCTGGTGTTTCTTCCACAGGCTCCAGTGAATCAATCCTCTTTTTGGTTCTGCGTAAGCGCCGGATATTCGCATGCTATGTGGTTTATGGTCTCGTCTTTCATATTGCACTTTCTGTATATGGGTGCCCCTCCGTCTATCAAATGTGCTGTCCGTGCTTTCGTTTGCTGTGCCATTCCTCTGTTCTGTTTTTTTCACTCTCCTGTTTCTGTATATTCCTGGGTTTTAGTCTACTTTTATCAGTCCTCCTTCCCATGCACTCCTGGTTTTCAGGTATTACCTGCAGTGCTTTGCTCTCGTTGTTGACGCAGTACGCACTCCTCTATACTTAGTAGACCTTTCCTTCCTTCCTTTCATGTTGTGTATAATTTGTCTGTATTTGCTCTTGGGTGAAGTACTTTGTGTATTGTCATGTGTTTCCTAGTTTTCTGGTCTGCGGTACGGAGTTATTATTATTGTTGTTGTTATTAACTGTGTTCCTCATTGTTACATACAGAAATACGATAAATTTATACCTTACAAAACGTCAAAGAAGTAAAAATTTCTTAACAAAAGATAAAATAACCAGCAGAAAATTCAGTGTTTTATTTTAAGACTTTCAAATACATCTTTTTTCTAAGTTACATACGTGCAAAGTTCCGTATAGTGCTGGATATGCTGTCGTGAAAAAAGAAAAAAAAAAGATATATCGGTTTCAGAACAGTTATATAATAACTTTACCCACAAAGATTTTTAAACTAATAAAATCACGTAGAATAGCTGGAGTAGTTACTATTCATTCTAACCACAATTCTTTTCGTTATATCATTTTTTATACTTACTTGTCCGTCATTTAAGAAGATGATCGCCAATGAAAATAAATTCAAAATAAAATCACAGTTTTAGTCTGAATTCTAGTCTCATTTCTATCAACAAAATATCCACGGTGTTGATTTAAACTTTTTTTTTTTAGGGAAAATACTTTTCAAATTATGCATCATATTAGTTTTGCCATATGTAGCACATCATATGAAAAGAGCTATAAAAAAGGCTTCATAAATTTTAGCTTTTTATTTTTGAAAACTGCATTCCAAACGTTTTATTATAATGCTTTCGGGTATTTGCCGAAGCTTTTAACAGCACAACCCTGACAACCTGCTACAGGTAACATTTTTGCGTAATAAACTGTGGCCTTTGCCATAGAATTCGCATGGGGAAAATTCACCCTTGGCTGTGACCTCCAGTATTTATAAGTTTTGACAGTCAAATTCATATTGAAAAAAAAAAAATTAATTTTCATTTGTGCTGAAAATGCGATGCACTCTCTCTCTCTCTCTCTCTCTCTCTCTCTCTCTCTCTGTGTGTGTGTGTGTGTGTGTGTGTGTGTGTGGTTGTAATCAAAATCCCATTTATAGTTTCCTGCAAGTGAAACTTTTCTTACGTCGACGCTACATCTTAATGTCAAACACGTGTGGTTGGGCTAACCTTATACTAAAAGTTCGTAGTACTCGCATAGTATTCGTCCAAAGATGTTTCTGTGTAACTAATATGATATCCGATGTTTCTGTGTAACTAATATGATATCAGTTAATTTCATATTTGTGCATGTTTGCATGAAATAGATATGGCTTTATGGAAATCCTAAGTAGGAGAGAGGGAGGACTACCATTGTTGAAATACCACTGGCTCCTTCAATGACTTTGCATTATTGTAGACCTGTTTGTTTCTCTGTCCACTTCACTTATATTGGGGCTTTCGTGCCCATATCTTCCCATGTCTGATAATGAGGCTGAGTTCGCTACACTGCAAGAAGAATTGAAACAAATATTTCATTCCTCCATTCCCAGAAATGTATTTTATTATCTAGCCTTTACTTATCCTGGTTCTAATCCCCATTCATGACAATTATGGCAGCTGCCCAATTGGATGACACATTTTTTATACTTATTTCAAACTTTATTCGTTATTATGCAGAGGTAATTCCTGGTCTCATTTGTTTCCATTCCCTAGATGGTTGAGCGTTTCCTGAAAAGGGCAGTGAAATAGAACTAACCATTTTAGTTCACAAAACAGTCGCTGGTGACTGAAAACGGAAACGGGAACGTAAAAATACGAGTTGCAGAGAAAATGGAAAATCTAGAAAGATGTTTCTATTCTAGTATTGTAGCAGTTTCATTTCAGAGGTACGTATGTCACTGAAAATGACATTTTTACTTTGGCATATTTACTTCCAACTAGTTGTAGTTTTACTAAAGAAAGAAATTATTCGCGTTTATATTTTCTAAGACAGAAATTATTTGTGTTTATATTTTTTAAGAAAGAAATTATTTGTGTTTATATTTTTCTAAGAATAAATTATTTGTGTTTATATTTTCTAAGAAAGCAATTATTTGTGTTTATATTTTCTAAGAAAGAAATCATTTGTGTTTATATTTTCTAAGAAAGAAATTATTTGTGTTTATATTTTCTAGGTCAAGTTTTACTTGTCAATTAAAATGTCCTGATGTAAAGCAACATAAAAATGGAAGAAGTGTCTAGGAAACGAATGCTTTCTATTAAGACAATAGCATCCCAAACCTACTGCTTCTACCGACAAAGACTTTCTAGTTGCGTTTAGGGAAATCCTAAAATAAACTCTTTTTCTCTTTGGTTATAACAACTGTAGGAATATCCTGAGAACCTGAAGCGTATCTTCGTATATTAACTACTGAAGAAAATTTTTTTTTAAATCCTGCTATTGCACACAGATCCGTTGCTTAAAGCTTAGCAAAACAAGGAAACGAGGAGAGAGAGAGAGAGAGAGAGATAGAGAGAGGGAGAAGTGGGGGTACTGGAAATAGTGGTCCTTTGTCTGCAAGCGACCCAGGAAGGAAGGATCCCCATAGTACACCCAGTATCCTCTCTCTCTCTCTCTCTCTCTCTCTCTCTCTCTCTCTCTCTCTCTCGCTTTCCTACCCCTCATCCCAAATCTTCTTCTCTTCCTCCCCTCTACTTCCACCGTCTCCCATCACCCATCCCCGGTGCCCCCCCCCCCCCCCCCCCCACACTCTCTCTCTCTCTCTCTCTCTCTCTCTCTCTCTCTCTCTCTCGCTTCTTCGTCGTCTCCTTCCTCAAAAATCAGGTTCCACTGCCGGGCTGGTTCTCCTTACAAGACAAGAATCTCAGGATCCCTCTCTCCTGCTGCTCTCTCTTTTGTTAGGACAGATACCAAAGACTCCTCCTCCTCCTCTCCTCTGGTCTTTTACTCATCTTTTTTTTTTTCTTCTTTCTTTCTTTCACAGAAATAAAGTATGTTCTTCAACTTTTGCTTCTATATATTTAAGGAACTAATGGTTTAATGGATCCATTATGAATCTTTAGGTAATTTCTGTATTTTTATATGCGAGGGAAAATAACGTATTGCAGGTAATTATTCCTCAGTTGAATGAGGGGTCTCTTTTTTGGGGGACATTTTCAATTTGGCATCTCCTCAGAGTCATGATTATGAAAAAGTACTCAGAAAATATCATTGCAAAAGATGTCCATTTCACCGCGTACTCGTCTCGTCTCTTTCAAGGAGTCTTTAGGCAGAGTGGATTTTAACGTGAAATTATTCGCTTGGTTTTTATACTTTTTGCTATATATTGTTATTCAGTATTTGTATCGTGCTTTGGTGTTTTGGTATACTGTAGTAAAGACGTTACTTAATCTAATAATTTCCTCTCTCTTCTCTCCGTCCTCCCATCTCTCTCTCCTCTCTCTCTTCGCCTCTCCTCTTCCTCTTTTTCCGGGGAAAAGTTAAATTTTTGTTTTTTTGCATTATACTTTATATATTGTTATTCAGTATTTTTTTCCCTATTTTTTGCATACTGCTAAATAATCTAAACCAACCTCAAAACTCTCTCTCTCTCTCTCTCTCTCTCTCTCTCTCTCTCTCTCTCTCTCTCTCCTTTACCTGGAAAATGTTGATTAATCCCGAAGGTTTTTATTGTAACTTTATGAAAACTGCCTTAAATCACTCAAGAAAGCGTTTAGCGGGATTAAGTTAATTTCTCCCAGAAAAATCGTCTTCAGCAATTTTCTAATTCCTTGCTTATTACAGCACAACGCTGTCAGTTTGAATACCGAGAACTCGGCTTCTGTTTATTACTACTGAAAAAGTAGAAGGGAATGTTCTGCCCTCGCTTTGTCAGAGTTCTGGAGAGGTCCCCCCGGCCAGGTACCTTGAAATCAGAAAGCTTGATACTTAGGGTAATAATTACCTCAATTACAGTCATTCATCTTCATTATATAAATAATGATATTCCCTCGTAACGCCTCTTGCCATTCATTCATTTCCTGCAATGCCAAAAGTTAAACTGCTTTGAATCCATTCATTTTTATTTTACCTACACTTTTTTCTTTCTTCTCTCTGTTTTTTTTTTCTTTTTTTGTGGCTGGAAACACAATAGAACTATTTTCGCACTCTTCGTTTGACATCAAAAGAATTCAGTCAAGCCCATCGTTGTGTTGTGCGCGTTTTTTTTTTTTTTCTTTTCTTTTCTTTTCAGTTATCAAAAGCTTTCACGGAACTGCAATTGTGGAGGCCACGAGAAGCCGAAATGAATGATCTGTACCTCCGAGAGTTTTAGGATGTTCAATTGTGCTACGAAAATCTACCGTCTCGGTGGAGATAGGATGCAGGAGCTGCCCCGATCTCATTTCAGGGAAGAAGTTCGATCAGATCGGAGATGAAAATGCAGCTTCTTGTCTCGGAAACTCATCCAATAGGATGTTAGAATACACTGCGAGAATCTAAGCTGGCGTTAGATTGTTATTCATATTGTTCGTTTCGAAGACCCATTTTTAACATCACCAGAATAGTTCCTACTGTCTATATATTTCATAGGAAAGGATGATAAAATAGGCAGCGAAGAGATATAGTCTCTAAAGCTTTTATGAATTAAATCTGATTTGTTATTATTTTCCTTGTCTTCGTTTGCAGATAGCAATAAGAAGAGAAGCGAACACATTTACGTGCACTTCGTCCAAAATAGCGCTTACGTGTTAAGTGAATGTCCCTGTTATCTCTGTTACCTGTACAGTACAGAGAGTCTCCAAAGCTAGCACAAATTTTGTTTTTTTAAGGCGACAACCAGGTGCCAGATAACAAAAAACAAAAACAATAAAATAGATAAAAGCATACACTATGCAGAAGAAAACAAAATGATGAATTCGAGCCCGCATATTTACGCAACGATTGCGATTTCTAATATATGTATAGAATTGCAAGTTCTTTTAAGGATTAAGATAGGTTCGTAGGAGGAAAGGAAATGAATACTATGTTTTTCTTTTCTTGCTTCAGATGGTTCAAACGGATTTAGGGCAATATTCATGCCAGACGTTTGCCTTGATTCTGTATTCCAAGGACACACGTCATTTCAGGTCCCTTCATTGTAATGTGTTGGCTAAGAGTTTATGTATTTCTTAGAAGTCTATTCTTTACTGTTAGCGTTTTCATTAACATCCAATTGAGTTTCATCTTAAAAACAACTGCATACTTTACTTGAAACTTTAGATCTCAAGAGCTTCTTTTACAGCAAGGAATGATGCAGATATTTTGGTGCAAAGATATAGTAAATTAATCTTCAATATTTACCGCCTATAACGACAAAGCTTGTCCATCAAAATAGCTTTCATATTGAAATATCATCAACAGTTGTTTCATGAGGTATGATCTATTATTTGATCTATCAGTTTGGAATCTCCTCTTTCTTCTTTTATTTGAATACAGTCAGACAAACATTTTCCCATTTTTTAGGCCGAGAACTGAATAAAAAATTAATAAAAATCCTTAAGCTGGAGAATAACTAAATTGCATTTATTAGCCATTTCAGGACGAACAGAACGGGATTAATGGACACAGTTATAATTTTCATTACAATGTTAATCATGGTGGTGTGTACCTACGTACAGTCCATCACTAAATTATTCATTTTTTCGTTAGATCCAGAATATACGTTTGTTTCACGTCCAGAGTTTACTGTTTTCAAAATACTCCTGTCTTACATTCTTACATATTGCGTTGGTCAATTTTTACATCTCATAAAATAAATTCTTAAGTATGTACATTCCAATTATGCATACACACACACACACACACACACACACATATATATATATATATATATATCATATATATATATATATATATATATATATATATATATA
>NC_087204.1:40776277-40791277 GCF_015104395.2 Macrobrachium nipponense
GTACGTATGTATACCTCTTACATGTAATTTTGTCTGCGAGTGTGGCACAAGCATTTAAGAGAGGCCAGAGACTTATCGGAATGCTTGCAAGCTTCATTTCGGTAAAGTATAAGAAGAACACAGAGTTTCAGGAAACTGAAATATTCCCTGTCTTAGATATGATGACGATTAAGGATTATTACAAATTTAGATAACCCTAAAAGGAGAAACAAACATTACCCGGCGACATTGAAGTAAGAAGGAAGTAGAAAAAACACGGACAGACAGATAGAGAAATGAAATGAGAAGTAGGGCAGGAGAAGAATAAAGATGAAGAAATAAAAAATATCCATTCGTACTGATGACAAGAGGAGAACGAGCATCCTGACGCAGCATGCAGGGTGAGAGGCGACGACAGGGGCCGAAAGGAAGTAGAGACAGACAGACGAAGAGGCAAAAGCGCATTCTGCTCCCACACGAAAGGTGAGAGGTGAGAACGAGACGGAAATGACATGAATGCTGGAAGATTCATTTCAAAGTAGCACATATGTACGTCGGCAAGAGAAGCTTTGTCTGGAAGTATTTTGTCTCATTCCTTCCGCGAAAAGGTTGCAATTTCCTAAACGTTACAGCGACAGCAAGTCGGAGGAAACGCACAGTGCTTTTGCTCGCGAAAGGACATTTAGTTTCTGAGAAATAGTCAGCGAGAATGTTGCGAAATCACCGGTCTGTGAGGAGTCACACCCGCTTTCGAGAGCTTGACATTTTTGTAGCAATTCTTGTATCTTGAAAATAATTAGGCTTTTTGACAAGTTGCAATAAGTAAACATAACCAAGCTTTTAATAAGTGCTCCAAGTAGAAAGTTTGCCAGCCGAGGTTTTGACATGCTCCTTTCCCTCCAAAAAATAACATATACTCCCATACACGTTCCCTCCACTCCCAGCTGGCAGTAATAAATATATAATTGTTACAGAAATTCGTATATCTTAAAAATGATTAAACTTTTAATAAGCGCTCAAGTCAATAATTAAGCTTTTTATAAAGGCTGCACGTCAATAATTAAGCTTTTAATAAGTGCTACAAGTTTACAAGCTTTTAATAGATACTACAAGTAAATGAATAAATCTTTTAAGAAGTGCTCCAAATAGAAAGTTTGCCAGCCGAGGTTTTGACATGCTAAAAAGATGACATATTCTCTTATACAAGTTCCCTCCACTCCAAGCCGGCAGCAATTAATATATAACTCCCTTTATTTTATTCATATCCCACTTTCCTTTTGCTAGCAAGACAACTCAGCCTTCTATTTGGACACCAAGTGCCTAGCTAAACACCAAAATATGAAAAACAGTGGCTGATCAGTCTGCTAGTTCTATTTTTAAACCTGCAGCCCGTGGAGCGTTCGAACTTTCACCAAATTTTTATTTTGAATCTCCTAATATATAATAAGCATAACAAGGATGAAAGAAATATATTACAATAGTAATAGGGTAACTTCTTTTGCCGGGTGAAAACTGAGATAACCATTTGTGATTATCTCTTTTTTTTCTGAAGTATTACAGCAATTCCCTCTGCTTGCCATTTCAAAAGCAAGCCCTTTGTTACTGCATCAATAAAGCATTTGTGGCTAGATTAAAAGGTATTGTAACTTGCATCTCTTGCATCTCTATCAGTTCCATTCGGTTCACTTTGATGCAAGGCAAAACAATATTCTTCGTTTACTGTTCATCTTCGGATAGAGCAAACCTAAAAGCCCAAACTATAATTTCTTTCTTCATATGAATCTTCCTATCAATTCCTTTCATATGCACCTCCGGCTGCACGTAAAAAAATCCTGTTGTGCACTCCTATAAAATCTTCTTGATCTCCTGTGGGAAGATTATTGCTTCATAACAAACTGTGGGCGGGACAAGAACGCTTGAAGGACAGTCCTTGCATACCTGGCTTAGGATGACTCATGTTCCTGGCCTGGCACACACACACACACATATATATATATATATACATATGTATGTGTATTGTAAATTATAGAATATATATGTCTGTATATATATATATATATATATATATATATATATATATATATATATATAATATATATATATATATATATATATATGTATATGTACATATATATACACACGCATACATACATATCATACAGTGTCACGGCAGGCCTGTTGAGCTCGACGTGAAATAAAACGTAAATGACTGATAGTTAAATCTTGTCGAAATATAAGTAGATAACTGTTGGGGAAAATGAAGAAAACCTTCATGGCTGGGACGATAAAGCGGTTTCCTTGGCCATGGTTCATTTATATGGCATTTTCTTTCACACTTTCACTTTTATGAAGTCGGCTTTGCCGTCAAGCTAATTTTTGTCTCCGCCCTAGAAAGAAGACAAAATGGAGTTAATCCTTTAATCAAGCGAAAGGAGAACAAGAGGATTCAGATACATTGGATTTATCAACACCAAAGAAACTTACCCTTCATAATCAATTTTATATGCTTTATATATTCAATTTATATATATACACATATATATATATATTATATATATAATATATATATATATATATATATATATATATATATGCATATATATGTGTGGTGTGTGCGTGGACATTTACATATGTATAAGCGAAAATCACAGGGAAATAAGCGGTTTGGCGAGTTGCTTATTCACATCTGATATTTTATAATATAATATATATATGTATATATGTATATATATAAATATATGTATATATTATATATATATATATATATAGTTAATATATAGATATATTTACATATATGTATATGTATATAATATATATATATATAATAAATATTTATATATATATATATATATATATATTTACATATATATATATATGGGTGTGTGTGTATATATTTATAAATATATATATATATATATATTATATATATATATATCCCCAAATGTTGAGGCACAAATACCCCTTGACATCGAACTCTCCTAATATTGGAATAACTTTCACCGAAATGCTTTTTGGATTCTACGGGGAATGACTGAGATTGTGGACTTATCTGCTAAGCCACCATGAGAGATTTAAAGCTGATTCCTACTCTTCTGTGGTTATTAATTTCGAACTCAGATTCTGTACACAGATTCGAAATGATCCCATCTCTACCCTGAAAAAGTGGTTATTACAAATATATATATTGTTGATGCACAATTAGTCACTCTTAATCGAAAGATCCTATTGTTGGAGCGAAAAAGTTTTATGCTTTCTTTGTTTCTCAAGTCCACTTATTATTATTATTATTATTATTATTATTACCATTATTATTATTATTATTATTATTATTATTATTATTATTATTATTATTATTATTATTATTATTCTAATAGAGTCTCAAGGATGACTGACAAGGAATGCAAGAGTTCCAGATAATATTTATTTCCATTATAATCATTATAACTATAGAACTATTATTACTGTTATTGTTATCTTTTAGTCTAGTATGTTCACTAGAATAGAACTCTCAATTGTGAAGACACGATAAGGAGATAGAAGATGACAAAAAGAGAAATATATGTGTATATGCATCATATACTTATATATATTTATATATATATATGTATATATGTGTGTGTGTGTATAATATATATATATAGATAGATAGATAGATAGATAGATTTATGTAAATGTATAAATGATTATGAAAGCAATGATACGAAATCATCTCTCGAGGTTTGAAAATAGCAGTGACGACCACAGTGACTTTTGCACTACTGGCAACTCAGCAAGGCTTCATGTTTGGGATGGCCTCTCCATTATTAACGGATTTCAAGTATTCATGGGGTCACGAGCACTTATCTTCTAAAATAGGTAGAGGGTAAAATGGGTACATTTTCTTGACGCAATATTCCTCCCTGTTCCTTTTTTTTTCCATTCGTTCTGGAGTACTGATCCTGTTTAACTCTTAAGTATAGATGCGACATAGTTTATCCTAAAATAGGGATAAGAATTGTATCTCTCAGAGGTGTAGAACAAGTATTATAACTTTGTAAGACTAAGTAAAATAGTTTTTGAAATATCATCATTATATTTACAGTTATAGTTGACGATAATTCACGAACGTTATTGGCAAATACTTGTTATGCCGTAAAGCTGAAGTTTCAGGACAGCAGCAAATTCAGCTAGGTATAGATTAAAGATGGATTGAAGGTAATCGAACTCGGGAAGGTATTATGAACTACAAATTTGCATATAGCAAGAGTAATGGAATGTTAGTTATTTTCATATTAGCCAATATTAGAATATCAGAATAGACCCAAGCGGCTACTTCCAACTTAACGATTTTCCACAGAATAACGTCCAGATATGGAAAACTAAAAGATTTTAAACTGAAAGAAAAAACTATTAGAAAACATAGATGTAAGGGAGCACAAGGCTCTCTTAACTTTAGGAGCACGAAGAGCGTATGAATCTTAGAGAAAATCGTATTATTATTTTTAAACGAACAGTAAACCTCCTCAGCCCGTATCACTGAAGCTAAAAGCGATAGCTTAACATCACGATGCGCACCACCTACTATGAGATTCAGGGCCTCTGTAACACGGTTTTTTCGCAATAACTTTTTATCTATGCATTTCATAAATATAACGCTTATTCAGAATACATATTATATCAACACATAAATTTTGAGTGTATTCTGCACTACGTAGGTTGAATAAATTTGGTACTTATAATGTAAAAGTGACCTTTTTTGAAGACGGGCCAACTTACTCAGAGAAAAGGTTTCGAACGCACTCGTTACGTAACTTATGACAGCATTTCTTCCCTCTTTCTCGATGATTGGCTATACGTAACGAAGGCTAAACCTCTGGCAACAATGACATACAAATTTAAATACAAGCAAAGCAGTACACCTTTATGAACTCTGGAACCTCTCCAATGATAATTGTCATAATGAACAAACCAACAAAATATGTTAATAAATACAAAAAACACTCCCAAAATAAGTTTCCAAAGAAATTACAGTCTACTTTATAGGTCACAATCAGATTGACAAGATGTAGGGAATAGTTGGTAATTATCAAAAACATAGTAGACAAGCTTGATTTGATAACTACTATATCCAATGTCAAGCAATTTTTATTTATTGGCTATCTACCTATTTACTGAAAAAAATAGCCGGTACCGTATATTGGCTTTAAACCTTCACCAATAATTAACGTCAGAATGGTGACTTCATGAGGCTCCACCCACTTTCGCCTCGTTATAATTCAGGATAACACTGAAGGCTACCATGGGCATTGTTGGATTAGAAAATTTAACTTCTGGCTATAAAAACTAATTTCTCGAGTAGTTGTAAGAAGTGCTAAATGATCCTCAAGGATCCCAGCAGTTTTGGGCCTGAAACGTTTAATTATGTATTATTATGCTATACTGTTGCGGGCACTACTGGGCTACAGTAGTATTACTACGCTAGCACTGATACCCCACCCACATCTATGTATCGTTCCGCCATTCATAAAGTCTTTGGGTTTCAAAGCCGATGGAATTTCTGTCTGGTGGATGGGCGGGGGCAACATTTGTCAAAAGGTGTTTGTTTACCTTGCTTACGTAATGAATGTTTTTCGACTCTTGGCTCGTAATCATTGGCCATGGCGTCGGGCTAGATAATTTTTTTACTATATAAAAAACTAAAAAACTATCGGGTTTAGGTTATTGATAATGCTGACAAAATTTGTGTGTGATTGTAAAATATACATATGTCAACTTTCAGCTACATCCGATGCTTTGACAAGGAGCAAAGTCCAAAAAACCGTGTTACAGAGACCCTGAATCTCATAGTAGTAGTAAAAATTCGTTGATATCCGCAACGGATATTCACTAACAGCTAGATAAAACAAGCTTCATAGTAGGGAAATGAAAGACATCCGGGTCTGAGCAGTGAGATATCTTTGTACCTCAATGGTATAAGGACGCCGACAATACCTAAACCGTCAGTCAAAATGCAAAAAAGAAGAATTTCCTAAATCAAGCTATCCCTATGGTTAGCGCAGATTAGATACACAGGCACTTATATAAAATAAGAAAGCTTTTACCCCAGCTAATTTCGTCTATTTCGTCTGTCATCGGGTTGGCAGCTTACTTAACTTTTGAAAACTTTGTAGCGTTTTATGAAAAAAAAAAAACACTAAATGTTTAATGTAAGTTGAATGATTATAACTTACGGGCTGATTAAAAGCATATACTTGAATGATATTTTTTATATACGAAATTTTGTTGCGTACAAAGATTCCCCTAACATTCGGCCCCTATGAATGACTAGGCCCATTGCCTTAAAAATCTTGTGTGCCCCTGCTGCAACAGGCAATGCATTGTGTACCTGGCAGTTAGTCTACTAAGGTGACACAATTGTAGATAACAGCAGATCTCCCTCTCAAAGCAGAAAGGTATCATCGTATGGTGTGTTCATATATATATATATATATATATATATATATATATATATATATATATATATATATATATATATATATATATAATATACACTATCTAAACAATCTGGCGTTGCCTGGGAAAACTGAATGTTAACTGATACTCTCTCTCTCTCTCTCTCTCTCTCTCTCTCTCTCTCTCTCTCTCTCCTGTTAAGATAGTTACTTCAGTTACCTTGCCCAGAATCTGTGACAATTTGTATTTCACCACTTCTCACCCCTATTCCTATCAGGGCTGAACTTGCCTTGAAAACTGGGTATTAGGTACTGATATCTGTCATTTTTCACATTTTCTTTTTCACCTCTTTTCACCACCCACCCCTTGATATCAGGGCTGAACTTGGACTTAAAGGGCATCGAGAATATCACTGTTCATCTCAGTATCTTCGAAAATTATGGATTAGACACTAATATCTGTAGTCTTTGGTTATTTTTACATGTCACCACCTTTCCATTCCAGCTTACCCCTCCTTCCTATCAGGGCTGAACTGGAACTTCAAGGGAATCATGAGTGTCACTGTTCACCTCTGTGGCCTTGAAAACTATGAATTAGACACTAATACCTGTAGTTTTTGGTTATTTCTACATGTCACCCCCTTCTCGCACCCCCGATCCCCCATTCTTATCAGGGCTGAACTTAGACATAACAGACATAAAGGGGAATGTCACTGTTCACTCAGCAACCTCGAAAACTATTGATTAGACACTAATATCTGTTGTTTTCAGTTATTTTTATATGTCACACCTTCCCACCCAGTTCTCAACTGCTGCCCGCCCACCCTTCCTGTCGGGGCTGAACCTGGATTTAAAGGGCATTGGCGGTGTCACTATTCATCTCAGCAACTTCAAAAACTATGGAATAGACCAGTGATTCCCGACCTTTATACTTTCAAGGAACCCCTAGAACAATTTTTCCTATGCTAGGGACCCTTTATCTACAGGCACCATATATATATAGATATATTAATATATATATATATATATATATATTATATCTATATATATATATATATATATAATTATATCTTATTCTATCACTGCAATTCAAGCTGTGTAAATAAGTGCAGATCACGCGTCATTTGCAATACATATTCATTTCAAGACTTCTTGCAGAACCCCTGATGATGACATGAGGAACCCCAGGGTTCCACAGAACCCTGGTTTGGAATCGATGTATTAGACACTAATATATGTCATTTTGGGTTATTTTTTCATTTCATCCCTTTCCCACACACAACCCCTCCCCTTTCGGCCCGGTGATGACTTACCCCTCCGATAATATTCTCTTATAGATGGTTTATCTTATAAGATGGTAAGTCATACGTATACAAGTTTGATTGATATTGCTGTATGCTTTTCAGAGTTTTGCTGGAATGCAACACACACATCCATTTATATATATATATATATATATATATTATATATATATATATATATATATATATATATATACTGTTCAGGAATTCTTGTTAGCTCCAGTAACTTATTGGCAGCAGGATCATACAGGAACATGACTTTTAAGAAAATTCGTTTATGCAATCGGAGTCTGAAGGACAGAAGCGTGACTGTGCAAGAGTAAACAGCCATTAAGTACGGCCGAAATCTGATTGTGATTAACTGTATCGCGGCGACTGAGAACTAAAAAGGGAGGAAGAAAACCTGAACTTTTCCTATGAGGAATCATTTTCTGCAGTCTTACTGAGTAGAAGTCTTTTAGACGACGTTTTCCTGATTCAGGATTCTTCACAAGGGGATGTCGGGTGATGCTCTTGCACAAAAAAAAAAGAAATAAAAATGTAAATCATTTAAAAAAAAAAAAGTCACGCACTAAAACCATTTACGAAATGTTTTCCTTATGCGTACGTTACCCCTTTTTTAACTTTGCTTTTCTTTACATTTTCCTTCTCTTTAGAAAATTTAATGATTTGCAATTTTTTATCATTCTTATCAAGTTGGTCATTCTTTAATTAAAGTCTCAAGGAGATGTAGGTGAGGGAAGTGTAAATGTGATTGTCTGGAAACAGGTATCAATGGCATAAGGAGCTTTCATCATCGGAAGATACGTTTTACGTAATAATGTTAGCTGCTATTCAAAAAGAAAAAAAGTTATGTTCTGAAGCCTCTAGTCAGATATTTGACAAAAGTTATAATGAAGAGGGATAACATTAAAGTAAACCAATGAAGAATATAAAGAAAAAGTTTCCATTCCTTACAGGAGTTGGGGCTATAAAGAGATGTAACTGATTTTTGGCTACGATTTTTGGTAACAAATGAAAAGAAAGGATAACAGCTGTGATGGATGATGAAGTAAAGGAAATCTACATTAAGAAAGAAGACTTAAAACTGAAGAAAAATATATTACATTGGTTCCAAGAGCATGCCTTAAGATGAGAGCTCTCGATAATAAATGTTAGGTTGATAGATGAAAAATTAATGCTGGCAGCTCAAGGACGAAGAATCTGTGCTTATACGTACGTACGTACATGTCCCCCATTAGTCCAAAATCCTCACAAACAACAACCAAAAGACTTGTAATAAAGCTCTGATGAATTCTGGTAGACTAAACACCATGAACTCCCATACTCTGTTTTTTTTCATCTGTCCATCCGGCTGTGGTGTTTGCGCATGGTAACACTGCGTCCCGGGCTTTAAATGATATCCTATTTCGAATATTAACGGTATTAACGGTGAAATTCGCATACAGTAAATTATTAAAACATTTTTCAGTTGCAAATGTACACCCAGATATCCTTTTATTTACCTAAAACTTACACATAGCGTAACCATTTAAAGCCCGGGATGCAGTGTTACCATGCGAAAACACCACAGGCGGATGGACAGATGGAAAAAAACCGAGTATAGGTAACCTCCTTCTCTGTTTTCTGGCACTTTTCTTAACCATCATCTGGCACGACGACTTCCAACAATCAAGTACTCAGCGATTGTTTGTGAAGAATTATCAATTCCTTGACTCTCCAGCTTCATCTACCATTCTTCTGGGACTGTTTTAACAGTGTATGATCTAATCAATCTAGGTTCTCCGTCACGCCTCTCGTTAATTCCCCGTAAGCCTTGCAAGATGCCTGCAGCTAGGAAGGCATAGTGTACCGGCAAATCATATCAGCTTCGCTGCGCAGTCTCGCTCTGACATGAGAAGGAAAACAGCCGGAATTAGGAGAACATCTTTAAGTAGCACAATCAGGGTTTGAGTTGCAGGGCTGTAGACGTGAGGCAGCATCTTATATTTGCTAATGCTGGTCAAAGGCAAACAAGCTATAAAAGTTGGATGGAATTTCGTTCCGAAACTTTCTCTTGTTTTGTCATACCAAGGATTTGTTAGTTAAAAATGTGTACAGCTAAAACACTCCCAAGACTGAAAGATATGGGGCCGGGGTTTAGCGGAGAGAGTGTTCAGGATACACAATACCACTGTAATAAAGTGCAGGTAGAGCGATTTGTATTCATAGACAAAGCGTTTATGTATTCCTGGTGAATCTGCGTTGGTAAACAATGACTTATTGGTAATAATCCGGATCGCTTTCTTCCTAAATTGTTGTTACTACCACTGTCGTCGTTGTTGTGATGATGGATTCTGGTGGTAATAGTTTTTCTCTTGATTTTCCTGCTTTCGGTGCTGAAGTTGCCAATCTTTTTCCCTATCAAGTCACAAGGAACATAAGCGATGAATGACTTTTTTTAAAGGTCGGTTCCCGCTTGTCTTTTTCGACTGTCAATGGACAATATTGGCAGAGAACCTAAAAGATTAGCTGATTTCATCAACTGGAAAATAACCCCCCAAAAAATACACCTTTATTTAACGTATTAAACTTTAGACAGAACACTTTTATTTTTATATTTTTATAAAGAAAGCTCTTTACAAGAGAAGGAGGACTGATGTGACCCTACTAAATTCCTTCATTTCTAGTAATGTTTGTTCTTTTACTGATCAGAAACTAAAAATAATTTTTTTTTTATGTGTGTTATTTGCGAGGAAGACTCACAGAACACTCGAGAATACCTACCAAGTTGTGCAATGAATAGTAACTTCAGTGTCTACGAAATAAATGAATAAATTTTGTCTGTTATATCTAGTTTTATATCTGGCTTATAGATTACGTCTTCAGCAGGATACAAATTTCAAGAACAGTTATTGAGCATTTAAGACAAAGTCCCAAAAAGGAAGGCAAAACGACAGTGTATATAGGTATTGCTACGAGCGTCCTTTTGGACACAGTAAAACGATCCTTTATTGTCGGGATGTTGTTGAAAGCCGCGGGAACATTTTTGACTTAGCCTCTTTTCTATGTTTCCAAGCACCATCTCGTAGTTGACAAACGTTCCTAATTTCATTTTAGCGACTTGTCAAACGTGATTCATTCCCTATCATCTGCTTGTCATACCCTGCTACCAGCCATACAATAAACCCCAAGGGTCAACAACACCTAAGGGAATCGTGCCCCCTTTGCCATTGTATTTATTCCATTGTATTACAGTCCCTGATCTAATATGACAGAAGTCATTGACAGGTAGCAGCCCCTTCACTTGCCAGAATTCACATTATCTCACGGGAGGTCCATCTGACCTGACCCTTTCCTTGCCATTGTCATTGGAGCCTTTAGCGGCCACAACTTCTCCCCCCCCTCCTCACACTACATTCAAACCTACTGACCTGAGCCTCCCGACCTAAGCTTGCACTATTGTTCATTTTCCACACCAATGACCTCTTTAAAGTACCTGCAAAGGATCAGCGGCAGAGACGAAAGTATCCAAGCCGATCAATCCAGTTTGAGGAGTTCTATCCGGTTTTGGGAGAGACATATCCAGTTTGGACAGAATGCTTTCAGATTCGTCAAAACGGGTTATAAATATGACCTGACCTGGCCTATCAATATGTGCTTTCCCCTAGCCAGCACCCTAGGTAGTATGTCCTGCATTACGACCTAACCAGCCCTGCAGTCTCATCCCATTCCGAAGACTTGTCACGGCCAACATCTTGGCCCGCCATTATCTCCGACTTGTGTTTTGGTGCTGTGCTCGGCTAGCTTACCCTTCAACTACATTGTTCCCCGACCTGACTCTGTCTAAACGTCTGCCCTGACAGCCCTACTGAATTCACTGTTCCTAAAGTTCCTGAGGGCGCTGCCTGGTGAGGAGTGCCTTTCCCTTTTATTCTGTTCACAGATGCATGCCCCCTTTGAGTCATTGTAGTAGTTTTTGCACAAGGCATATTTATGAGTAGAGCCAAATTTTGAATTTCTCAAAATAAACTTAATACCCGTCATGCAGACTATGACAGTAGTAACTTGAACTATCAACATTAACATAAAATGTTGGAGCCCAAGACTTGGCACTGGCAGAACGCATTTGTGTCACTGTTGGACTACAGGAGGAGGCACCCAATGGGTCGGTCTACATGAATCTGCAAATCAACGTTGAACACAGGATACTAAAGATGGTTAACCTACTTACAGATGGTAAAAGGCAAAGAGAGACTTACACAAAATATTACATTAATGCAATGAAATTACTATTATCAATGTGGCACACACTAATATCATTTGAACACTTAATTCATGCGAATATCACAATTGCTATGACTCACATGGGTTTCTGATGGAGACAGGAATAAGAATGGGAATATGAGAAAACAGTCACAATAGGGAATGAGTGCAAGGAACAGTAGGTGAAGAGCTGCCAGAACAATTTCCAATTTCAATTACCTTAATACATGGACAGGACAAGCGTAGATTGAGCCAGGGCATCAGAGGAAGGTCTTTGGTCACTTGCAGGGCTTCCATCAAGGAATCAAAAGGGTAGGCACTCCTCATCAGGCATCACCCTTAGGAACTTCAGGAACAGTGACTTCGGGAAACAACATAGTTGAAGAGTAAGCTAGCCGAGTACAACATCAAGTCACAAGTCGGAGAGAGCAGCAGGCCAAGATGTCGGGCGTGACACCACTTCAGACTGGGACGAGACCGCAGGGCTGGTTAAGGCATAATGCAGGATATACTGCCACAGTGCTGGCTAGGGCAAAGTGCCATTTGGTAGAACAGATCAAGCCATATTTATACCCTTTTTTCAGGAATCTGGAAGCATCCTTTCCAAACTGGATATGTCTTTCCCAAAACTGGATTGCACCCTTCGAACTAGATTGATCGTCTTGGATACTTTTATCTCTGCCACTGATCCTTCACGGGTACCTGAAAGAGGTCATTGGGCGCCGGCAGAGGAGGTGTGAAAAAAGAACAATAGTGCTAGCTTAGGTAGCGAGGCTCAGGTTAGTAGGCGTGGATGCAAGCTTAAGGAGGCAGAGTCGCGAATGCAGAAGGCTCCAACGACAATGGCGAGGAAAGGGTCGGGTAAAATGGTTAAGGGTCAGGTCAGACTGACCTCACGTGAGATGGTGTGAATTCTGGCAAGTGAAGGGGGTGCTACCTGCTAATGGCTCCTGTCAAATTAGATTGGGTACTGTAATACAATGGAATATAATGGCAAAGGGGTCACGATTCCCTTAGGCTGACAATTCGTTAAAATGAAATTAGGATAGTTTTCCAACTATAACGTGAAGTTTGGAAACTATAGGAAAGAGGCTAAGTCAAGAATATTCTCACGGCTTTTAACAACATCTGGGCAATAAAGGAACATTTTGCTGTGTCCCTGACATCCTGACATCCTGACATGAAGCAGTTCAGTTTAGTTCTTTAGTTTTCTCTCTATTTCGAATTCTACCTTATTCTCAAACTTACCCTTTGCGTTATTCCCTCCAATGTTAGCTTTGGGCGAGGAAAATAAAAATAAAAAAAGATAGTCCAAAAGGACGCTTATAGACCTATATGTAAATATATGTATATATGTGTATGTGCGTCTATATATATGTGTGTGTGTGTATATATTAAGAAGTCTTAATACATTCTGTTTGGGAATGTGTGTGTGTGTGTGTGTTTGTCTATGTACACGCTGGTGAGAGATAAATAAAGAGAGACAGAGAAAAAAATTCCTTAAGAAATCTTCTTACTTCAGACATTTCATTTACATTGCCGTATTACATAGGTTATTCCAGACGGAGAAGGAGGGAGATGGAGAGATACATAGCCCCGGAAAGCCTCCAACTTCCGGCATTTCATCTACAATGTAATACTATAGGAGTTGTTCCAAGAACAATTTCATGCTGAATCTGAACAAGACATCAGTAAAAGTCTAGACGACACCGCAAAAGGATAAGCATAAAAATTCTGTTGTAATATATATTAAGACCTAAATCATAATAGTGAACATTCCAATAGTATCTAATAAAAATCAGAGTTTCTGTTAAGCTCATGAGTCTTACTTCAGTAGTTTTCAGATTATCAAAAAGTCATAATGCATGGAAAACAAGGTCTTCAGAGGAAGTTTTATTGCAAACAATGACGCTTATCATCAGCGAATTTCAAAATATGGACACCACCAGACAACGAGAAATGATTCCCCGACAAAGACGTTTATCTTTATATTGATGTTACACAAACAAAAATATCATAAGACTGCAGTGTGTTTTGAAGGAGAGTATTTAAATTCATCCTAACGAATTAATTGAGGCCTCAAATTATGGAGGGGCACTGATGAACTGCAGTCTCTCCTCAGTTCTGAAGCAGGCAATCTACCCTTAGTCAGACCAACAGTCATTGTTGCCTGAAATATGAAGTTACTATGAATAATCTGAAATATATAAATTACTACTTTTCTACAGTAAATATGAATCATTCACTGAATCTCAAATAATGTATAGTTACTTTTACATCTTGCATCAAGAAAACAGATTACAAAGATACGAATGATTACATTTATGATAAAAACTCCGGGAACTGTTCATAAATTACTACAATGTGTTTCGTCTTATATTTATTTGTCTCCTTTCCGAACAAGTTGATGGCAAAAAAGCTCATTCTTCAATACTGTGTTGCATATCACAGAATATCTAGCTCTAAAGATCTGTATAAGATTTCAAAATTATTTGGTGCAGCCAGATATAGCCGATACAAGTGGTGACCTTGGAACAACTCAGAAAAATGTGTCTCGTCGTACTGAGGGCTCTTGTATCTCATCGTCACACGTGGAGCGATGATGACCACAAAAGTCACTGAGGAACATGATATTTATGTTAATATGTGACTAGCGCTCTCTCTCTCTCTCTCTCTCTCTCTCTCTCTCTCTCTCTCTCTCTCTCTCTCTCATAACTTTTATCATTGCTCTTATCGTTTACTTCACATTTTGTTTATGTTATGATATTCTAACCCTTGCTCGTGTCAGTTGAGAAATTCTTGCCATACACCTCGTTCATGTCCCTGGAGACACTTATGATCTACACAGATAGGTCGTGAAATAGGTCAATCCTATTTCAAAAAAGTAGTATGAAGTCAATCAAATTCAATGTCTGCCTCATCAGGGCTTCGCTATCATCCCTCTGAGGTCTAACGGAATTCGTTAACGCAAAATGGTTCAGCCTGTACGGTCCTTATCATGCGTCTTACTTCCAGAATGTTGAATTTTCTGCCTGCCTCCATAA
>NC_087204.1:40796277-40801277 GCF_015104395.2 Macrobrachium nipponense
ATACAGATATAATGTTTTATATATAATATATATTATACTATAGCATATATATGCGTGTGTGTGTTATGTATTTGTGTATGTACATATGTATATATATATATACATACACATATGTATACATATGTATATACATATATATACATACTTATGTTAAGAATTAGATTTTTTTTATATCAACATTCATTAACGTTCAGAAAATATACGCAAAACTCGAACAAGTAATGTACATGATGTTCCTTATCCAGTTCTATGTTAGGAGTATGACACAGTTGCACAACTATATACATTTTGCATTTATTTTTTAGAACTCGCTTGCGCTGGCATTTATTTCTATGATTATATTTGACGCATTTGCGTTAATAAAATATTCTATCGAAATAATATTTATGAAACAAGAACGCACCTTTTTTTCGCTTTAAAAACGTTGTAAATGTTTGACAGAATGAAAAAAAGTAGACAAATTTTAAGAAAGCAGGATTATATCAGAAAACCAGCAAAGCCATCTTTGCCATCATACAGGATCCTCACTGATTCATGCGTAAATGGCACCGCTACCTTGGCCGAACTATGACTTTATCCTCTCTCTCTCTCTCTCTCTCTCTCTCTCTCTCTCTCTCTCGCTCTCTCTCTCATATATATATATATATATATATAATATATATATATATATAATATATATATGTATATATATATATATATATATATATATATATGCGTGTATTTATATATATACATATATATGTGTGGGTATGTGCATGCATGTATACTTACTGGATAAACGATATCTATTCTAGAAACCAAACCTAGTGGAATATTAACCGGGAGGATCCACTTTACAAGATCTAGTGGCGCAATCTTTCAGAGCTGACAGAAAAAAAAAAAAAAAGTGTTGGACGTGAGTGAACAAAAATCTCTTCGCTTTACCACCATTAATCTAGAATATGGATAAATGGCATCCCAAAAAACCAATCCCAAAAAGAGATTATTTTCTATTTGTAGATGCAATTCCACAACCGTGTGTTTCCGAAACATTATCCATGAAATGGGGAAAAAATATCTTTCAGCGGAACTATCCATCAGTGCTAATGCATTCATTGCACAAGTGGAGGTTCTTTTTCCATGTAGTGTACCTCTCTACGGGAAGGGTGGGATGAAGCCATTGTTTTTATGCTCATTATTTTGGTGTGGAAAACGAGGTCATTCTGGAACATGTTCCGATAATAAGCAAAAGAATCACCCTGCCCATTCGCGAAAGGAAAAGTTGAGACTGGGACAGAGAAACAAAAATAGAAGAGCTAAAGGGTAATCGGGGTAAATGATGAAGCACGAAATGGAGTGTAGGAGTGAGAGAGAGATAGAGATTTTTTGTCAATGAATGAAGAATGGAAATAAATAACAGAGTACAGACGGATGATCTTCAGGGCTGATGTTATCTCCCGTTAGAATTTGATGGCAGCTTCAATCAGTAGAGAAATTTATCAAATGTTTGGTATTAAATGTTTGCCTTGGATTTAGTTACAGCAACACTGAATGGAAAAGAGAGTTGCAAGTATTAATTATAAAAATTCACGTTTTCATAACTGGTGCCTAAAGAGCAGAAACCGTCACAAGTCGAATGAATCAAATGGGCTTATGCCATTCTTGGCTAATCATTTTGTGGTTTTTCTGTGTCCACGAAGAAAAATGATACTCTGTGCTTTTTGAATATGAAAGAGGAATTTCCAAATCAAAACTGACAGCAATTTGAGATTGTTTGAAATCCCGCCACGTTTAGCCAGGTGCTTTTCACCTTATGCAGAATTAGAGACGATCATTGATTAAGCAATGACTGACTTTTCTTCAGAAACAATGCAACAAAATCTCTGTAATATCTCCATCATTCATTAATATACAATATTTTATGCATGTCTTATGTTTGTGGTCATGGAGCTGACTCTCAATTGTAATTCGATCGTCAGTCTCATAAACGAATCCGAATTTGCTCTTCTGCCAAAATGATAAAATAGAATAACAGGTTAACAAGCCTACTGGTATTGAAAAGAATAAAGGTAAATAAAAACTGGAAGAGATTGAGAATGTAGAAACCTCGTAAAATACAGATAAAAGAAGAAAGGGACCATAGCAAAGTTCATACAGCTCGTAACATGGTAGAGACGATCCTAATTCTTGGGGAGACACGTAATATAAACTTTGGAACGGGTGGGGCGAAAAAATTAAGAAAATCGGGGAGAGTTTAATAAAATGCAAGACTTAAGCAGAGAAAAGGGGAGAGCTAAACGAAACGGAGAAATGGAAGGAAAGCTGTTCATGAAGACATTACGTATAATTGCAAAGAATGATATCTGTTCTAAATTGGACGTACCGAGCGCACGTGCAAGCACAAACGATTTGTATCACAGTGAAGAAAAACAGACCTTGAACTTTTAACCTCTGCATTTATAGCTGTAAATAATTAATCTGTCCTTTTTTTTTTTTTTTTAGTTGGGAGGTTTTTTCTCCTTTTTTAGTTGGGGGTGACATATTACACTTCTTTCCTCATCCCCCTTCTATTACTCCTTTTCCAGTTAGTTTTCTGTAAAAGAAAACTATTGAGATGGCGTTGTCTGCTCGTCCTCACTTGTCTGTCCGTCCTCAGACCTTAAAAACTATTGAGGTAGAGGACTGCAAATTATAATGTTGATCATCCACCCTACAATCATCAACCATACGAAATAATAGCCCTCTATAGCCTCAGTAGTTTATTTATCTTATCTAAGGTTCAAGTTAGCCATGATAGTGAGTCTGACACCTTTACACAGGCCACTACCGGGACATGGCTGAGTTTCATACAGTATTATACGCTGTACAGAAAACTCGATTGCACCAAAGAAACCTCAGCGAAGTCTTTTCTTCTTTTTATTGCTATCATTATCATTTCACCCTACTCCCTCCCCCCTTAATAGAGGATATCAACCCTCCGGTTCTTAACAAGGCTTTTCAGATAAGGTTGCCAGTCCGTAGGGTAATAAATGTGCATTATTTATATATTGCTGTTACATTTAATTTATTATAAACATCCGCTTGAAATACGCCACACCATAAGATATGTTATTGTAGCTTTTTCATACTTCACCAAAATTAGTGTTAATAATATTTTTCTAAATCATTTCGGTATGTCATTAAAGAAGTTATTTTGGATGCAGAGGCTAGACTTGTATGTCAGTTATATTTGATATCAGCACTCAGTATCTACGTCAACAGAGAGAGAGAGAGAGAGAGAGAGAGAGAGAGAGAGAGAGAGAGAGAGAGAGAGAAATTAGTGTAAGACTTTCATTTCGAAACGTATCCCCAAAATGAATGGACTCGATAAAATATATGGCCAACCTGTCCTTATTTTATTCAATATTCGTCTTATAATTCCTGTTAGCATGATGAAATAAGCGCGTCTCCGTTACCCCGTGATGTGATCATTCCTTTCTATGCTCATATAACGTAAACACGCTTATTATTCGTATTCATCATTCTTAATTTTTCATAAGTGAGAAATTGTCATATATTTACCGTCAACAATTAAGACATCTGCAATTTACTTGCGTAACAGCTGGGGCCAGTTCACTTGATTATACTACCTTCAAAGACGTTAACAACAATGTCAAAAAAAAAAAAATAGAAAAAAAAATCACCCCTCTTAAACCAGAACGACTTACAACTTGGTGCAAATGAAGCTAAGATTCTAAATCCGGTGTTCAAACAAAGCGGGCGTCGATTTCAAAATATTTTCGTCCACGAAATCGTCGCTTTATTTAAACCTGTTTATAATTGCCTTGTCCATCTCGCCAGTGATTACGACAGGTGGTATAGTGCGGTTAAGGCCTTGGAGAGTATGGAGGGATGGTGGGGTAGTGGTTGTTGGGGGGTGGGGGCTGGGGAAGCTAATGCACTTGGCTGCCTGAGACGGGTGTGGAGGAGAGTATTGGGTGGATTGTGTGGGGGGAGGGTGGAGTCCCCTCAACCAGGACGTTGGGACGAAGGAGGGACGCAACCAAACAGCTAATCAACCAGAATTAGCGGTTGAAACAAGCAAACGCCCTCCACAATATCTAGAAGTTTCCTAATCTTCCGAAAGGATTAGTACTGTTAGTCTCTGACTGGTGTCTGCATGCGGCTCCTTCATGCATCTTATAATTAGACATGAAATGCCCTTATTTTGGCTAATTAGTCTGTCACTATCTCTGCATTGCTTCATACTTTTTAGTAACATGAAGTGTTAAGAGAAATTTAGTTCATTTTTGTTATTTTGTTGTATGAAATAAACAAGAATAACAATAATAATGCTTGCTAATGTGTATATATACATATATATATATATATATATATATATATATATATATATATATATATATATATATATGTGTGTGTGTGTATTAGTGTTTTCGATCTCTAAAAGGTTAACATGTATATATCCATTATTCTTATACACGAAGAAAAAGCAAGACAAAAAGGCTAAAGCACTCTTTCATCCAGTTTAGACAAAAGCCAAACACGGACTTCATACAGATTTTACGTAAACGCGTCAAAAATAAATATGTAAAAAAAACAAACAAAAATTATTCTTGAGTCCCAGGAAACTGTGGATTTTTAGCACCTCAAAGACAAAAATATCCCAGCAAAAAAACAAGCAAACAATGACCCGTTTCGACGTATCAGTCTGGGGGAAAAGTTGAATGCTGGCTCGGAGATCGGACAAGTAAACAAAAAAAGCAGAAAATAAAATAAGATAAAAGAGCCATTTCATTGTCCCGAGTGGCTGAATGAGTCTCGCCCCCGGAGTTCCTCAGGGAGAAGTCTCGGGCTCAAGGTCGCTGGAGGAGATTCCTCGGGTTCTGACCTTGGCCGGACACCCGGGAGGAGGACTGTCTACTGATACGTGTTCGGATTATACGGAAATAGGGCTCAGATATTATATTAGTTAATATTAAATTATATTATATATAATATAATTATATATATATACATATATA
>NC_087204.1:40806277-40813777 GCF_015104395.2 Macrobrachium nipponense
CTCTCTCTCTCTCTCTCTCTCTCTCTCTCTCTCTCTCTCTCTCTCTCATTGGGATTGCATGTATATCATTATGAATGCATGTATTATGTGGAAATCTTTTAAGTTTTCACCAATAACTTCTTTTTACAGTCAGTAATTTTTAGCAAACTGTGTATGTTCGGCGTCGGTGGTCACGATTATTGCGGTGCTAAGTTATGAAGCTAAATTAATTTATATCTCTTTGTCTGCCTGACTCTCTCTCTCTCTCTCTATCTCTCTCTCTCTCTCTCTCTCTCGCTTGTGCTCTCGCTCGCACACACGCGCTCGCACACCCGAGTTGATCGTTCGAATAAAAACGCCATGAAGAAATCATGAGTCGCTTCAATTATTGCTTAAGAATAGGACCGAAATCCTACAAATAATTCGAGGAGGACTGCATTGAGGGAAAAAAAAAAGACTGAATTTCTACAAATAATTCGAGGAGGACTGCATAGAGGGAAAAAAAAAGACTGAATTTCTACAAATAATTCGAGGAGGACTGCATTGAGGGTAAAAAAAAAAAGACTGAATTTCTACAAATAATTCGAGGAGGACCGCATAGAGGGAAAAAAAAACGACTGAAAACCGGTTATGCCTAATAAAAATGCGAGCGTTGAAAAAAAAATTTTTTCATAAAAAGATTTCTGTGATCCTAGACATTCCTCCTGTACTGTTGCGTCATCCTTGTCTCGTCTCGCTCGGCTGTGATGAAGTCATGCACCGCTGGCAAGCGTGTCAGACGACCACCGCCGTTTTGGCGATACGTCTTCATTGGAGACTCTCCCACGACGTCGCTCCCTCGGTTACATTTTAGAACAACAACATGATACACCTGTAACAACACCCTTATGAGCGTTACTCGTAGAATTATGAACTGCGGAAGAGTGTCGAAAAATGATAAATGGAGCTCGGATTAGTTTTTGAAGAGGCTTCTCAAGGTTACGGATGAATTCATTCATAAAATATTTGCATTTCAAAAATAATAATAATAATAATAATTATTATTATTATTATTATTATTATTATTATTATTATTATTATTATTATTATTATTGTATTAATAATAATAATAATAATGATAATAATAATTAATAATAATAATAATAATAATAATGAGAATGAATTATATCATTATTAGTTATTATTATTTTTTTTTTTTTTTTTTTTTTTTTGCTCTATCACAGTCCTCCAATTCGACTGGGTGGTATTTATAGTGTGGGGTTCCGGGTTGCATCCTGCCTCCTTAGAGTCCATCACTCTTCTTACTATGTGTGCCGTTTCTAGGATCACACTCTTCTGCATGATCCTGGAGCTACTTCAGCCTCTAGTTTTTCTAGATTCCATTCAGGGATCTTGGGATCGTGCCTAGTGCTCTATGATTATGGGTACGATTTCCACTGGCATATCCCATATCCTTCTTATTTCTATTTTCAGATCTTGATACTTTATCCAATTTTTTTCCCTCTCTTTCTCTTCAACTCTGGTGTCCCTTATGGTATTGCGACATCAATGAGTGATACTTTCTTCTTGACTTTGTCAATCAACGTCACGTCTGGCTCGTTTGCACGTATCACCCTATCCGTTCTGATACCATAGTCCCAGAGGATCTTTGCCTGATCGTTTTCTATCACTCCTTCAGGTTGGTGCTCGTACCACTTATTACTGCAAGGTAGCTGATGTTATTGCACAGGCTCCAGTGGAGGGCTTTTGCTACTGAATCATGCCTCTTTTTGTACTGGTTCTGTGCAAGTGCCGGGCATTCGCTTGCTATGTGGTTTATGGTTTCACTTTTCGTATTGCACTTCCTACATATGGGAGAGATGTTATTTCCGTCTATCGTACTTTGAACATATCTGGTTCTTAGGGCCTGATCTTGTGCCGCTGTTATCATTCCTTCAGTTTCCTTCTTTAGCTCTCCCCTCTGTAGCCATTGCCAATGTCATCGTTGGCTAGTTTCTTTAGTCTGTCTCATGATATTTGTCCGTGCATTGGTTTGTTGTGCCAGTCCTCTGTTCTTTCTGTCTTTCTCCTGTCTCTGTATATTTCTGGGTCTTCGTCTGCTTTTATTAGTCCTTCTTCCCATGCACTGTTTAGCCACTCGTCTTCACTGGTTTTCAGATATTGCCCCAGTGCTCTGTTTTCGATGTTGACGCAGTCCTCTATACTTAGTAGTCCTCTCCCTCCTTCCTTTCGTGTTATGTATAGTCTGTCCGTATTTGCTCTTGGGTGTAGTGCTTTGTGTATTGTCATATGTTTCCTGGTTTTCTGTATCTATGCTCGGAGTTCTGCCTTCGTCCATTCCACTATTCCTGCGCTGTATCTGATTACTGGCACTGCCCATGTGTTTATGGCTTTTATCATATTTCCGGCGTTGAGTTTTGACTTGAGTATCGCCTTGAGTCTCTGCATATATTCTTTCCTGATCGTGTCCTTCATCTCTTGGTGTTTTATATCTCCTCCTTCCATTATTCCCAGGTATTTGTATCCTGTCTCATCTATGTGTTTGATGTTGCTCCCATCTGGTAGCTTTATCCCTTCAGTTCTCGTTACTTTGCCTTATTATTATTATTATTATTATTATTATTATTATTATTATTATTATTATTATTATTATTATTATTATTATTATTATTATTATCACATATAACTGAAGAAACATAACAAATAAAGAAAAGGGAGCATAACAAATGATAATAGTAATGCATCATTTAGATATTCCTGTCTCTGAAAATAGCCAAGCAACATTTTGCAACAAACGAGAAAAGTCTAGGAGACAAATTGTTAGACAAAGGGAGAGAAGGAAGGAAGATTAATTCCCTAGGACGAAGGTAACCGGCTACAGACAAACATCTGTGACCGGTGTCCTTAAACATCTGTAAAAAATTGACCGTGTCCTTATACATCTGTAAAAAAAATTATTGGTGCCCCTAGATATTTGTAAAAAAAAAAAAAAAAAAAAAAAAAAAAAAAGTGTTTGGTGTCCTTATATATCTGTCAAAAAGTGACCTGTGTCCTTCAACATCTGTAAAAAAAACAAAAAAAGTTACTTGTGTCCTTAAACGTCCGTAAAAAAAAAGTTATCAGTGTCCTAAAACATCTGTTTTTAAAAAAGTGGCCGGTGTCCTTAAACATCTGTAAAAAAGATACCTGTGTCCTTAAACATCTGTAAAAAAAAAGTGACCGGTGTCCTTAAACATCTGTAAAAAAAAAAGCTACTGGTATCCTTAAACACCTGTAAAAAAGTGACTGGTGTACTTATACAGCTGGAAAAAAAAGTGACCGGTGTCCTTAAATATCTGTAAAAAAGTGACTGGTGTCCTTAAATATCTGTAAAAAAAGTGACCGGTGTCCTAAATATGTGAAAAGTAATTCGACAAGTGAAGGAGAAAAAATAGTAATTGAATATACTACGTGACAGCGCTTTAGAAAAACTAATCTCAAGGTCATGTAAATGGCACCATCTCTCTCTCTCTCTCTCCCTAACCTCGTCTCTCCCGCCCACAAATTTTTTTCGCTTGTCTGAAACAACTTACTTTTAGTCTAGAGAGAGAAGAGAGTAACTCTCTCTCTCTCTCTCTCTCTCTCTCTCTCTCTCTCTCTCTCTCTCTCTCTCTTCTAATTTGGTAGGTAAATTAATATGTGACTTTTCCTCCCTAACGATTTTTAGGCAGGTTTTTTTCCCTGACCATATGTAAGTTTCATTGAGCAGGTTACTCTTGTTACCTTTTTTACTTTGTGTCCCTAATATTGTAGAAAAAGCCCTCGATAAATTCAGTATAATTTTCTGTTCAATATGATAAAAATCCCATGGCCGCAAAATCTTTGCAGACTTCTGATTTTTGACAACTGAGTTTTTATTCATTTTCCTTTACTCATCTGGGAAATGGTCAGCCGCCTCTAAATTAAGCTGTAGACAGGTTTGAATAACTGAACAATTTACACAGAGTTAAAAAGATTTTTAACTCTAGTAAGCAGGCCTCTTCCTACATCAACTGCGGATGTGCCGATGTTCGTTTATTTTTTAGCAAAATATATTGCTTGCTCCCCAATGCCTATTGCTCGTTCTCATAAGAAACCTATTGGAAAACAGGGATAAAAGGCTTTTTCATCAAATGAAATGGAAGGTAGAACTTAAGCCTAAATTTCTGCTTCAATACCTCAGCCCACTTTTTTTTTCTTTTTTGAAAGATAAAATCACAGTGTCTTCCGTTTTATCGGCTTCTGACTGAAAAGAAATGATTTTGGAAATATTAATCATTTTGTAAGTAACAACTATAACTTAATTTCGTTGTCCTCACTTCTATTTCTAGAGGATACTTTAAATTTGGGAGTGATCTCTGTCCTATTACGTTTTTTCTACTTTCATTTTACGGAAAGAAAACTGCAATATATGAGAGTTATCTGCACGCTTTCGCAAATTTTTATTGCCTTTTTTTGAAATAAGATCCCTGAGTACCTCAAAACTTGAGTTGCTGCATCAAGTATAGCTGATTTCTCCAGTGCACTTGTAAATCCATATTTGGGTTTAGTCCCACGATTCTCAACGGTCCGGAGAAACGTGTGCACACGATATTTTTGGCTGAGTTCGTCAGGCACCCAAGGAGTTTTTATTTCTAGCTAACTTCATCGTTTTCAAAATCATATCGTCATTCCTTTTATCTATTTCTATCTTATTTGTTGATGATCTAACTGTAGCATAAAGCAAGTATTATTCATTATTTTCAATATATCTACAAAATCAAGTATTCACATTAGACAAGTCGGAATACATGTATGCTACTCATCAGACGCTACGACACTCAGTTTCCTCGTCCATTTCGTCAATAATTACATCATGCAAACTAACAATAATTTCTCGACCCATTGTGATCTACGGACTACGATTTACTTAAGCCATGGAGCAGAACGATACCAAGGAAGAGCGGGGAGGTCTATTTTAGGAATAATTTATGCAAAGAGAAGGTCGAGTCATATTGCCGTTATACGCTCTGCGTGATTCATGGTAAACGATGACCCTGAAGAAGATACACTAGATGACGCGGACGCATACTTACTTGCCGATACGCATTTGTGAGAGTATAACAAATGTGAGTTATGTAGACAAATATGTATTTATATATTAATCAAGTTCTTCATTGGACGAGTGGTTTGCGTACTTGCCTACCAATCTGGTAGCCCGAGTTCGTTCCTGCCTGCCGCCAATGTGGAATCATAGGAATTTATTTCTGGTGATTAGAAATTCATTTCTCGGTATAATGTGGTTCGGATCCCACAATAAACTGTAGGTCCCGTTGCTAAATAACCAATTAGTTCCTAGCCACGTAAGTCAAAATCAAATCCTTCGGGCCAGCCCTAGGAGAGCTGTTCATCAGCTCAGTGGTGGTCTGGTTGAACGAAAATTTACTTAATTTTTATGTTTATCAAAACGCTCTTGGCTCATGTGAATTTTGATAAAAGATTATGGATAGAATGAAATCATAAATGCAGAGCTTATAAACACCACACACACACACACACACACACACACACACACATATATATATATATATATATACATACATATATATATATATATATATATATCGTGTTGCTATGATATGTTGGTGTGTGTGTGTGTGTGTGTGTGTGTGTACGTGTGAGGTTGCATAATTAAGCGTGTATACACAGAAAGCATCAGAGCTTATAAAAAAACACACACACACACACACACATATATATATATATGTGTGTGTGTGTGTGTGTGTGTGTGTGTACGTGTGAGGTTACATAATTAAGCGTGTACACCCAAAAGCACCAGAGACGACAGAAGAACTATATTCACGCATGCATCGCATCACGGTCCCTTGATGACGAATTAATGATGGTGTTAACTTCGCGCGCCTAGCGGACAAGCGAGACAGAGCGAGGGAGAGAGAGAGAGAGAGAGAGAGAGAGAGAGAGAGAGAGAGAGAGAGAGAGATGGTAAAAACTTACCATAAAAAAAAAATGCTCGACTTCTCATTATTAAGATTTTATCTGATTGCATTATTTTTCCCAAAATACATCCTCGAGGCAGAACAACTTCCTGATGACCATCGTAACCAATGACCAACTCCGTCGAGCATTTCGTAGTGATGATATTCCTCCCTCCTCCGTGAATGCTAATACGCTCAGCTCACTGGATTCCGTTTGTGACTTGGCTTGATTAAGGTCTGGACGGCGAAGATTGCAGTCATCCAGAGTTTCACTACCTTTATATGCTTCGTCACAGATTTTAAGAACTAAAGATTTTCTTGCGAGGTAAAGATGAAAATCAAAGTTCAAATCGGTTGGACAGCCTTCGGTCAGAAAACGTTTCCAGAACAATATGAGGCGTTGAATTTCTTATTCCTCCGGTGGAATTCGGATGATGTTTTGCTTATGCAAAGTATTTTAGGTGGGATTTCAATATCGCAGTTGTGGCTGTCATTTCGTGAAAGAATATCTTGTCGCGGTTTTGAAACGCAGAACATTTCATCAGACGATACTACAGCTTAGTATTCCTATAAATAAACACTGCGAGGCATCATTGCAAACATCCATACTTTTGTTCAAAACTTCAAAATAGGATTTTCTATTACTTTTGTTTTTTATCTTCGTACACAACCAATTCAAGCAATCAGTGACTGTGCAAGTTAAGATGTTAATCGAATGTATCACCAGAAATTGACATTTCGTTATCTCTGCAGTGACTACTGATCATTAGCACTACGTCTGACAGGACAGAGCACTCTTGATGGCTTCTCAAGGCCCACATATTAAAGAAGGAAAGGATTTGCAGCCCTTCAGGACTGCAAATTATTTCCCCTAGGATTAATTTTTATTGCGAATTAAATTATCATTAACATAAAAATACAGAAATGCACCTTTATAAAACTATTTACCTCTGAACGAGAGCTCCTTAAGGGGGTCAGTGCACCTCACGTGTTGCACCGTAGGTATTGCTAAAAGGTGTTTGTTGCTTCCCTTTGGCCACTAGCTGCACCCACTTGTTAACTTTTACGTTTCCACCATTTCCGCTTCCATTCTTCTTCAGTCATGCTGTTCAACATCTCTAGCTGTAATTTATTAGTTGCACCTGTAGATTTTTAGACTTCATCTTTATTTCCCGGATCTCTTCATATTGCTCTCCAACTACCTGTTTTCGATTATAAGCAGTGAACAGCCGAAACGCCCCAGGTCATTAGGGAAAAGATTTCAGTCATGGATTAGATAACACTTTTTATGTTAGGAATTGTTGCATCTAATATATATATATATATATATATATATATATATATATATATATATATATATATATATATATATATATATTCATATATATCATATATATCATATTATATATATATATATATATATATATATATATATATGTGGTGTGTTTATACATGTTTATTGGCAGTCCAGTCATAGAAGGTAAGTAAATCTGAGTTAGGCCAGTACTTGAATCGGTAATCACCGCCG
>NC_087204.1:40816277-40836277 GCF_015104395.2 Macrobrachium nipponense
TATATCTATTTCATCATGAATGCATTGTGTGTATTACTCTTGAAAACATGGATGGGAAAATTAACTTTATAGCTTTGACCATATATTATGGTAGGTTTTCTCATCAAACCGTATCTAAACACATTATAGTGCTATATATCAGGCATCCCAAAAGGGTAGGCTACCTTCATATTCCATATCCACAGTGAATTTTATTAGTGGGATTAATTCATTTAACATATCAAAAAACGATTTACATTTTCGTTCTTGTGCCAAATACATTGTCACTGATATACTGAATCATATTGCATCTCGTGGAATGATTTTGTTTGATATTTGGCTCTCGAAAAATTCCGTATACAAGTTTCTGAAAGATGGAGAATTAGGGTTATCCATAGCCATGCCAAATTTCAAGGATAAAATTTCCCGTTGAATCGAAATTCACTTTATTTTAGAGATATTTCGGTTGGATCTAATGCAGTGTTCTTGGAAAAATGTGCTTTCTAAAGTGTCCTATGAATATTCCAGCAGGTCATCACTAGGATACTTCATTACAGAAAGGCTTGGTAAGGTCGGTGCCCTTCGGGACCGCCCCTTCTGAAAGGCAAAAGATCATAGCGAAATACTCATAATAATTATTGTTTTTTGTCTCTGTTATCTAAGTCCTTTAGCCATATATATATATATAATATATATATATATATATATATATATATATATATATATATATACATATCATATACATATATATATATATATATATATATATATATATATATATATATATAATATATTTAGGAAAGTTAAAAATGAAAAGACAGAGTGCCAAGTACGTTCGTTATTAAATACACGAAAAGTACTTTGGCACCCTGTCTTTTTCATTTTTACCTTCCTAGTGGCTTCGGCTAATATATATAATATATAATATAGTTATATATTAATATAAATATATATATATATATATATATATATATATATATAAGTATATATATATATATATATATTATATATATATATATATATATAGCTTTAGTATGTAACTGGGATTTCGAAGATATAATCAAAATATCGATAAGGGTAATTCTAAGGCATACACGAGGAAAGGAAAAGGGGGAAGATATATAAGAAAATGAAGGGAATAAAGAGTAAGAGAAGTAAAACTATATATTAAATGTAGGCAGATTACTGAAGAGAACGCTATGAAATGCCAATAAACAGAAAACAAAAGATAAATCAAAGAGAACCGCAGTCCTGACAGCAATGACATTTAGATTAAATGTATGATAATACTCTTACATCAGTAACATTATTCAGAGCCAGAACAATTATTCCCCATTATAATAGTATATATCAACAGCTGACGTGTAGGTAGGAGAATAGGGATTAGTCATTTTCGTGGAAATGAGGGAGACCTTTTGAATTAATATATATATTATAATATATATATATTATCCATATATTATTATATAATAATATTATATATATATATATATATATATATATATATATATATAAACATATAGATAATATATTTTATTATATAACCATTATTATATATTTATATTTATATATAAACATATATTTATTATATATAAAATATATATATATATATATATATATATAGTATAATATATATATATATATATATATACATATATAAGCAGCAAGCTACAAATGCCCTTTAATATCTAATTCGCTCTACCTCTGAATTAATATATTTTCATATATATTAACAGAAGGGGAATTCTTTAGTTGATAAGAAATTCGTTGGTCCATGAGTCGACGAATTTCTTATCAACTAAAAATACCCTTCGGTTAATATATATGAAAATATATTAATTCCGAGGTAGAGCGAATTAAAGGGCAATTGTAGCTTAGTGCTTGCATATGAATCACGGTGATGTGATAAAATCATATATATTATATATATATATATATATATATATATATATATATATATATATATATGCGTGTGGTGTGTGTTTATGTGTATAGAGAGAGAAAGAGCGTCGATGACCATACCTGTTTTCATATATTTTTTTACTGTTATATCAATTATCGTTCTCTACTGAAGTGAAAGACTGGCTTGATTACAGTTAATATATATATACTATGATATAATATATATATATATATATATGATAATATATATATATATGTGTGTGTGTGTGTGTGTGTGTGTGTGTGTGTATGTGTGTAGACAGAGAGAGAGAGAGTCATGACCATAAATGTTCTAACATATTTCATGGTGTTAAATCAAATTATCGTCCTCTACTTAGATGAAAGACGGCTTCAGTCCCACTTACTTCGTAATCACGTAGTTCCTTCATCAACAATAATTGTTCATAAGAATATTAACCTGAAGGATTGCCTGAATACTTTTATGATAAAGGCTTCAGCCTTTAATGTTGAGTATCATGAAATTGAACAAAATATTTTCATGTAGTTCTTATTTTATTCGTAATAATATTTTTGTATCTTTGTCATATTGTTGTTGTTGTTGTTATAAGCAGCATCAGTGGTAACAAGAGCGCTATGGTAACGATATTGGTGATAGCAGCAATTATATTAATAGTATCGTCACCACCCTCTTCATCCTCAATAATAGCAGTAGCAGTAATAGTAACGTTAATTACCAGAGCTCGAACCCGAAGAGACGCGGTTCTGTTATGCTCACCCATCCACCTGAAAGTGCACCTGCGTCGTTCTGTCCTCTCCTCCGTGTTCAGTAATTCCGTTCCACCGAATTTCTCTGAGCAAATTTGACAGGCGGGGAGCATTTTGCCGCGATTATGGCTGACGTCCCTTCATGACGCCCAACAGATGAGCGTAGTTGACTTCTGACTGACGTCGCTTTGTCTTTCAATTACGTTTCGATGAAACTGTTGGTTTTGGAGCAGAGGGATTTTCGTCTTCGCGTTGAAGAATGAATGGAAGATTGAGTCATTTTGGTCGGAGGTTCGTGAACATCCTAAAGACGTATTTCTGCTTCCGTCTCAAGGGAGTTTGTTTTGGTAGCTTGAACAGCCTTCTGGTGTCCTGCAGGATACTGCACATGCAAAAGAATCAGAGGCGGTGATTTTATTTTCAGTTTTCTCCAAAAGAAAACTATTGAAATGGCTATTTGTCTGTTCGTCCGCACTTTCTCTGTTCGCCCTCAGGCCTTAAAAACTATCGAGGCTAGAGGGCTGCAAATTGGGACATGTTTATTACCAACCCCCCAGTCATCAAACATCCCAAATTGCAGCCCTATGGCCTTAGTAGTTTTTATTTCATTTAAGGTAAAAGTTAACAATGATCGTGCGTCTGGCACCCCTATAGGTGTCAACAACGCAGGCCACCACCGGGTCTTCGCCCAAAGTTTCATGGGCCGCGGCTGAGAATTTCATTGGCCGTGGCTGAGAGTTTCATACAACAACATATGCTGTGCAGAAAACTCGATTGCTCCCTCTTCTTCATTCGCTAAATTTGTCGCTTATTCTGATCTCGACGTCACGATTGTTCAATGAACGAATGTATATCACTCGCGAGTCTGTGTACAAAATAAATGATAAATGATCCTTCGTGATCTGAAGTTATGCTACAAAAAGGTTTTGGTTAGAATATCATAAAAGGTCTGAGTGAATCGTTAAATTTGGATTTTACATCCATCATCGTACATCAAAGTCTTTAAAACGCGTTGTGACAAATGTCTTTTGATGTATAACTTTACTTGTGACCTCTAAAATCATGAATCACAAAGTTATAAAGTCCTAAAATTACCTTCAATTGTGTGTTATCTTTGATACTGGTGTTATATATAGTATTTATATATATATATATAGTAAATATATATATATATATATATATATATATATTATGTATACACATATACCGTATTTATGAATATATATATATATTATTATATTATATATATATATATATATATATATATATATATATATATCATGATAGATAGATAGATAGATGAGATAAAGATTACTGAAGAAAATTTGAGGTGTCTACTTAAAAGAAGAATAAGAGGAATATATTTCATGCAAATATACATATATATATATATAATATATATATATATATATATGTGTGTGTGTGTGTGTGTGCGTGTGGTGTGTGTGTGTGTGTGTAAACATTGTTCAAAACAAAAGACATACTTAGCGGAAGATATGCAGTTTACTAAAATCACAGTACAAAACTATCTGTTTTGTAAAATATCTAACAACTCGTTTAACTTTTAGATCATCAAGAATAATAACTTTCAACAAGTCGTCCATCTTAAAAAGACCATCGCTCATATTCATGTTTACTAAAAAGTAAAAAAAAAATGAGGCAACCTTCAACTAACAATCTGTCATGCATTGATGAACTTCTAAAAACGACTCTAGCTGAATTCCAGTCAATAGGGTGTTCAAAATCCTTCACGTGACAAAAAATGGCACTTGAGCTGTTTGCATCCCGTACATTATATTTATGCTGTGTAACTCTCTTACTTAGTTCCTTACCAGATTGCCCAATATAAGGCATATTACAAACAGAGCAGTTAATTTTGTACACGCCTCCTGTTGTCATCACTGGTTTATTACAAAAGAATGCATTCTTGACAGATGAATTATTGCTAAAAACAACATTTATTTTCAGACATTTCAAAAGCTTTAAAGTACAAAAATTTTTTGAGCTACGTACCATGCTTACGTAGCAATGTATACAAAAATTAATGCTCTGTTTGTAATTTGCCTTATATTGAACAATCTGGTAAGGAACTAAGTAAGAGAGTTACACAGCATAAATATAATGTACGGGTTGCGAACGGTTCAGGTGCCATTTTTTGTCACGTGAAGGATTTTGAACACCCTATAGACTGGAATTCAGCTAGAGTCGTTTTTAGAAGTTCATCAATGCATGACAGATTGTTAGTTGAAGGTTGCCTCATTTTTTCTTTTAGTAACATGAATATGAGCGATGGTCTTTTTAAGATGGACGAATTGTTGAAAAGTTTTATTCTTGATGATTTAAAACTTAAACGAGTTGTTAGATATTTTACAAACAGATAGTTTTGTACTGTGATTTGTAGTAACTGCATATTTCCGCCAAGCATGTCTTTAATTTTGAACAATGTTTATTTGCATACTTGAGTAGGTTGTTGATTTGTTTCATTGTTATTTGTGGCCTCATGTTCCTTTCTTGTGAAAGTTGTTCTCTTAAAATTGTTCAGTACCCTGAAGATGACTTTGGAATAAAAGTTGAAAGTCTTGGTACTTCCTTTCATTTTCACGTGAGGATCTTTTATATACTTCACCCACGGGACCATTGTGGAATTGGAAAATATATATATATGTATGTACGTATATATATTACTATATATATACATATATATACACATATAAATATTAAATATATATATATATAAATATATATATATATATATATATATATATATATATATATACATATATATATTTATATATATGTTATATATATATATATATATATTATATATATATATATATATATATAGGGTGTCCATAGTCATGGTGTAATTTAAACTACTTGTAGCTTTGGTACTATACATGTTAGAATTAATCTGTAAACGGGATAAGAAAGAAGAATAACCTAAACTTTTTATTCGTCGTGTTAATTTTCAACATGACCATCATCATTAGGAGAGGACCCCTCGTTACAAAATACACCATGGGAAACTCAAGATTAGGGAACATTGGCTGAAACAGGGCACCGTGGCTCTTACAGACTTCTCTCTTAGGATGATCTAAGCACCTTAGGGAAGCCCAGGAAAAGGGCCCAGTTTGTAGTACAAGGCCCTCCGAGCTCCCCTGGGAAACCAGAAGTGGGCCCCTCGGTCTAGCCAGGAACTCTAGGCTTGCTCAAGAACCCCCGCAGGTTTACATGTAAGAAAAAGACGCACGAGTCAGTTCATACTTTATACATTCCTCAAAGACACGACATCCATTTAACCCGTCATGCGGAGGGAGTCTTACATCTTTGTGGCTCCAAGGTCTTTTAGTTGGCTCCACAACTTTCTTGGTAACATTGCAGCTAGTAAAAGTTTCTGAGGAATTGGAGGATACCCACGCCGTTCTGAGCTTCAAACAAATCAAAATCATCATCAGAGGCACTTCTTCAAGGAATCCAGTGGGAGCCTCAGGTACCCAGATCAACCAGGAGTCCTTCATTTTCTTTTAATCCTATGAATCTGTCCTTTTATGAAAGATTCATTTTTGTGCTTATTTCATATACAAACAGAATACTTAGGCTGAAGGATACCGTAAATGGTACTGAATAATTATTTCCAAAGTCAAATTCATGTTTAACTTTTGATCTATAAGTATGACTTTGACCTGGATTATGGCCTCACTCTCTACATCGGTATTGATAGTGGAATATGGAGTCCCTAAGGAAACCCTTCAGTGGTTACTCATGACTTAGCAGAATGACCTGTGATTCTTTGCTCAAAAGTTACGGCCAAGGTTATATCTTAATTTGACCTATGACATCTTAGCAAAACACTGAGCTCATTCTGGACATTAGCATCATTATGACAAAGGGTAAATTCCTATTTAACCTTTGGCCTTTTAAGCATAGCCTTGACCTCCTTATGTGAACTATGAATATTATATATGAGATCTCATCTAGTTCAGTAGGTTGACCACTAGGTATGACCTTGACTTCCCTCTGCACACTAACTGTATAAGTGCATAATGCATTCCAAAAACTGAGTCACTCATATAGTAGTTCATAAGATGTGACAATGTTCAAATTCCTACCTGTCCGTATGAGATTGATCTTAATTTGGACTTCATAGGCTTCATTAAAAGATATTGTACGCTGAACATAAAGTCTGTATCTTAGCGAGATCAGAAGTTAATGACAAAGCTGAAGTCCTGTTTGACCTTTGACCTCAAAGCCTGAACATGACCTTGAAAATAACCAGAATCTGCCCTTTGGCTTTAGTATCAGTTTATTCTATGCCAATATGAAGTCTCTGTTTCGTATACTTCAGAAGTAATAAGACTAAGAGAGGAACATACAGACAAACGCATGTGATGAGGATGGATGACGAGGAGAGAGTGAAGAGGGCTTGGGAGGAACCTGTTAGAAAAAGGAGATCGAGAGGGAGACAGAGAATTAGATGGCAAGATAAAGTAAAGGAAGATATGGAAAGAAGAGGTTTGGTGGAGGATGATGCCTTTGATAGAAAGCAGTGGAGGAGAAGGCGCGCCGAGCAACCGACCCCTTAATGTAGGGATAACGGTGGGAAGAAGAAGATTTTGAGACAAACTCACAAACTTTATAAATATACATTAACACATATCTTAGACCACTCTGAACTTTATCATCCTGAAATTTAAGCGTGATAACAATAAGCACGTATTGGTGTGTGTTTGTTACATGACAAAAAACTCTATTTACATAATAATTAACGGAAAGGGAAACGATGACCTCATGTTCCCCTTAGGCAAGTGATTCTGCATAGTATCTCGTGTTGTATTAGGGCACTGATTTGCGATGTTGTGATGATATGTACGTGACTCAGGTTTCATTATTCTCTCGTTATATTCAACATGATTCTAGTCTTCTCGCAAGATTCTCAAGACAAATCAATATGCCAGGATTTTATACATATCAAAAATTCATATAACGTATTACTCAATAGGTGCTTCCATTGTCAAAACTTGTTTTATATCATTTTAACTAAAGATTGGGATAATTTAATGTTAAATTTAGTGCTGCTTCAACATGAATAAAAAAACGATATCACAAGTCGTAAACAAGAGTCTAAACATTCATTTCTCACTGAATATTTACTCGTTGCCTACGAGCCAGTTGGATATCCATCAGTCAGAATATGAAGCAGAAGTAATATCTCACAAAAAGGCATATATGGAAGTAAGACCAAAAGTCAGAGGAAAAATATTAGGCCATAGATGAGCTTTGATAATGGGGCTGCAAACGACAGCGTCTTGAATGATTAGGAACACAAACACAACGACAGGAACTGTGACAAGACTGCAAGAATAGATTCACTTAATCATCCAAAATTAAACGGATGAGTCAGCAAATTGATATTTGAGTAATAGTTTTCTAAATGAATTAGGTATAATCCCTTTTAAGAGTCGGGTGGCCATCCTTAATTTCAAGCCATTCCCGTTGCCGTTTGAGACAAATTCTTCAATAAATGTGGAGGGACTCATAATGTTTGCTTCATCTGCGCCTTTGAAGGCGTGCGTAGTGAAAACCCCCTTGCCTTGGGTGTAGTTTCGTAACTTATAACAGGCAATGCGGATGCAAGCACGGAGCAATAATTAAATGTTCAACTTTGGAATATTGGATATTTTTGTGGGATACAGCAGGTAGAGGAAATGTATCTTAGATGAAAAGTGTTCTATATAATGGCATAAAACGATTGAATAATAGAAGGTTCCTATGTAGAGGTTTGCCCTTCATTTTTAAAATAGTGACCCGTGAAAACCAACTAGCTGGAGCCAGTGATTTGCGACCTGTAGGCTACTCTGAACTACTGTTGAATCAATCAGGAAAGAATGACTCTTGTGCTGCGGATGCTACAACCTGCAGAGAACTGTATGTTATGCTAAACAGACAGATAAAGCAAGATATTACGGCATATTGCAAAACCAGATACCATGGAAATCTGCTCTGGGCGTTTGCTCTTGTTTTGGAGGTGAAAAATAAATGCGGTTTTTGCTGCAAATATTTTAGCCGCGTCATTTAAGATAAGGCAGAATTAGATTCCACCCAGTAGCATTTCTAATATAATATATATATATATATATATATATATATATATATATATAATACAACATATATATATATATACATATATATATATATATATATAATATATTTAATATATATAAGAGAAAGAGAAGCTTCAACGAACTCTTCTTCTTGGTTTCCTCTCACTTTAAAGAAGTGAAGAGCTGATTTGATGCAAATGTTCAATGCAGCTTGCAAGTATTTTCCTAAGTTCAGTTTCACGGTTAGAGTAGGAGGGATTAATCGCAAGTATCATTACAATAACCTGTCATTACACCTGAAGCAGCAGTATTACTGTCTTGTACTATAACCGAGAGCCTAGTCATTCTGTCGAAGATATTGTCGTAACTGAGAGACATTACTTGCAAGACAATGATTACTTTGCTGACTTCGTAGAAGGAAGTTCTCAGAATGCATACCATCTTTTTTATTTTCACACTTAACGTCAAATATTCGACAAGCCACATAAGGAGAAATTTATTGTCTTAAATTCATGTAATGATTTCCTCACCGACATCCAAAATGCATTCCTACGTCCTTCTGTCGCAGTCTGTAGAGGTAAGTCACATAAACAAAGTATATTTTCTAGAGTCTACCGACGCTGTAGCCTTTGCCTTGAGCGCATTCAGACACAGACAGTATCATAGACTTGTACTTTAATCGCCCAGTGGTCTAGAACGTTAGATGACGACATATCATTTTAACTATTTGGCTCTCTCTCTCTCTCTCTCTCTCTCTCTGCAATCAGAATTTGTTAGGCGACATGTGTCCGTTCTAGAAAAATTAGTTACGCAAGCGCGCTAACACATGCCGTTGTGCTCACTTTGGTCTGCTTAAGGATTGGGTATCAAGTGAATCTCCGAAGTGTGAACTGGTGATATATGTACTAACGCATATATATATATATATATATATATATTATATATATATATATTATATATAATATATATATAATAATATTATAATATTATATATATCTATATATATATAATATATATATATTATTATATATATATATATATATATATATATATATATATATACTATATGAAGATAGATATATATATATATATATATATAGATAGATAGATATATATATATATATATAGTATATATATATATATATATAATATATATATCTAAATATATATATGTGTGTGTGTGTGTGTGTGTGTGTGTATGTATGTATGTATGAGATAGATCCAATGTACGTCATTTTATCTCAACAGTACATTTATCAAATTTAACTGTATTTTACGTATAAATACCATAACTGGATTACAATACGTGAGTATGTTTTAGCACTCTACCTGAGAATAGCAGTATGAATTTCCCGTTTTCCGGTTCAACGCCCCTGAAAGCAAACAGATTTCCTTTAAAATGCCTCGAGTTCAGATTAGATTTTCTATTTGAGGCCGGGTGAGTAGCACGTACTTGGAATCACACTTAGGAGAAAATGACAGTTAGAAGACTAGGCGCGACGAAAACCACCTTCTCTGCAATGCACTCCCTTATTGCCGTGAGTTAAAACAGAGGTGATAAAATGTTGGTGTTCTTTATTTTTTTTATAACTGTACACTGTTATGTCCATCTCTGGGTGAAGATTATGTGAAACATTTAATAGTCTTTGAGAAACTATATAGAATTATTTGATTCTGTCGATAAGGCACTTATCAATAATCTAGCAAATAAATTTCGTATTTCTGCAGCTCTTTCAAAAATAACTATATCCCACAGTCTACAAGGCATGAAATAGCACTGCAAGGTGTAAAAGCCTGTTTTATTTAATCTTTGAATTATTGGTTGCTTATGGGCCTTATCATAGATATAGAGAGGAGAGATTGGACACCGTATAAAAGCCAAAGCAATCTGTGACGTGCACTGCCTGGCGCCATTGCTATGCGATAATTCTTATGTCGGCAGTACCGCAAACCCATACAATCTTATGGGAAACCCTGTACACTTTAAAACGGTGTTTTCTCGGATCTCCGCCAAGACTGTCAAATGATTTATACACCATTTACTGTGTACAGTATGAACTGCACGCAGAAGTAAAAATATATAATTTTGGTGGTATATTTCTTCAACGGTTAAGCCATAAAGTTTTATAGATATGGCAACTACATTATGGTTATTTTCTCAGCAGTCTTTAATGAATGGTAAATTATCTTTGCAGCATTTACCAATGATAATGTGTGCTACGTGTAGAAATAAAAATTTTAATTCTGTCTGCTGTACTAGCTTGTATACACTTGAGCAATATAGTTGACCAATTTGTCGACGTAATGTGGCTTTCTTTCTTTCCACCATAAATTTACAGTCCTGTTTTACTCTAGAGGCAGAACTAATTATCGTTAAAATTCAGCAGAGTCCTCTCCATACCAGGTTTGAGAACTTATTGATAACATGTAATAAGGGTAAAATACCGAATGGCCTCCTGTCGGCCGAAGCACGACCACCTTCACGAAAATCGGAAATTACGGTATTAATTTGTGACTTGAGAGAAAACACTTACTTCGAGAGGAAGTTAGAGGTCTTGAGGTATTGCTTCGACGGACGCTGGCTCTTCCCAAGTGTCTATCTTGGGTTACAGGTCGTGTTAAAGTACTTTTTTGGGAAGGAGGTCACGCAACTGCAGCAGGCCTGGATCTAGGCCTCATGATAGTAGCCTATGTACGTTGTTGTAGTATTAGTAGTATGAAAAATAGTCAGGCATAACCATGGTTGTATGGACTGATGGTAACCCTACATGCCAGTGACTTTTCAGATAGATTTCAGCACACTGAACCACTTTTATTCTTTACAGTTCGTCATTTGGAATAATATTTTACGAGCTGTAGGCACTTACTACCCTGCTTTAATAAAAAGCTTACTACAACATTCATTACGTATTTTATTAGATATACAAACAGGAGTGAAGTTGACTGCGATCTAACACACGTTCACTTAGAGTTATTTCAACAGTCATAAAGATTCTCATGAATTAAAATAGGTCTCTTATTTGTGAAATGTGATCCCCTGTTCTTTTGTGAACTTTTTCCTATAATCGACACAGTTGATGACTCAGCATTGGCTACCAGAAGTGGCTTTTTTGCCCGTGGTCTTCGCAGTTGATACCGATGCCATCTCTGACAGTTATCGCATAACAATGGCTCCTTACGTGCACGCGATCGTCGCTTGTCTGTCCAATCTCTCCCCTCTATATCTATGTGCCTTATCTAATCGAAAGGAAGAGAAACGCGGATCGTGTTCTGATCTCAGATAAACAGGAAACGACAGCTGACAGAGTCCCACGAGGCCAAAATATCAAGAGCAGTAGTTTCAGAGAACTGTGATTTGGCTTGCCTGGATTTGGTACAAAAGTACAATATCAACAGCGATTTGCCTTAAGAATTTCAGAAATTGTACAAGAAATAACGAATGATGCACCACATGAACTGTTCGTTTTTTCCTTCCTATGCTATGTAGGCACCCTTCACTATTACTGATATAGGCAAAGAAAATCAGGAATTGTGGATCATATGCAATCTCAGAAGGCGACCATTTTAGAAATGGTACAAAAATAATGAATTTTTTAAGATATATAAATGTACGTTGGCCATTTTTTTACACTCAAAGCGGGCTTTAGGACTACAGATAATGAATAAAAATAAAGAACCGCGTACCTTGTGCGGACACGAATGTCTACTTCTGCCAGCCTGAGGTAACTTCAACACACCTGTAATTGTATCTAAAATAAACTGTGTAACTTAAGACTCCTACTTACCATCTTGTCACAACAAGCCATTCAGGAACACGATACTAACTGTATTTACTTACGAAAAATCAGGAACCACTGATTCAAGCAAGACTGTTATTTGAAAATCAGTTGTTGTCAGTAGATAGTCGTCGTAGCCTCCATGAGCTGCTGAGCAACAAGGAAAATTATCATTTCTTAGGAGGTTAGAAACCTTCAATCTAATTTGGCAGAAGGAGTGGGATTTAAATCCAGGTTCGTCCTGAATATTCTTTGATCAGTAAAGTTTATCACACACTGAACAGAGTTCAGCCGAGAGTCGGATGGGTAGGGGTGGGGGTGAGGGGAAGAGGGTATTGAAAAAGGAGCCTCCACTCCTAATCTAATGAATTGCGGCCTTTGGCAGGTAGTATATCTCTGTACACCTTGCTCCCAGCGCTAACCGAAAGTATGGGGGCTGACTTGGACGTTGAAAGGGAAACTTATAAGTCTTTTCCATGATATAATATTTCGAGTTATTTTAAATAAATACTTTTTCCCTTAAAACATGTTTGAAATTCTAGTCTTCGTGGTTCCTTCGTCTGAGAAAATATATATTGCCAAATTAAATGACCATCGGCGATTATGATAAAGTTTTACAGATTAATTGCTTGTCCCGTGAAAACACGAGCCGGTGATTCTAATTTGCATATAACCACAAACCTAACCCTAGCACAAATAATTTCAATATTATTTTAACTTATTTTAATAACATGGTTAATCCTCGACTTATACAAAGCTATTATGCAAATGACTCAGTTTAGCGAAAGGCCCTGCGACCCTGTCTCTTTCATAATCACGTCTTATGTCGTAAATCTCCAGCGAAGATCGTAGATGCAAAAACAATAAAAAATCGCAGACAAAAATGTAATGGTGCTGTAGGAATAACCAAATGCACTATCAAGTATGAAAAACCATCATAAAAATTCTACTATTACATTCCACCCCCACCCCCCACTCCCAAATCGTTTTTCACATAATGCTGATAGTTCTTATATTATAGCTTTCCCTTTATTTCCTCAGATGTTTTACCGTCTGTAACTTGATAGCCAGCGAAAATATGCATTTCGTTTTAGCGCTATTATTTTATACAAGCCAGGTAATGATTATAAGCAGGGGTAGTAACAAATCTCAATTTTTAATTAGGTCAATGCTCTCCAGTGTGCCCTGCATACATAAAGAGGAATAATGAACATTGTGTGTATTTTTGTGAACGAATACTTTTACGCCATTAATAGATTACAATTTAGATTAGATATTTTATTGACCACAACAATTATACATAGCTCATTTACAGTAATTATTTACATTTGGTCCAACAAAAGGCAAAACACTACACTTGGCAATACAAAATATTATATACACAAAAGTAAGAGTAACAGGTTTTTATCTTATACAACAATAAAACAAAAACTAAGAGTTATCCTATGGCAAACAAAATTAAGAACAAAATTTGACATTTATACACAAAAATCATACTGCAAAAAGCTATATTTATTCTCAGTTTTTTTTTATTAGAAGTTATAGTTATAACCATTAGTCTTCACTATCTTTGAACCAACTGCTTTAAGTTACGTTTAAAAGTATATATATATATATACCCTTTTTGTCGTCTGTTACTTCCAAAGACCCTGATTCAATTTCCAGGCGCCTTTTTGCAAATGTTGTACTAATTCATGTCTTGATATTCCTACACATTGAAGAAGCGTTACAATAGGAAGCGTCAACAAAAAATGGCATAAAAAGGTTCAAACATAATAGGAAACCGAGACCTTAACAGACCTAAAAAGTAGGAAAGAAATATTTTAAGTGAAACGTTTCTGCTAGATATCTATCAGGCAACGTATGTATATATACTATATATACTTATGGAAAAGATGTATAAGTATATATTAATATATACATAAGTACTCATATGCGTGTGTGTGTTTGTGTGTTGAAAGAAACAAATCAGGATATTTTTCGTTAGTAAAGGTCGCCTGGTAAACGTCTCACTGAATCTTTTCACTTGCAATCCTTGTTTTCTTCTCAGTTATTTTTTTATTATTATTATTAACCCCGTTTTACCGATGGTTCATCATCACAAAATGATATTTCCCCAAATTCAAACAAATAAAATATGGCAATGGTTAAAGTAATTAAAATTTTTGTTTGAATTTTTTGTTAAAGAAATGTCATTAAAATCATACATGCACGCGCATATACACGCTCATACATGGATACATAATATGTATATATATATATATATATATATATATATATATAATATATATATATATATATATGTGTGTGGTGTGTGTGTGTGTGTGTGTGTGTGTGTGTGCGTGTGTAATTTTGATGAAAAATGTCTTCAAGAAAGAATTCAGCCGATGGTGTTCTTTTGTTACTTGTATTTGTGTTAGCGTTATTTAGTGATAGCGAATCATCAAAAGATAAAGTTTAAACTGGTTCAATAAACACTTTGTTCAGAATGTCATGCAAATGTGAAAATTTATTATGCTTTCGTTATTATACTTTATATTTCTGCAACCAGTGATCTATTTTTGTTTGGAAAAGAGACTAGCAACCACACTTGCACTTTCCCCACACCCAAATGTTTCCATATTCGTGAAAAAAACTGAATAAATAAAGCTATATGAGACTAATTTGATAATGCAAAGATAGGCTGTCCTTATACATGAGTTTTCGAATAATTATGAATAACCTTTACAACCTACATATAAGGTTCTTGCGAAGAGCCAAAATATTTAGTCCATGACAGAGAGAGAGAGAGAAAAAAAAATGCCTCTCTTCTACACCGTGCGCATTTCATCGGGTGATTACTCCAGTGTGTGGTGTATAGCATGCTCTCCTGACTCATTCCCAGAAGGAAGTATCGTAGCATAAAGCTTCAAACAAAACATTGAGCAAAAACTTGGCGTATACACGTGGAGGATTCTCGCCCAAGCGTTGTTACAGCACCCCCGGAGACCTCCTCCTCCCCTACCGACGATTCAGCCAGGCCCCAAAGCAATCTCTCTCTCTCTCTCTCTCTCTCTCTCTCTCTCTCTCTCTTCATACCATCGCGAATGGGCGAGCTACGGTACGAATGGGTTGGGGGTCAGTGGCATCGCGTACTCAGGGTCCAAGGCGGAGATGATTTTGTGGGCGTCCCTAAAAGGCAAAGTGTTTGCGGATGACGTCATTTGATCGTTAATGCTTCTTCTTCTTGTTTTTTCTGCTTAGGGAAAGAACTGTGGTGTTGATCAACACGTTTGATCTTCTTCACCTCTTTTCTTTTGTTTCGCTGTCAGGTTCGGGAAAGTTTCAATGCGACTTTTCTTTATCTTCCTGTTGTTTCCACTCTGATTCTTTTACGCCGTTTTCATCCGAATTTCTTTAAATCTATGGAATGAACTGAATGTTGTATTGCAGATATAAACCTACAGCTTGAGATCTGATTCATGCGCCGTAATTCTCCATAAGTTTAACTCACAATTGCCGTTCAGCAGGGAAGTGCTGGCTTCAAAATTATCATAATAACACTGTTAACAGTAGGCAGCTATGCAGCAATAACTGACATGCAAGCTACAATAAAGTGCTTGTTAAAGTAAAAAGCATCATCTAAGTTTTCGGTGGCAGCTAAAAAGCTACATTTGGCGCCAAGAGTTAAAAGCTCTCATATCCAACATTATCAAGTTTCGAGGCTACAGGAAAAAAAAAAGAATTACGACAGACAAGCAACAGACAGATGAAGGTCGAGCGAATGAGCGAATTATCGGTAGCAACAGAAAAGCTACTTTTTCCGGGCACGAGTAAAAACTGTTCTCCCACCGCCATCAAATTTAAGCGGCCAGAGAGAGAGAGAGAGAGAGAGAGAGAGAGAGAGAGAGAGAGAGAGAGAGATTAATCTGATTGCATCATTACTCCAGATTTACGTTTCATTTAAAGTCGCCATGTATGTCCTGGGACTGAATCAGATCCCCTTTAAACAAATGAGGCGGTAATTAAAGTCAGATTCTTTTTAAAAGCATTCGAATTCCGATTCTTGCCTTGATCGCACCGTAAACATGGCCATATCGTTCACTAATTAGGGAGGGTTATTGGGCAGATTATATCTGTCTCCATTAGCTCAGTTATTTATACGTAAGTGAGATGCTTCCCCTCTGTTTCGTCTCGCACATTACAAATCGTTTGAAAGAGGTCAAATCATTTTCGTAGAAATTATTTGTTAATGAGAAATAAGATATCTATGAATGCCCGGATTCTTGTGTTTTGCTTACTGTTGATTTGATCAGAATGGCCCATCACCTGATGTGCGTATTATTTTTGTTATTGTTTAATGTTTTGGAGGGATACTCTTTTTCTAGGACACCTTAGAACTTATTGCAACCCAAGATTATGTGGTATGTGTCTGTCTTTGATAACCTATAAGAAAAATGTCCGTCCACGAGGAACATTAAGCAGAACAGTTATATAAAATATGAACTTCAGAATCCTGCCTTTTTAATTATTAACTAGCACCAAAAATAAAAAAAAAACACTGGGAGACATCGCCGATTGATCGTGAAAATACTTGTTAATTCAAAGATGAAATGCCTGAAGACACTTTAATTAGGAAGACCACATAACACAAATAGATCCCAAGCATCATGGAAACCGAATCGAGTAGATAAGGTCTAACTGGATCTAATTTGAGGGAGAGCACCATTCCATGACATCGGGTCTTGGCCGTCAAGTGATTGAGTTCATATCACGAAATTGCTTATGAAATACCGCACAGCAAAAATAAATAGGTAGCCTTGTTGTATCTTTCAAGCGATTATTGCCTGATAAGGAAAGATAAGCAGTCAGCTATATCATGCCCACCTGTTTCCCGCTTTCCTTTGCGCGAACTTTTGTTCATCTTCACCAGTGTGTACGTACATACGTACTTACATGCTTATATACATACATGCTTACGTACATATATACGTATGCGCACACGCCGATATATCTATATATATATATATATATATATATATATATATATATATATACTAGATATATATATATATATATTATATATCTATATATATATATATATATATATGATATATAATATATATATATATATATATATCATATTATATATATATTATATAATATTGATATATATATATATATATATATTATATATATATAATATAATAATATTTACATATATATTACAGATATATATACGATATATATAATATAATATATAATATATAATATATTATATAGAATATATTAGGCTTATATATTATATTGTGTTCGTGTGTTGTGTGTTAGTATAGTATGCATGCTGATATATGTAATATATATATATATATATATATATATATATATATATATATATGGATAGATATGACATATATAGATATAGATAACTCTCACATAACTGCCTATTGACTAATAGATTACCATTGCCCTAAGCGTCAGGATCATTATTTTTTACTCTGACAGTTATCGAAAAGGGAACTTTTGCTACACCTCGCCCCCTGAGTATGTTCATATAAGCGTTAAGTATAAGGAAAGAGGAAAATCAAGGATTGAGAGGGATTATTATTGTTCTCTAAATTACTTTTTTTTATTAGTATCTGAAACACTTCCTTCGCGTTGTTCTGAGATTCATTCAAAGATATAGTATTTCATATTTTACACTTACTTAGCGGTTCAGTTTATGACAATTTTGTTATACAGGCTGCTTTGTTTCATCTTTCGTTTTTAGGAGATTAATAAACAGCGAGAGAGAGAGAGAGAGAGAGAGATTGAGGTTTTTAGAGTTATACGATAAGTTTTTACATATATATATATATATATATATATATATATATATATATATATATATATATACATATATATATATATATATATATATATATATATATATATATATATATGTGTGTGTGTGTGTGTGTGTGTGTATGATGTATATAAAAGCAGACAGAGAAACAGGTAGAAGAAATCCATTTGCTCTTTTTCTGCATCTTACTGTGCACTGTAAAGTTTTGCGGAAAACTTTGGCCCCAATTCTCCCTACTGTTCCTGTTTTCATATGCTCATCCGGAAGCAGTTCCGCCTCTTAAACTTCGTTATCTGGAAACAGATTACGCGCCACAAGCGCAGGTGTGAGCTGAAGAGAACGCTGTTTCCTGTAGAGGAGTCTCACATTTATAGTCAATACGTAGTTCCCAACACATTTTTGGTCAATATGTAGTTCTGCTGAATCGTGCCTTGAAAAACCAATTTTCTTCTTCTTCTTCTTCTTTTTTTTTAGCCGCTGGAAGTCTTCAATTATACCTCTGAGGATTTTCAATACTCGGGGCTTATTTGCTTTTGATTTTGAATACTCAGGTTTATATGCCTATAATTTTGAATTAATAGGTTTACTTTCGTCTGTTTTGTGAGTACTTTGGTGGAACTGCTACGAATTTTGAATTCTTCCTTTTATTTGTGTTTACTTTTGAAGTAATTGATTTTTCAGTTTCTAATTTTGAATGCCCGAGTTTTTTGCTTTTATTTCGAATTCATTGGTGTATTTGCTTCTAAAATTTAGTTTTTTATTTTATTTTGAATGCTCAGGTTTTTTTCTTTTACTCCTGAATTGAGCTATTAGCTATTTGCTTCTAATTTCTATTGATTAGGTTTATCTAGCTGGTCCGGAGGCATGGTTGTAAGTTTCGTGGCATGTCACTCAGATGTATCGGGTTCACGTCTCCACCCCGGGCGATGAAACATCACTGGCTCTGTATCATGATCAGTTACTGCTGCAGTTGCGGTCTGCAGTAGGAGGTTGCAACCAACATTCTTTGGAAGCTTGAATTTCAAGTCAATGGCCCTTGTGTGCTTGTTCCTTGTTAATAGGTTTCATCTACTGAATTAGTAATAATATTTGTATTTGCTTCTAATTTCAAATGCTTAGATTATTTTGCTTTTAATTTCGAATAAACTTTTTTACTTGCCTTTTAAATTTTGAATACTTTTATTTATTTGCTTCTGATTTGAATAGTTTTATTTATCTGTCTTATGTTCTTCAGTACTTCGGTTTATTTACATTTGCTTTGAAAATTTCTCCTATTTTTTCTTTTATTAGCCTTAGTTTGTCCGCCAAAAATTATGCCATTCCCTTTTTGAAATCATCTCACACACAAAGTATTTGTCCTCTGTTCACGTACACTAAAATTTTACTAGTACTTTGAAACTTCTGATATAAACCTTAACTTCAGTTGAAGTTACATGTAATCAGACTTGTTTCACTTCATGTCACTTAAAGATATCATGAGACAAGAAAATAGGAAAAGAGTTTAAATAAGCATATCTATCAAAATATCACTTTTTTGGGGGGTAATAGACAATGAAATGAAATACGTAACAAAATGTAATGATGAAGCCATCAAAAGCATAACTTGAAGGATATCAAGAAATATTTTTAAGAGGCTGAATAAGATGCGTAATT
>NC_087204.1:40841277-40861277 GCF_015104395.2 Macrobrachium nipponense
TCCAAGAAGCTGAACCCAGCTGAAACCTGGTACAACATAGTAGAAAAGAAGCTACTGGGCATGGTACTCGATATGAAGTACTATGAAGTTTACCATGCAAACCATAAATTTTCTCTATCCATTCTGACAGTACATAATCCACTACAATACCTATCATGTTTTTGTAAACAAATCAAAAGGGTAATGTGACAGAGTCTTGATATGCAGGATTATAACTGGAAGATAGAATATATCAAAGGACAGATAACATCATAGCTGATGCCTTATCCAGATATTGGCCTATCTCCAGGAAATCTTTATTTCCTTTTCCTCTTTTCCGAGTACTTACACCTTTAATTACAGAAGTGTACTATGTGCGTATGTACCACATAGTACACTTTGAAATGCATTGAGCAATTTCAACCAAACTTTGTATACATATGACTTACCATCTGAAAAAGAATACTGTAGGGGAAAGACATCACTGTCACCAAAGGAAGGGGTGAAATTTAAAAATAACCAAAAACCACAGATAATATCTAATCCATAGTTTTCGAGGTCACTGAGATGAATAGTGACATTCCCGATGCCTATCAAGTCCAAGTTCAGATGTTCAGCCCCAATAGTGAGGGTGGGTGAGGAGAGGGTGACATGTAAAATAATAAAACACAACAGATATTAGTGTCTAATCTATACTTTTCGTGGTCACTTAGATAAATAGCGGCACTCCCGATGCCCTTTGAGTCCAAGTTCAGCCCTGATAGGAAGGGGGTGACATGTAAAAATAACCAAAAACCACAGATAATACTGTCTAAGCCATAGTTTTTGAGCTAGCTTAGATGAATAGTGACACTCCCAATGCTCTTTAAGTCCAAATTCAGCCCCAATAGGAAGGTGGGGTAAGAAGAGGTAGGAAGGCGGTGACATGTAAAAATAACCAAAAAATACAGACTAATCCATAGCTTTCGAGGTCACTGAGATGAATAGTCACAATCCTGATGCCCCTTAAGTCCAAGTTCAGCCCAGGAGGGGTGGTTGCCTGAGAAGGTGTGAAAAAGAAAATGTAAAGAATGACAGATATTACAGTTTAATCCATAGTTTTCCAGGTTACTGGGATGAATAGAGACACTCCCGATGCCCTTCAAGTCCATGTTCAGCCACGATATGAATTTGGGAGAGAGAAAGCAAGAGAGACTTTACAGTTGTCATTCAGAGTTTTCACGGCTAGTGCCAAGTTGGTCAGCTAGTATATATTTATAAATATATGTGTATGTATATATAAATATATACACACACATACGTATATAAGTGTATGGGTGTCATTGGAAATGTATTAACAGTTCACTTTTTCATTTCTGAAATGAGTTCATTTTTAGTGTGTGTGTAATTTCCTTAGAAAAATCAACTCTTTGCTATAACTGATGAAATTTATCCATTCTAAAGAGAATAAAATTAAAAGAAATATAAGTCCAATAGAATTCGTAGTAGGCTAAAGAAATATAAGTAAATGTCTAAAATTCAGTTTTATATAACCTGAATTTACCTAATGCCAACTTGTGAAATGATGAGAACCTATCAACTGCATTTTTACTAGCATTCCATTATATGCAAATTGATATACTTAATCCCCACGCACAAGATTAGGGAATACCGAGAGCATTAATGAATACTTATAGTCACGAGTGAATTGGTCTCTGTAGTCTGTTTAGTTAAGATTCAAGAGAAAATCTTACTCTTTTCTATTTATAATAAAGAGCAGATTATTAATGAATCTTCCACTCAGGTGTTTTTGTATCAGACAAGTCTCCTTCACAAAATGCTTTACATCAACACGAAATTCGTCGCTTAGTTTCTTTAGGGAAGCTATACCATTGAAAGTGAATATCATTCGTATTGTATAAACATTAATTTAAGCCGGTTTTTATCATGTATCCATACAGATATATTATATATAATATATATATATATATATATATATATATATATATATATATATATATATATATATATATATATATATTACGTATATATGTATGTATGCGTTTGTATCCTCGACAATTAAAGTTAAGAAGTCTGGTTAGTTGCCCCTATGTGCAACTATGTATAGCCTTTCCCTCCCATATTAGGATTTTAGGATGCTCATATCTCTCCCTCTCCCTCTCTATATATGTGTATATCTATACATACATACACACACACATATATATATATTCATATATATATATATATAATATATATATATATTAACTGCATTCTATAATTCATCCACTATATATATATAGTATATATATATATATATATTATATATATAATATATATATATATATAAAACTTCATTTCTGCAATTCATCCACTTTATATATATTATATTATATCTATATATATATATATATATATGTGTGTGTTTGTGTGTGTGTGTGTGTGTGTGTGTGTGTGTGTGTGTGTAAACTTCATTCTTGTAATTCATCCACTTCCTTCCTATTTTCCTAACTTACATAAGGCCCACCCTATCAAAGCATTGTCCCGTTGACATTATTTGTCATTCTATATTTTCATTTTTTACCCATTCTCTAAATGCAATTACTGAGGTCCAGCTCAGAATCTTAGCCTCTCTTCTAGCTAGCCAATAGTCATTCCATTTCCTCCTCAAAGTCCACATGTCAGCACCATTAGTCAAAACTGCCGAGACGGTTGGTGATTTGCTGCGTAAACTTTCTCCATTAGCTGTCTGTTTGCTTGTTCATTGCACACAAGACCTACTGATATCCCTCAATTTAAACCAAAACTCTCTTTCATTTTTTTTTTCTATCGTCTTCTGTCCCACTTGCTTCTTGAACCTTTTCCCTAAGATGTTTGAAGACAACTCTTATTTAAACTGTAGCTTATACCTGTTGATTAATTCAATTAATCTCTATCAACCTCTTTGCGCACAATGACTTCCAGTCTAGGTCCTACTCATTTCCAGATCTTCTCTGAATTCTACTCTGCCAGAGTAACCAAATTAACCTTGAAGAGCAGACATCATGATACTCGCACTTCCTCCCAGACGGGTTCAAACAGAATAGATGCCGCTATCACAAATAACTAACTGTAGATCAAGTCCTAATTCGTGATGTAACAGTCAGAGGAAAATGGCGTGGTATTTTAAGAATATTGAAAAATATGCAAAGGGAGAACATGAAGTCGCATAATAATGGAACATAATAATGGAACCCCACTTAACCCGGGCTAGGAGACATGAAATACATTTTAAACTTTAAAAAGGAGAACAAATTGAATTAAGTAACGACTCTGAAGAAGAGCTCTACGGAATCAAAATTCCTAATCAAGACAATTATAGCTGGTTCACTTAAGGTAGATTCTTGGGTGAACCCCATGCCTACGAGACGTTTGTTTGACAGCCGCTGATCAGCGGCCGCCAAACAAACGTCTCGTAAGCATATGGCTCATCCAAGAATCTACCTTAAGTGAACCAGCTATAGTTCCTACGAAAGTTAAAGCATCAACTTACCTTTATGATCAGATGCCTTCGCAATAGTTTAGCTTTCGTTTCAGGATAAACCAGCAACCAACACTAGATGTGGGATTAATCATACTTGATATTCACATCAATTTCACTTCATGTCAACGACCATGAGACTAGAAAATTATCATTTAGTTAATCATCATGTTATTTTTCATCTTGGCGTTAAGGTCAGCTAAAAAAAACTTATTGCTTTGAAAAGAGGCTCTTTTTACAGATACTCCAATACAAAGTTCTTCATAGTTTGAATGTGTGCCCATAAGATTTTACGCACATGCACATTACATGTAAGTATGCAAGTTATGCAATATGATATACGTATATATAATAAATATATATAATATATATATATATAAAATATATAATATATATATACATATATATATATATATATATATATTATAGTATGTTGTGTGTGTGTGTGTGTGTGTGTGTGTGTGTGTTTGTGTGTGTGTGTGTATCTTTAACCATATACTTGCACAGAGATAGTAAGAAAATACTAAAAATATTTGAGGATTTAACGTTTAATGCTGGCTCTTACGTGGGAATTTCTTAGTACATTGCTAACGTAGAATTTTCACCAAGAAGAATTATTATTTACTCTTTCCTCAAAAGACAACCTTAGGGTCACATGGAAATTTAATCACTGCCATGTAACTTGAGAGAAGTTGGTGACTGATTTGACAGCGGGGGAATACATAGCTAAACTTGCCAGATGGAAGGAATACTAAGCAAACTCAAACTAACCAGATGTAGTCTCGTTCAGTTTGCAACTTGACCTAGTACCACCAGGACACCAAAAAAGTCATCGTGACTCTGAAGTAAGAATCTATTGAGGCACAAGTTATAATCTGAATTTATTTTGCAAGTTTCATTCGAAAGAGTAACAGGCTATTTGGGAAAAATAAGTTCATTTTAGTTCGATACATATTTACATAATTACTCGAACATTCTTAGTGGCTTATGATATTACAATTTCAGTGGATCTTGTTCGTCCGCCCGGAATGGGGCCGGGTAGCGTAGGGGATCAGGAGGGTGGGAGAGACGACACGTCTACCTTACTCCTGCAAACCTGTTTGTCCGCCCGGGTGGGGTATGTATAGGATCAGGAAGGTAGGGGAGACTATGACACATCTACCCTCCTGCCCGCACAACTTATCGTGCCCCATCAAGCTCGGATTGATATAAAAGGTAAGATTTACTGAATGGTAAAAGACCCACATAAGTATATCTGGCAAACATTTGAGGATTTCTTGAGAAGATGGGACTGAATGCTGAGATTTTTTTCTATCCTGGACCGAATTATTTGCGTGTGCTGTCTGGTATTCCAAAGTCTATGGCCATACTAACGTCTTTTTATTATGGAAATGTATATTTATATACATTGCAACAGAACGTGGAGGTTCAGTCAGGAGATAACATATATCGCTTTGTCATGCTATGGGTTCAGTGCAAATGCAGCCTAGCTTTTAGGCAAAAGAAAAAACAAAGTTGAAACTTTAATACTTCTTTGGAGTGGCCTCCTCTTAATAGTTCCACACCATATCCATGCAGTTCAGAGGGCTATATCTTCCGTGAACATATTATTATTATTATTATTATTATTATTATTATTATTATTATTATTATTATTATTATTATTTCAATAGATAAAACCTATTCACATGGTTCGAGCACACACGGGCCTTGGACCTGAAATTCAAGCTTCCAAAGAAAGTTGGTTTCAAACTCCCACCTTAGACCCCACACTGCAGCAGTAACTGATCATGATACAGAGCAAGTGGTTTTTCTTCGCCCTGGGAGAGACACAAATCCGCAACAATGCAAGACAGATCAGGATGCGTTAGTATTCTTAATGCTCCAGTAGTTTCACGAGACAACAGAGCAGTCCACATGTATATTACAATGGTTAGTTCACTTTTCTGATACTTCAGAACGGTATTAACATTCTAAAGAGCTTAGTCATACTACACTGTCTACTTTTTCTTGGCGTCTTATTGTTTGATTCACTTGGTGCATATCACAGAAATTATGTTAATACCAAAGTCGAAGTATTTCTAAGAAAAAGTCAAGAATATCTCATTCCCTGAAATTACACAATCAAATTGAAATACGAAATAATAGATATTTCTGGCGAGGAGAGGAAAAACATTGATGAAATTCGCTTGAAATAGAATTCATAATTGAAAGCTATACTCGACACGAAATGATTGAGGTAATTCTTCATTAATTACCCTGTAAACTGTAGTAAACACTTTCTCAACAATAACCTGTAACTTGATGTCAGATTTCAAGCAAAGTTCATAGGTTATCGCAGTCATCTTGATAGAATAAATGAACATTCATTTATTAATCACTTTGGTTATTTTAATTTTATTTCGCTCTTCGAATTCAGTCTTGAACACTGAAGATTATTTCACTCGGCATTTCTGTTTAATTTCTGATTACTTTAAAACACATTATAATCATCGCTTTCGATTCGGGTTTCAGTGAGATATGAATACAATGAGAACAGTCCAGTGATTATGATCCCTGCTATGCTGGCCATCTGTTCTCAAGCAATGTGATTCCAGTTCAACAGAAAGTGTATAAGTACAAATTGATGTGCAGGTAGTACTTTACACCTAAAAAGGAATTAGGAGAATTCCAAACTTCAGAAAGCTTGTACGTGACTACGTAGTCATTTAGATTCTTTAAGTAAAGCATGTCCATGGTGCATTAGTGCTGATGAAAACACTTAAAATAAGATTCACCTTTGCCCTCCGTTCTTATGCTTCTAACTGATGTAAGAGTGAGCTAAGTTAATAACATGAAATGCTAGCAAAATCACGAATCAGCTGAGTAGGTAATGTCATAACAATACATAAAAAAGAATTAGAAATTACGTGTGTGTGTGTGTTATGCTAAGGTCACACATTCACGTATCAACGCTCGCATGCCCACGCATGAGCGGAAATTAGTAGGTGGCAACAGCTTACGTCAGTAAACCGTAAATGTAACGTAAAACGTACGTAAAATCGTAGACATACGGTGACGGGTCGTCCGGGCTCTAAGCTCCGCCCACTAGGGCGCCGTAGCCCGCTCCAGTTTTGAAATGTTCTAAACAAGTCGTGGGTGGTGACGCCAAATGTCACCTGACGTAGCTCCGGGCATTGCACGTGGGACCCACGGTGACTACTGCAGGGTAAGCGCTAGGGTCACCTGCATTGTTCGCCGTCGTTATTTTCTTTCCGCGGCGAAGGACGTGGGCCTCCTAATTGCGCTGTAGCCTACGGGGAAACCGATTCGCATATTTACAACCCTGTACGACATGGCAACGCTGCAGCGTGGTATAAAAGGTCAGGTCGGCTCTCAATACAACAGCAACAACAACCCTCAGGTCAGCTGTTGTTTCCGTCTCCCGAGACCAGCAGTTTCCTCCAAGTACTCTCCACAACGCCCTTCAAGATACCGAACCTCCTAAAACGACCAAGGAAGGGACCATCAACGTCACATCTTCTTGCAGGAACTTCTTTCGGCCCGGAGAAGACTCCTACAGCCACTCCTGCAGACACTCAGGTCGAGGAAATGTCATCTTCCACCTACAGGAGTCGGAGTTGGATGAGATACAGAGTGATGACAGTGACACGGAGGACGACTGACGGACAGGGAGAAGTGGATATTGAACATATTCTACTTCCTCAAGCCACACATCGTCCGTCAGAAGAAGCCCAAGATGTTGGGACTGCCAATGGTAGGTATATTATGATGTCTGACTTAAATCTTTTTTATTTGTTGAAAATATACAATATTTTACAGTACATGCAGAATTCTACCAAAGTGAATTTACAACCTGGATTTTCATAATGCAATATTTTTACATTCTCTCTTACATGTTCCATCACTACAGTCTGCTCTGTTTACAGGCCGGCCATTTTGTACCCTACAGCCCCACAACAGTGGGCGTGGTCACGACGTGAAGGTGACGTACATAGAACATTTCACTATCGGCGGAAGTTCCAGGTAGACGTCCGACCTTGCTTTCTTTGCGCGTACATTTGCGGCACAATTTACGGTGCTGACTTTACGTCCGTTAGCCCGTGTCCTGTTTACCAGCTGTTCAAGGTCATTTCACCGCGATGATGATGCCCACGATCCACATACGTGGGCATACGCCGTCGTGATACGTGAATGTGTGACCCCAGCATTAAACTCTTCTCCAAATCATTCTTTACTTTATCACTCTATCAAATCCTTTCCATCACTCTTGGCCTTCTTCTTCTAGTCGTGTCCCCTTCGTGTCTTCCTCCTCTCTCATCCTAACCATATACCCAGACCTCAATTTCAAGTCTCTAATCATATCAGTAATCTTTACCATTCCGGCACTTCTCGTAATTTCTAAATTTTATTTTTTTTCTGTATTGTTATGACATTACCTACTCAGCTGGTTCGTGATTTTGCTACCATTTCATGTCATTAACTTAGCTCACTCTTACATCAGTTAGAAGCATAAGAACGAAAGACAATGATGAATCTTATATTAAGTGTTTTCATCAGCACCAATTCACCATGGACATGTTTTACTTAAAGAATCTAAATGACTACGTAGTCACGTACAAGCTTTCTGAAGTTTGGAATTCTCCTAATTCCTTTTAAGATGTAAAGTACTACCTGCACATCAGTTTGTACTTATACACTTTCTGTTGAACTGGAATCACATTGCTTGAGAACAGATGGCCAGCATAGCAAGTATCATACTCTCTGGACTGTTCTCATTGTATTCATATCTCAAAGAAACCCGAATCGAAAGCGATAATTATAATGAGTTTTAGAGTAATCAGAAATAAAACAGAAATGCCGAGTGAAATAATCTTTCAGTGTTCAAGACTTTGAATTCGAAGAGCGAAATAAAATTGAAAAAACCAAAGTGATTAATAAATGAATGTTCATTTATTCTATCAAGATGACTGCGATAACCTATGAACTTTGCTTGAAATCTGACATCAAGTTATAGGTTATTGTTGAAAAACTGTTTACTACGGTTTTACAGGGTAATTAATGAAGAATTACCTCAATCATTTCGTGTCGAGTATAGTTTTCAATTGTAAATTCTATTTCAAGCGAATTTCATCAATGTTTTTCCTCTCCTCGCCAGTAATATCTATTATTTCGTATTTCAATTTGATTGTGTAATTTCAGGGAATGAGATATTCTTGATTTCTTCTTGGAAATCTATATATATATATATATATATATATATATATATATATATATATATATATATATATATATATATATATATAAAATATATATTGTGTCGAAGTGCCAAGTATCAGGTTACTACACTTACCATTCATTAATTGTTACCTCACAACAACCAGACACCTGAACCTTCACCACAGGTACTAAACGACTGAATACTCTAAAGGCAACGGTGATCCCTTAAACAACTTACCAGTATTGCAGAAAATCAGACTAAGTTCATCAAAACAGGTGTGAGGTAATCTCAGGTAATCAAATTAATGAAAGGGCATCACTCCATCAACAACTTTAAAAGTCTAAGTATTTCCCTGATTTCAGAAGTCTTAAGTACTTGCCTGGTTCTAACTCACTTCAAGTAAATTGAAGGAAAACAGCTCAATTACTACTCTATATTTCTACCTAACATAAATGTAATCATACAAATACTGGTGAAAGAAAACACTTATAAAAATTTTTAATACAAAAATTTATTATTAAACTCAAAATTATAAGTGAAATTCACAATATCAGGGAAAATTACTGTTACTTGAAAATAAAGCAAAGTTTGATTAATTTTTGAAGTAATTGAGTAAAATTAAATCAAAATTAATTTATCACAAAATTCAAGAAAATTAATTCAATCAAAATTCAAAAGTGTTAGGCAATAATTAAAATTTGGAAATTAATTCACAAGTGCTTAACAACAATGAAACTTGAAAAGAATTCTAAGTAAATGCAAATTAATTCACAAGTGTTAAATTCAATTAAATGTGCAACGATTAATTAATGAAAATAACCAAGTTAATTAAATTGTGAATGCAAATGAAAACACAGAAAAATGTGAAAAATACCAAAATTGTAGAAAGTATTAATCACACAGAATATAAAATAAAAACACACACTTCAATAAGAAAAATGAATAAGTCCACAAACAAAAATCACTTCAAATGAAACAAAACACAAAAATTTCCAATGTGTAAAAATTGAAATCGTTCAAACTACTGTAAATATTAGTTCTCTAAACCCCTGTAACTATTGGTTCTGTAAACCATCATAACTATTAGTTCTCTAAACCATCGTAACTATTAGTTGCAACTAATAATAATATAACACTTTACCTTGATACCAACTTTCTGCTGCAGCTTGTTCAAAAAATTCACCAATTCACAATAATTCACAAAAATAGACACTCTTACACACTTGTACAATGTTTGTTCAGATTCCACAAAAAACACTAAATAATACTAAATAACTCTAAGAAATATCAAATATGAAATTTATATGAGTGACCAACGATTACGTACACTAAAGTCTTTACATTAATATTAAATCAAAAGTGGCGTGAGAGAGAGAGAGAGAGAGAGAGAGAGAGAGAGAGAGAGAGAGAGAGAGAGAGGGGAGATGTCTGAACGCAATGGGGTTCTAAGTAACAATGAAACTCTTCCTTACGGAAGCTGGACAGTGGATATCACACAAAACGTTTTGGGCATGCGAAAGATGATGCAATCCTTCTACAAGCTTCTAATATGACGTAACTTTACAGGAAAATCGTGAAATCTGTATATGGTTATCGACAAAGACATACGCTTATGAAACCAGTCTGCTCAACAAAGACACGTATTCACTCGAAACAGAAATCCCTTATCAAACTGGATGACAGGTTAGGAAAGCAAACGGAGCTCTCGAGTTCTTCTAATCAAACGGGGTCTCTTAAACTCGAGGCAATGAAATAATAGGGAAATAGCTCTAGCTTAGAACGGACAAAGCTGATCTCTCTCTTTCTTTACATTCTACGTTATATACTTTATGTTATGCGAAATCTGACCACACATTTTAGACATCCTATAATGCCAAGCTAGCTAAGGAATCTGAAAATGTTACAAAACTCTATTCTAACATTTCATTTAGTCTAGGAGAAGATATATGCGTTTTGAAAATAGCAACATATAATATACCTCCCCCCAGAAGATTCCAATGATTTGCAACGAGATAAATAATCAGCAACTACATTGCTTTTGCCACTAATGTGCTGCACTCGTAAGTTATACTGTTGCAGGCACAAAGACCACCTGGTCAGTCTTTGATTATGATTTTTCATTCTCTGGATAAATGATAGTGGATTGTGATCAGACAACACTAAAATTTCTTCATTCCTAGGTCTGTTCACTTACACTTCAAACTTTTTCAATGCTGTGATTAAGGCTAAAGTTTCCTTCTCGACTATCAAGTATATTTTCTGATGTTTTTCACTTAAGTCTTCACCTTGTTCAACACTCACATGTTTCAACTTATCCTCCAAATTTTCCAAAATTGGAGAATTATTCATCTTTCTTTCAGCTCCCAATTCGTAGCCATCATTGTCTTCTGTAGATGAAGTTGTTTGTGCTATTGACACAGTTTCAGTTTTAGTTTCTGAGAAATAAGGTTTCAAGAGGTTCACATGTATCTTCCTATGTCTTCTTCTTTCTGGTGCTTCAATCACATACATTCTATCACTCAACTTCTGAATTATCTTGTAAGGGCCTTGAAATTTATTAGTGAGGGGAAATCTCTTGACAGGTAAGAACACTAACACTTGTTGTCCAACACTAAAACTTCTTAGCTTAGTCTTAGCATCATATCTCCTTTTCATTTTCTCTTGACTAACTTCGAAATTTTCTAAAGAGAATTTTCTAATCTCTTTCAATCTTTTCCTTAAGTTCTTCACATACTCTCCTTGGATTTCTTCTTGATTTTCTCCCAATTTTCTGGGAGAATCTTCAACGGTCCTCTCACTTCTCTTCCAAAAATCATCTCATTAGGTGAAGCATCGCTATACCTTTCTTTTTGATAAGCTCTCCTAACTTCAAACAACATTAATGGTAAACCAACATCCCATTCTCTTCCTGACTCAGAACAATACTTTGTCAGCATACTTTTCAATGTCTGGTAGAACCTTTTTTAGGCACCTTGAGTTTCTGGATGATAAGCAGTGGATAACTGTTGTTTCACTCCTACCAAATTCATCACATCCTGGAATAACTTTGAAGTAAAGTTTGTTCCTCTATCACTTTGTACTATCTCTGTTATACCAAACTTTGAGAAAAACTCCACAAGTGCTGATGAATGGCTCCTTGGTTTCTGTGGGCCTGCATGCGACGTTTGAGTGTGGTGGTTGTGTGTCCGATATAGCATTTTTGGGGGGACTGACATTGCTCGTCAGCACAGACAAACTTGTATACTATATCAGATTTAACCTCTTTCTCCGTCGATGGGGCCGTACTATTTTTCATTACCAAAGAGGCCGTAAGGTTTGGTTTGCAGTAAATCCTTGCTGTTATTTTGTTATATGGCGCTAGGGGGGTGGTTCCTCTTTGCAGTATACCAAGGATGGCTTTCCTTTCATCTTCGTGGTGTTTGTTGTATGGTATCTGATGGTATATCACTATTTCTTTTGTCTTTGTCTTGTGTTGTTTCCTCGGGGTCGGATTATGGAAAGCCTCTAATCTCTTTTTGACAACTTGCTGGATCATGTCATCTGGATATCCGTTATTTGTGAGCAGCTGTTGAACTCTGTTGATTTCTTCGTTAGTCGCTTTCCACGTGGAACAGTGTGTTATGGCGCGTTTTATGTATGCATTTACCACAGATCGTTTATATGCATCAGGGCATTCTCATCTAGCATTTAAGCATCTTCCAGCGTCTGTCTTTTTAGTGTATACGGTGGTATACACCTAAAAAGACAACCACCACACTCAAACGTCGCATGCAGGCCCACAGAAACCAAGGAGCCATTCATCAGCACTTTGTGGATACCCACAATAGTAAACCATCATTACAAGAACTTCTCACAAACACCAAAATAATACACAAGGAAGGCAACTACAATTGTTTATTGATATCAGAAGCAGTCAGCATCGCAATGCAACGTCCCAGCCTTAACATCCAACGTGAGGCAGACCGTTCCTTGCCCTCGTGTAGGAGGCAGTCCTTCAACTGCGTGGAACAAAACCCCCACACGCGGACAGGAGCGCACACTGACTTTCAGTGAATTAAACATATATGTAATTAATATATATTTATGTATAATGTGTCTATAATAACTTACTTTCAACTTTTTTTATATAATTTCTGTTGTTAACATATTTATTTATTTGTCTTATTTTATGTTTCACTATAGTCTTTTGTAAATACTTAAAACTAGGTATCTGGCAATTGTACTACCTTTCCGCGCTCATGACGTCACAAAACGCATGTAGGCTCATATTTGTATCAGTACGCTTGAAAACGTCAATACGTATAGGTTGACGAAACAGCTGTCGCGTGTAAAAAATACTGGGAGTGGAAATGGAAGAACCCCATTATTTGTGTCCATTAGTAACCTGAACAATGAAGTAAAGAAAATAATTAGAAAATATGAAGCAATTTCAAAAAGCTGGTTAACAGTGAGAAAGCCATTCTATTCAATGAATGTTGTATCCGTGAAAAATTGTGCCCAAGAAGTATATATAATAGATATATATATATATATATATATATATATATATATATATATAATATATATATATATATATATATATATATAGTATATATCGAGCTACAAATGTCCTTTAATGTCTAATTCGCTCTACCATCGGAATTAATATGTGTTTCATATATGTTTAACCGAATGGGAATTTACTAGGTGATAATAGAATTGCCGGCAGCCAGTCCTGGAATTGAAGATGTCGATCGTTCGTGACCCATCGGCCGACAATTCTATTATCGCCTAGAAAATTCCCCTTCGGTTAAACATATATGAAAATATATTAATTCCCAGGTAGAGCGAATTAGATATTAAAGGACATTTGTAGCTCGATATATGTATTTGAATCACGGTAATGTATGATATATATATATATATATATATATATATATATATATATATATATATATATATATATATGATATATATATAGATATATATATATATATATATATATATATTATGTATATATATGTAAAATATATATATATATATATATATAGTATATATAATATATATACATGATATATATATTTTATATCTATCATATATATGTATAATATATACATACATATATATATATATATATAGTCATATATAGTATATATATATAAACAACTACTCAAATACCAATCGGCCGTCATGGTAGGGATGGGTTGATGCCGAGGCTTAGAACAAATACTACACTCGATGGCATATGTTCGGTATCATCTTATACCTCTCTGGCTGACAAAATGTCATTGAAAGTCTACGATCACAATGAGGTCATGTTGTTGACCTCGTTGTGATCATGGTGACACGGGTTCGTTTCCCAATACGAACATCATAACTTCATATTTCTTGCACTTTGATATTAAAGCTTTGTAGGGACAAGCGTATCCAAAAAAGCACGAAGAATTCGAGAAGTTAGACGACATTGTGGCTATTACAATTAATTTATATATATATATATATATATATATGATATATATTATATATATATATAATATATGTATATATATTTATATATATATACATATGTATATATATATATATATCTATATATATATATATATATATATATATATATATATATTTCTACAAGCATCCATTTTGGACCCTCTTTTTATTTTTATTTTCCTTAACAAATTGAAAACTGAAGGAATATCTTAAAAGAATAAAGTACGGGAACATGAAACGTCAAATCCAGTAAACGCCACCACCATCCTCTATTTGACCTTTTGGCCAACCTTGAAAGATTGCATTTTGAGTCAAGCCCCTTCTCCTTCTTTCTTGCGAATGTAAGTCTAATGACACTCCACATTTGCATGGCAGCTTGACATCCCCTTGTCAGCAGTCGATGCCAGCCATATGCCAAATCCCTAGAAGGGTCACTTGCAATTAAGGGGATAGAAGCCCCTTTTCTATATATTCCTTTGCACTTCGGGCCCCAATCTAATTTTACAAGACTTCATTAGCAGCTAGTCGCCCTCCGACTCGTGAGAGTTCACACGGCTCGATGACCTGTCCCTTCTTGCCGTCTACTTGACTTCTTTCCCTCGCTATGGTTATCAAAAACCGTTCCGCCTCTGCGAATCCGCCCATGCACACCTGCATGACCAACGGTCGTCCTATACCTCTTGATCCACAATAGCCTCCATTGAATCCCATTTTTCACACCTCTCTGCCGACGTCCAATGACTTCTTTCAGGTAATTAACAAGGATTGGCAGTGGAGATGAAAGCACCCGAGGAGAATCATGCCGGCTTGAACCAGATGTGACCGGCTTTCCTTTCAACTGGTGTAAATTTGGTCTGACCTGACCTACCAAACGGTACTTTGCCCTACCCAGTTCCCGCAGTAGTACCTATATCCTGCAGTAGACCCTAACTTGACACAGTACCATACTGTTCGGAAGCAGTGTCACTCACTAAAGCTCAGCTAGCCCCTAATTTAACCTGCTATACCTGCAGCCTAGACACTGCCCTGACATCTGCCTTGAATGCTCCACTGTGAGCCCACCTTAGAGGTTTCTAAATGGCGCCACTTGAAGAGAAGCATCTTCATGTCCTTAGGTGAAACTTGCAAGTGATCCACGTCCTTCCGCCGACGCCTTGGCCCTGACTATGCCCATCCTGTCCACAGACTTAAGTAATTGAAAGTGGAAATTGTTCTGTCGGCCCTTCACCTCCTATTCCTAACACCCATTCCCTGTTTCAACTGTTTTCTCCTATTTCCATTCCTTAACATTCCCGTCTCCGTCAGAGACCTGTATGAGCATAAATAATTGTGAAATTGTTTTGAAACAAGTTATATTCGTTTACGCTACCAACCCGCTATACACAATGCAATAAGGTAATATAGAATTCGAGCAATCCAGATACTTTTGAATTTTTACTTGTTTCAACTTGTCACTGGACTTGTGTATTAGCCACTAAACATACGCTGCCAGTGCCAAACTTGGGTTGAAGCCCCAGGATACCACCGAGAGCGAAGGTTCGCTTACAGTGCTCCACGGCTTAGTGTTACTAAATGTTGTTAGTCTTAAGTTCCAGATCCTCACTTCATGTACTCTTGCTTGCAATTCAGTGGCACATTTCTTGTTGCTATTATACATAGTAAGAGTCATTCTTACGAGCGCCAGGAGCCGACAAGCGCTCCTGTGTTATATCTTCTGATAAACCTCATAGAAATAGTAATTCATTTTGTGGACAAAGTTAAGTTTACATTCAATCCTTGAAGCAAGTTAGTGTTTTCTATAAGAGGTCCCTTTGCATTGTTCTGTTCATAGCCCTGCGTTCCCCGGCCTCCACCCCCTTCAAGTAAGATTCAGCGTGTTCGTACAAGATGTAAATATTTTGAGTATAATCAAAATTTTGATCATCCAGACTTTCAAAAAATCCCGGCACGCAGACTATGACAATACGCACACACACACACACACACACATATATATATATATATATATATATATATAATTAGATATATTATATATATTTATGTATATATATATATATATATATTATATATATATATATATATATACATACACACAGACACACACACAATATATATATATGTGTGTGTGTGTGTGTATGTATGTATGTATGTATGTATGTATATATATATATATATATATATATATATATATACGTACATACATAAAAGCATACATACACACATATCCGCTTTTCGCACACCAGTTTTCATTCTGCAGTGTTAAAAAAACAAGAAAAATAGTGACTTTAACTGATACTAAACAGCATATGAATGGTGAAGATACGTTTATCAGCGTACTAACGTTAATAAAAACTGCTTATATATGTGTTAATATGTTTTATCGTTCGTTTTCCTTGATTCCTTGTCTTTATTCCATCACTTTTGAGCACAAACACAACCATTAAGTCTTTAGCATATGGTAAACAAATGCTTTTTTTAGTCTCTTAAATGAGAGGTTCAGGGAACAGATCGAGGAAATGTACAAAGAACGCCGGGCACCTCAGTCTTAAGTCGGTGGTGTTGGAACTCTTCGAGATAGTGTCATTATTAACCTTTCTTTGTCTCCTGCTCCCACCGAAAGAGAGGGGTTTTGTTAACGTGTTACTTTCTTTATAGCTTTATTTTTGCTTGTGTAATCATAATGCGTAAGTAATGACAATAATGATCTTTTTCACCATATGACTATTATCCTTGGTGAGGGTAATTCCAGGAAATGCTAAATGTACGGTTGAAATACGATAACGGTGATAATGCTGGTGAAAACATGTTGCTTAGAATTCAACAATTAAATGTTTTATAAAGAGAATAACGCTGGTGGCTTAAAATCTCAGGTGTTAGGAATACTATCTGATCAAGTAATTTTATGTTATGTTAACACAAATATGTGAAAAATTAAATTATATATATATAACCGGGAAAGTGTTGACTTCTAACATGTTGGATACGTAATATAAATATGAGGACGAAAAGTAGGTGATGGATATTTCAACTTTATATTTTTTCCCAACGTTTCAAAGCAAGGCTTCATCATCAGGGTTCAAATTAAAAGATAATTACAATTAAAATCAGTACAAAAGAGTCAGTAAAATTGCAATATCTATATTTCAACATTAATGATTTTTACTGAGTCTTATGTATTGATTTTAATTGTTATTACTTTTGTATTTTATCCCTGATGATGAAGCCAGGCTTTGAAACGTTGGCTGGAAATAAAGTTGAAAGATGCTACACCTTCTTTTCGTCCTACTATTTGTAATATATATATATGTGTGTATATATATATATATACAGTATGTATATATATATATATATATATATATATATATATATATATATATACATATATATATACATATATATATATGTATGTATGTATGTATGTATGATGTATGTATGTATGTATATATATATACATATATATATATATATATATATATATATATATATATATATATATATACATATATAATTTAGTAAACTCCCCAGGTAATGGTCCTCAACCAGGGACAGTGAAGAACTTACAATTCATCCAAAAGTTTGAGAACGTAGAGCACAAGGACACTACAGTTCCTAAGCGGCGTGATTGGTATGGTCTTTGCCTGCCTTCTCGGTGGCCGCGAGTTCGATTCTCGGGCATTCCACTGTGGGGTTAGATATGTGTATTTCTGGTGATATAAGTTCACTCTCGACGTGGTTCGGAAGTCACTCAAAGCCGTTGGTCCCGTTGCTGAATAACCACTGGTTCCAAGCAACGTCAAAACACCATACAAACAAGAACATTACCTTCATAAGGCAACTGAAATTTATATCTCAAATGAGTCAAAGGCACCAATACTTCAGTTACCGAGGCAGGACCTGATTAAAAGAACAGGAGCAATAAGCAGTTATGCCAACTCGGGGCGTTTGAAAAGTATCCGAAAAATTAAGTATATCTTAGTTTAAACCTGACCACTGAGCTGATGAACAGCTCTCCTAGGGCTGGCCCGAAGGATTAGATTTTTATCTACGTTGCTAGGAACCAACTGGTTATTTAGCAACGGGACCTACAGCTTACTTAGGAATCCGAACCACATTGTATCGAGAAATGAATTTCTGATCACCAGAAATATATTCCTTTGATTCCGTGCTGGCCGCAGCTGGGAGCGAACTCGGCATACCAGATCGGTAGGCAAGGATGCAACCAACTCGTCCAGCGAGGAACTGAAAAGCATTCGAAGTAGAAGGCTTCCAGAGATGGTCTGATTCTTAGTTACCATCGTCGAAAGATTTTCCTGAATGATAGTTGCCCCAAGACAGCTCACTTACTAGCAGGAGAGAAATATTCAAATAAGGATGAAACCAAAAGTATGAAAGGAGGGGCATTAATACCAGCATTCAATAGACGTGAGGAGTTTTGTAAAAAAGAAAAAAAATATCTAGCTTTATGATAACATTTGATGAAAGATAAAGATTCTGGTATTGCCTTTTTGTCTTGTTTAAATGCATTATCTTTGAACGTCAAAATCACTGTACATCTGGAAGCGAGTTCACCATTTGTATTTAGTCATATTGATAAAAAAAGAAAAAGGGTATGGTGTCCACTTGCTTGTCTTCATAAATACTTTACAGTTCTGTTTAAAGCCTAAAGATTGCCCAGTTGAAGACCACAAAAGATTCAGACTGCCATTAAAGTAGCAGAGGGCATCTGAGATTTATTTCAGCTTTTAACGTCACTCCATTATCAACAGAGATGTTCAGAACAATCAGATGATTAAACAGGAAATTAAGAATTAACGCTTTTCTTTTCTACTTCATATACGTGTAATGGTTTTTTCTCCCACTATTATCTTTCCAGTAGCGTGCTCATTTTTTAAAGAATAAATAAATGGATAAATGTAAAATGGAGAATTTCACTGAAAATTTTGTATTTTGTTGAGCATGTGATGGAGACGATTAATCTATTTTTTATCTTTTTTGTTTTTTTCTTTATATTAAAAAAAATTGGTTGTAATTCTTCTTGTATCCGTATTTAGTACACAGAGAATTACATAGAAATAAGACGTTCGTGTTGAACATGCTTACGGCTTTGTCTTTCTACTTAAGAAGAGTATTCTGCTACCAACCCCAGAATTCCAAACGGATCAACGAAAGTTTTATATTTAACCTTTGAAACCTTTTTGCAATAACAGGCTGTACCTTATAATAGTCTCGCCTCCATTCTTGAGTTACGGTGTATCCATATATATACATAATGGTATACAAAATGAGCTAATGTGCTTTTCCCCGTAATAACTATTCAACATGCTAGCGTGAACACTTGGGAAGCATAATATCCGAACCTAACAACTGTTTCAAGCCAAATAATAGTTTTAAACTTTACCAAAAAACGGAAAAATTATATCATTTATATGCTTATTTAATTCATGTAAACATGTTTTGCGTACTAGAATTTTATACAATTTTTCTTTCCTCGGGGCAAAATTTCGACAAAATATGTTGCTAACAAAATAGTCGACTCTCTCGACAAAATTCTAATGAAGTTAACGTTCGCCCAAGCTTGCCAGGTTCCCATTTTTATTTACTCCGGGCGTTTTGGGCCTCTGTATTAAACGTATAAAAACATGATGAAAATGAGAGTTGTCGTCGTAGGAATAATTTCAGCTGAACACAGAAACGAGAAAATTATATTTCATTAAAGTTTAGAATTCCTTTGAAGTCTTCCGCTCAGTTTGCCGGGCACTGGATTAAGGATCAGCCTGATTTTCAAATCAGTTTATTAATATCTCAGAAGTTCCTATCGCATACTGTTATATTTCT
>NC_087204.1:40863777-40893777 GCF_015104395.2 Macrobrachium nipponense
TGTTTGTTTGTGGGTGGGTGGGTGGGTGGGTGTGTGTATTACCAGGCTGAGACAAATCCACTTTAACAGCATCAACATTTACGATATGCAGACGAGACAGAAAAAAGCAAAGCAAATAACGAGAGGAACAGGCAGAGTGAGGCACAAAGAATGGTTCTGGAGAATGTGACTGACTTTGTTATACCAACAAAAAATTACGGAAAACACTTCATTCTTTCGGAAATAATTCCAGAGCAACGCTCCTCATATCATTTGCTTCTCATTTTCAAATGCCACAGAAATAAGCGCGTCATAATTACTCAAGTCTTTACTTTTCTCTTTTTACGTAATTTACAAAAGGATGAGCCTTCGCTGCGGTAAAATTCTTGGTAAAAATCCTTTTACCAGCCGTGTGTGGTGTTGTACCATTGTTGGAACATTGTCCTCCTATCTGAATGTCGGCGCAGACAGGATCTTTTTCTTGTACACAAAACTGCTCGTAATGGTGGTTTCCTTTTCTCAAATTCGATAATTATATTGTAGACCAACGTCGACCTATATCCTGTCTGGACATCTTTCGTAAGTTTTACTTTTTTTCTTCCATTAGGAACTTCTAATGCCATCTGCGGGGTCTGCGAAGATAGTTTTTTTTTTCTTTTTCCAGTAGATCTATAGCACTATTCCGCGGCGGCCTAGACTATGGCAGTTGCGGTTTTCTATGCAGTTTTACCTCCTGAACAAGAATTTTTAGTAATATTTATTCGGACGACTGTAATTAACCCCCAGGGGCCAGTACTAAACACATTGGACGCCCCAATCCCTAGTGGATGTTGTATCCGCGGTTACGTTCCTTGCAGTCCGTGCGGAACTATTCTTTAGTTACCTTTTTTTCTAGCTTTTGATAGATATCCGCAGTCGATATCACTAAAGCCTCCATCTTGTCCCTGAGTGACTGATGTAGTTCACCTGTAACACCTCTGGTGAGTGGCGAGCATCATGAGCTCCGCCAATGGCGATTGGTTACGGATATTCACCCGCATCTCCAAACAAAACCGACTCTAGGATTTTCCTCTTGTTCAGTTGTGGTATCACGATGTCACGCTGCTCCTTCCCAGAAGCCTTTTATTTTCTTTGCGGTGTCAGTGACCCTGGGAGTTGTGACAGCAGGTAATTCGCAGTCAATCAATCCAGCATTCCCTTTTTGAAGGGTTTTTATGGTTGTTAATCCTGTTAGTGCGGCCTCTTACCCCTTTAGACTTAACTAGCTTTCTCATTTCGTAACCAATGTTTAGTTATGGATATATTTGATAATTGATTTGTCTATTATTTTCAACGCTAGCCAACCTTCTAGCTAGTTTTTTCTGTGTCCACCCACAGACTTTTTCTCCTGTAAAGAAAAATACACTGTAAAACAGAGTAAGATTTTCAGCTATGTATGTTGTTCTTCTATAGTACAATGGCCAAAATCATACCTTTACTAGGGAGACAGAGAAGCTACCGTACGACGGAAAGAAAAGTGATCTAGATATGTGGGGGCACACAGTCAAGTACCTTTAAGTTCTGTCAGTTATTATTATTATATTATTTTTTTTTGTTTTTTTTTTTTTTTTTTTTTTTTTTTTTTTTTTTTTTTTTTTTTTTTTTTTTTTTGCTCTATCACAGTCCTTCAATTCGACTGGGTGGTATTTATAGTGTGGGATTCCGGGTTGCATCCTGCCTCCTTAGGAGTCCATCACTTTTCTTACTATGGTGCCGTTTTTCTAGATCACACTCTTCTGCATGGAGGCCCGGAGCTACTTCAGCCTCTAGTTTTTCCAGATTCCTTTTCAGGGATCTTGGGATCGTGCCTAGTGCTCCTATGATTATGGGTACGATTTCCACTGGCATATCCCATATCCTTCTTATTTCTATTTTCAGATCTTGATACTTATCCATTTTTTCCCTCTCTTTCTCTTCAAACTCTGGTGTCCCATGGTATTGCGACATCAATGAGTGATACTTTCTTCTTGACTTTGTCAATCACGTCACGTCTGGTCTGTTTGCACGTATCACCCTATCCGTTCTGATACCATAGTCCCAGAGGATCTTTGCCTGATCGTTTTCTATCACTCCTCAGGTTGGTGCTCGTACCACTTATTACTGCAAGGTAGCTGATGTTTCTTGCAACAGGCTCCAGTGGAGGCTTTTGCCACTGAATCATGCCTCCTTTTTGTACTGGTTCTGTGCAAGTGCCGGGCATTCACTTGCTATGTGGTTTATGGTTTCATTTTTCGTATTGCACTTCCTACATATGGGAGAGATGTTATTTCCGTCTATCATACTTTGAACATATCTGGTTTCTTAGGGCCTGATCTTGTGCCGCTGTTATCATTCCTTCAGTTCCCCGTTTCCTTCTTTAGCTCTCCCCTCTGTAGCCATTGCCAATTGTCATCGCTGGCTAGTTCTTTAGTCTGTCTCATGTATTGTCCGTGCATTGGTTTGTTGTGCCAGTCCCCTCTGTTCTTTCTGTCTTTCTCCTGTTCTCTTGTATATTTCTGGGTCTTCATCTACTTTTATTAGTCCTTCTTCCATGCACTCTTGAGCCACTCGTCTTCACTGGTTTTCAGATATTGCCCCAGTGCTCTGTTTGATGTCGTGTTGACGCAGTCCTCTATACTTAGTAGTCCTCTCCCTCCTTCCTTTCGTGTTATGTATAGTCTGTCCGTATTTGCTCTTGGGTGTAGTGCTTTGTGTATTGTCATTTGTTTCCTGTTTTCTGATCTATGCTGCGGAGATTCTGCCTTCGTCCCGATCCCACTATTCCTGCGCTGTATCTGATTACTGGCACTGCCCATGTGTGTTTATGGATGCATATTTCCATCCGGCGTTGAGTTTTGACTTGAGTATCGCCTTGAGTCTCTGCATATATTCTTTCCTGATCGTGTCCTTCATCTCTTGGTGTTTTATATCTCCTCCTTCCATTATTCCCAAGGTATTTGTATCCTGTCTCATCTATGTGTTTGATGTTGCTCCATCTGGTAGCTTTATTCAGTTCTCGTTACTTTGCCTTTTTGTATTTTTGTGTTGACTAAGGCGCATTTTTCTATTCCAAACTCCATCCTGATGTCTCCCAGATACAATCCTTACAAGTCTGGACTTAGGGTATCTATTTCCTTGATGCTCTTACCATACAGCTTGATGTCGTCCATGAACATCAGATGGTTGATTTTGTTGCCTCTTTTCTTGAGTTGGTACCCGGCATCCATCTTCTGTAGTACTTTTGTCATGGGAATCATGGCTACTACGAGAGTAGTGGGGACAGTGAGTCGCCCCTGGAAGATCCCTCTCCTGATATTAACCTCTGCTAGTCTTTTTCCAGAGCTTGTAAGTATTGTATTCCAGTTGCGCATTGTATTTTTGAGGAAGCTGATGGTATTTTCCTCTGCCCATATATTTTCAGGCATTCTACTTAGCCATGTGTGTGGTATCATGTCGAAGGCTTTCTTATAGTCTATCCATGCCATGCTTAGGTTGGTTTTCCTTCTCCTACGTTACCTTCATTACCCAATTTTGTCTTATCAGAGCTGGTCTTTTGTGTCCCCTACAATTCCTTCTGCAAGCCTTTCTGTTGGTGGGGGATGGTGTTTGTCCTCCCTCTAGGTAGTTGTAAGCCTTTCACTGATGATACCTGTTAGTAACTTCCACATTACTGGTAGGCAGGTGATAGGCCTGTAGTTACTTGGCTATATTTCCCTTACTCTTGTCTTTTGTACTAAGGATGTTCTTCCTGTGGTCATCCATTTTGGGTGCTTGGTGATTTGAGATACAATGCTGGAGTTGTTCTGCTATTCGTGGGTGTAGGGCCTTGAAGTTTTTGAGCCAGTATCCATGGACTTCATCGGGACCTGTGGGGCTTCCAGTTTGGCATTTTCTTTAGTTGGTGTCTGACTGTGTCTGTCGTGATGTCTGTGAATCTTTGTTTTATTCTCCCTGTTTCTTCTTCCTTGACTTCCTGGAGGCCATGTTGCATGTTTGTTGTGTGATACCGGATTGCTCCATATGTTTTCCCAGAGGTCTCTTACTTGATTCGGCTTCAGGAATTTCTGGGTGGTTGTTCTTCCCCTCTTAGTTGGCTGTATAGTCTTTTCTGGTTGGTTTCCGAATAGTTTGTTTCTGTTGGTATCCCTTATTCCTGTTCATGTACCGTTGGATCTTGTGCTTTGCTTTTGGCCTTAAGCCTCTGTTTTACATCTTCTATTGTGTGTTTAGTCCCCTCTCTTGTACTTTGTATTTCTCGTTGAGTTCCTCCCTTTTTTTCTTGCTTCTTAGCCTTTTTTCTGCCATCTCTTTCAGTTTACTCTCATCACCATGATTTGCTTTTCCAGGCGCCATTTTCCAAGGAGGGGTTGCTGTTTTGGTTTCTGTTGGGTGGTTGTGACGGTGGTGTTGGTGTTCGAATCCCCATCAGTTCTGCTACTAATCTTGCTCCTGCATATGTCAAGTTATTTGTTTCTGTGATACTGGTGGTGTGTATTAGGCCCATTATTTTTTCATTGACCTCACTTGTTTTTTTTTTCTCCCTTAATTTCTTGGTGTTGTAGGCTTCATGGAGGGGATCTTTGTTCTCTCTGTATCTGGCTCCATCCATTGTCTAATCTTTTCTACCCATTCCGTCCTCTCTGTTACTTCGTCGGTGTTTCTTCGTGTGTCGTTGTTTGATACCTCATCCTCCCTGTCGTCTTCTGTGGCATCGTCTCTCAGTTCGTCTTCGTGTAATTCGTTGTCGTGTGACATTTCCCTTTCCAGTTCTTCTCTTTCTGTTGGGGAGAGCCAGTTCTTTTTCTTTTATGTTTTTTCCTTACTTGGTCTGCCAGCCTCTGCTCTTGTTTTTTTTTTTTTTTTGGGGGTGTTATTCCTCTCATTCCAGATGTTGACCAATCTTCTTCGATATTCCCTCTCTCCGTCGGGTTGGCTTCTGATGTAGCATCTCCATCCCATAACTTTTTTTTTTTTTTTTTTTTTTTTTTTTTTCCTATTTCCCTTATTTTTTCCCTTCTCTTGTCCCCAATTTTCTTCCTTTTTGCCTCTGGTAGCTCCAATCTCAGGCTGTTTTTTTCATTAACTGTCGTGTTGGTGATCAGTTGCTGGATGACGAACCTCCAAGTACCTGACCGTCTTCCCCTACAATTGGGTTGAATACCTGGTTGCCGGACGAAGCTCCTCTGTTTGCCAGAGGTTCCATTTACGTCGTTGTCGTTTTTATTCCCCCATCATTTCTTTCCATCATTGCCTTGAGTTTTTTTGCTATTTTAACCCCATAGCTGGGACCCTACCACCATCAGGGATAGGTACTCATTTACAGCTGAGTAGACTGGTAAAATGGAGTACCTATTTATTATTATTATTATTATGAATTATTACTTATTATTAGATTATTTATTATATTCAGGAGTGTAACCTATTCATATGGAACCAGCCGACAGGGTCCATGGACTTAAAATTCAAGTTTCCAAAGAATATGGTGTTCATTAAGAAGTAAGAGGAAGTAAAGGGAAATACAGAAAGAGAGGCCTCACTTATTAAATAATAAAAAAGAACTTTATAAAGATAAATAGATAAAATTGCGATAAAAAGTAAGAATAGTATTAGGGTCGTAATGCATTGCAATTTCTAGAGGAGAAACAAGCAACGAAGATACAAAAAGGCCAGAACTTCACGTGAACTGTGACGTCAGAGGCAAGAGAAACTCTGGTAACTGGATGAGAAAAGATTTTGATCAAAATGTAATAAACAATTAACTTGACGAGCGTCGATATTGGAAATAGGAGGATAAAAATTTAGCTGCGTCTGTTAGTTACTGTAATTGTAAAGATATCTTCATTGGCCCACAACTAACATGAAGGATATTGGAATTGTCATCAAATTCCCGATCTTACACGTTCGTTTGATCTGTGAAGTGAAAATCAAAGTTACAAAAAATACAGACATTTATAGCTATGATGGATATTCTGTTGTAAATAACTACATTGATCCCTCGGTGAACTCACAAGTTTCCCTTGCGGTCTAAGACGATCATTAATAATAGAAGAAAGACGAACATCCAGTGACCCGTTCCTCGCATAGGCGAGAGTACGTTTCATTTCCTGGAAGTTTCAAAGAACTCGATCAAGATTTCAATAGACAGACTTTTAACGAGCTCCTTTAACAAAATAACCTTTTGTCTGAGCAGATCAGATTTCCCGATGATGATGGTGCTTTTGTGCGACGGGACCCGAGGCAAACTGAAAGCAGCTGAACATTCTTTGGCTCATTAGGGAAAATCATATCATTCCAATTGTGACCTTGAAATACAAAGTAAAATTATGAGACTGCAAATCAGGACAGTGGCTTCTTGGGTCTGTAGGAAGACGTAAACGACGGATAGTCTGGAGTGCTGGAAGCTATCTCCAACAAGCGTTTCATCTAATTTGTAGTAAAGAACTATAGGGCCCATCAACCATATGCATACGCTAATTCTCTGGAATTTGACAGCCTAAAATAGTCTTAGGTTTGGTTACAAATGTTTGATTTTTACTAATTACCTTGTTACAACTATAGATTTTTCCTTCGAATGTGTTTTACGAAAACCATGTTCAACGATTGATCTAGGAGCTTTATACTGGGTCCCTTTCCAATAATTGAAAAAGCGACAAAAAGATTTTTTCAAAAAAAAATTTAAGAAAATAAAACGAGATAAATGAGCTATACAAAATTTTAATTGATCAAAATTTCTTTTTAGAATTATGGTGATCTCTTGCATTGTGCTACGAGAAATTTTATACTTTTAAAAAAATTCCAAGTAAACGGTAACATTACTATGTATACCGAAAGGAAGTAAAATCTTAAGTATGGTGATCCTTTTTTAAACTATACCACTTTTAATAATAACAGTACATTTCGAAAGTTACAGTTTGCGTGAACTCATGAAAACAACTATTTTGAATACAGTTAAAAACAGACATTTTGTAGATACTAAATGAGGGAAAAGTTACATAATTAGGAAGCTGATTATAGAAGGCCTTTGTGCAAAAAGAAAAAATATGGAGAATTTTAGATGAAATTGAAGTTTGACATGCAAGTAAAGGAAAAGCTATGATATAAATATAAATAAAAAAGGGGAATAAAATGGAAAGAAGATCGACAGAACCAGCGAGATACCTCATGATGACCTTCAAGGAAACACACAAAAAATAGGAAAGAAATCTCGTGGACTTTTAAATACATCTGAAGTTTATGATACAAATAGAAGAGAGAGAGAGAAGACGAGAGAGAGAGAGAGAGAGAGAGAAAGAGGGGAGAGAAAGGGGGAATTCTTTTTGACCAAACGAATCACACGTTTCAACCAACTGAACTTCAACATAGTTTCTATAATAGATATTCACTATATATATATATATATATATATATATATATTATATACTATATATATATATAATATATGTATATATATATATAGATATATAATATTATATATATATATATATATATATATATATATGTGTGTGTGTGTGTGTGTGTGTGTGTGTGTGTATATATATATATAATATATTTATATATATATATATTATATATATATATATATATATATATATGCTTATGTAGACATAAAAGAAAACCGGAATGACGGAGACCAGAAGACTCGAGATCCTCCCTGATGAACTTAAGCGAAAACAAGAAAATTTTGAGAAAGAGAGGAGAAAGGGAACGAGAACTGAGAGTAGACAGAAGGCAGCAGGATACTGCAATGTCGTCTAAGTTTTCTTTACTTTCGAGCATCACAATAAAAATAGAAGACGGAAGATGGAATGAGCGAAGGAAGGAGGGAGGTGGGAGCAGAGGAAGAAGAAGAGCAAGACGAAACCAAAATGGGAAGTTGGAGGCAACCTAGCGGAACTCCTTTTTGTTTTTTCCTTCGATACTGAAAAGGCAGAGACAGATGTTCCTGATTCGTCGTCTCCTGCACCACCAAAACCCGTGAAATAGAAAGTCATGGCTACCTTGAGTCGGGCAGAAATGGAGACGAACACGATCTGTTAATTAATGAGAATTCAAAAAAAGGCCTTCAGTGTTTTATTCAGCCTCTTGCCACTGCAAACAACTAGAGTTGCATGGCATGACAGGGTTTGAAAATAGGCAAGTTGCGGAACTTAGTGTTAATGACATAACTGGAGAATCAGCTACCGTTGAAAATTGGCCCCCCGGCTACTCTTGCTCTTGCCTACCAGCCGTTCAGTTTTGTCACGGAAACTGACGTCCGTCTGTCTGTCTGATGGGGAATGTAGATAAAGCATTCTGCCGTTTCATCGCGCATGCGCTGTTACACACACACACACACACACACACACACACACACACACATATATATATATATATATATATATATATATATATATATATATATATATATATATATATATATATATATATTTCTCTCTCTCTTTCTGTTTAGCTGCAATGCACTGCATTCCTTGCAAAAGGGAAAAGGCTACTCATTCAGTCACCGAAGTTTCAAATATCAATGCGCTCGTGACGGTCACGTAACTGGATGCCTTTCTCATTACAGAAAAAGTTATGATCCTTGATCGGCTCAGTTAATTCAAGACAAAAAGCAGCCATAAAATGTAGCTCATAGACTTGTCCTGCTCTCTTTTGAACCTGAGTGGATAAGACGGTAAATATACTCGGCACTGGTTACACCCCGTCCATGCGAAAAGGAGCAAGTAAAGGATTAGGTCTTACTATCGTGACTCGCTGTTTCTACCAGACTGCTTGAGCCTTATCTTTCTCACCCTCAGCGCGAGCAACATCGGAGAAAGTCGGTTTCTTTGGTCTCTTTATGCACGTAGAGCGTACTTTCGTTAATTAGGTACTTGTGAAAGCACTCAACTGTTCCTCAGTACAGTGGTATACAGTTCATGGCATCAGCGCCTCGCAATGCCCTCCACAGAAGGGCATTCCAGACACAATCAGAAATAGCATCCTTCCGTCAGATTCTAAAACTCGGTCATCCTTTCTCGTAAAAGAATTGCCTAGTTAGACAGCCAAGCAAAAGTCGACAATGGCTGAAAATTCGCAATATATCACCAGATATGGTTTTTATAGGTGTTTAATTATTATTATTATTATTTCAGTAGATGAAACCTATTCACATGGAACAAGCACGCAGGGTCCATTGACTAGAAATTCAAGCCTCCAGGGAATGTTGGTTTCAACCTCCCACCGCAGACCCCACACTGCAGCAGTAACTGATAATGATACAGAGCCAGTGATTTTTCATCTGAGTGGCATGCCACGACACTAACCAGTGACCAGCGGACCAGAGACAGGATTCCGAAAACAATGATATCCTTGGAAAGCTTAAATTGGGATACCCACCAACTAATGAGCAGAAATATTCATCAGAATCTACCTACAAATGGCACTGTACCCGTGACCATGAAACTTAACAACTCTCCTAAAACTAAGGTTTTACTTTGGTACAAGAAGTGGACCCGAGACCAAGTGAGATGTCGAAAACGGAAAGAGAGAAAATGACGTATTTGCGCCAAAGCACAAAGGTAACAAGTTGCAAAAGTTGTAACAAGCCTGTGACTTTTAAGAGCAGATCCGACGCGTTATTTAGAATGTAAAGTAAGGCGCCTGTCGTTCCGTTACAATTAGGTTACTTTGTTGTTTGCCAAAAGGTGATCGTTCTTTTGGTAAATCCAAAATAATCACGTATCTTTTCACTTCAGTAAAAGCTTGGAATCTAGCAAATACTGTGCTTGTCAGATCACCTTCGAGGCTACGGTTTGTAGCGATCTACTGTGTTCTGTATTGAAGTCATCCTTCTGTGCTGTTTCTTAAATATAGAAGAAGTATTCGAAGCAAATGTGATATAAAATTCTTAATCATCAGCGAAACGTGACTGATATTTGTTTTAAAGGCAGAGGTAGCGGCAGTGAAACGGAAAAAAATATTGAATATTCCAGAATCAAGCGTGGAAACGAGACAGAAATCATTCGTTGTTCGACAGAGCATATGAATCTAATCATCACCGGGACGAATTCTGTGACTTGGCAAATAGTCGATTAAGTAATAATTTCTTAGATGAAATATAAACATAAAGTTACATACTTGAACTATCATTGCACATAAGTATACATTCAAGATACAAACTGTAGAAAACCAAACTCTAAAATAGAAACTCGCGAGAAAAGCGAACTAAAGTGTCAAAAACAGTTGGCTTTCTAAAGCATATTTTGTAGAATCTTGTATCTTTTATGAGAATGAAGTATCTTAAGATTTCATATGAATTGGGAGACTTAAATCGGTCACAGTACCAGTCTGAATAGTAGGCCAGTATTCCATGGTGATCTGCAAATATTCAAACGCTCGTGGGTACTTCGCCACTTCTTTGCCTGACCTACAAAGGTGACGTTGCTGAAGTAAATCGAATAAACTACCCAAACATAGGTCGACTGACTAGTGTTCTAATGCAGTTTTCAAGTTCTTAAATGGTATTGTCGTTAAATATTAAATTTACATCCATTAGTACCGAGTATTTTGCACCTTTACATGTCTTATTTATTTTCAAATGAAATTTATTGATTTTAATAATGAAATTATTTTGGTCATTTAATATGCTCAAGAATTATAATCCAGAGTGAGCAGTGTCCTGCATTAGCAAATAAATTAGATACAGCATGTCAATGAGCGAAAGACTAAAGTTTATATATATATATATATATATATAATATATATATATATATATATATATATGTATGTATGTATGTATGTATGTATGTATTAATACATACATATATGAATATACATACATACATACATATATATATATATATATATATATATATATATATATATATATACACACACACACACACACATATATATATATATATATATATATATATATATATATATATATATATGAAATGCATGTGAATCGTGGAGTGATAGAATAGATGACAGGTTGAAATAGCAGTGAGTTATTGTCATTTTTGTTAAAGTACTATTCGTCTTTGGAATGCTGCAACAGTTCCCTGTAGGACTATGTTATCATGAACACATATTCCAAGAAAAGTTGATGATGAAGTCTCTGCTCACTACGTTGCTTCTAAAATCAGAAAGCTTCAGGTCCGTAGTAAGACGAGGAGCCTTAGCACATTTTTCGAGTTGCGTTTTTCGTCGTTCTTCGAATGAACTATAATAGATTCACATCAGCCGCGCATTCGATGTCTAGGCCAGTCCCTCACGACGTTCCAGATTGTCTTTTGATAAGCCAATCACATGGCTGGAAACTCTCAGTCTCTCGAGAAAGTTCACATGGGTAGGATCTATATTCCACCTCTCCGGAGGTATACGTCTTTCACACCTCTCCTGAGGTATACGTCTTTCAGGAGAGGTGGAACATACATCCTGCCTATGTGAACTTTCGAGAGAGACTGAGAGTTTCCAGCCCTGTGATTGGCTTATCAACAGCCAATCAGGAACGCCGTAAGGGACTGGCCTAGACATCAAATGCACGGTTGATGTGAATCTACTGTAGTTCAAATTGATACTAAGTTAATCAATGTCCAGAGTCAAAGTTATCAGAAGCCTTTGAAAGCCAATAAATCTTGGGATTTGAGCGCTGCAGACCTACCAATAAAGTTTGATGGTACTCGGTTCACTGATAGCCAAGATATGACGATACAATAAAACGGATGAAAATATGCAGAGGTGGTTTCAGTAATAATATGATCTTTCACCAAAATCTAACCAAAGACGATGGCGTCACATACACAACATACCCCTGATGATGATATGTTCATTCATATTTTCCAAAGAATTCCTTTGAGTTAGGACGAGAGACAATTTTCCTGGAAAGAGGGCTTTGAGTTCGACTGCAGTTTAATCTGGCCAGCTGTCAGGCTGCGTAGGTGGAGATACAGTCCTCACCTCAGGGGTCTGAGAATGAACTCGTCAAGGCCCTTCCATTCTGACGGAGCAATAGACACCAGGGTGGAGCGAAAACCAAAAGTTTCAAAATTCAATATGCAATAGTGTCTTTTTAATGATAAGTCGGCTGAAATTACGTGTCTTAAAATTATATTAAGTTTAAAAAATTTTTTTGAGGTGCCCCAATGATGATAACGTTTGACAAAATTACCTTTCTCTTAATTCAACTGCTGTTACATTTTCTACTATTACATTTCACCTTGTTTGATGTTGCCTGTTGTAAAAGCAAGTCCTTTTTTTGACTCATTGTGTGAAAGAAAAAAGGTGCCTCAAAGAGAACAGAAGTTTTTATCTGACCAGCACACTGAAAGGAGAATGGTATTAAGTGCAGTTGATAAAGTAGTCTCAAAACAAAACCAACTCACATCTGAGAGGAAAAGCAGACTAGACCTTCTTTATGCAGCACAGCAGAACACAATGAAAACAGATAAAGCTAATTTACCATACAATCATCATCGTCCCCAGAATGTAAGACAAAAATGAAAGAGACCCCGAATTCTTCACTTCTAAGTCCCTAAAAAGAAGGAAAGTAACTAGAGCCTCTGTCTCTTCACTGAAATGCTTGCATTTTCCTTCCTTAGCATCAGCCTGTGATCGTACAGACTGTGCTGCTGCCATTATTTCTAGTTCTGTGCTACATGACAAAGCAAGTTCTTCTTTTATAATAGATCGCTCCATAGTTTGAAGAGTAAGACAACGACAATGAGTTTCTCTACAGACATAACTTGGCTCTGAAAAGTAATTGATCAGCATCTATTTTGATGATAGAAAGGATACCACCTTAACTCAAGAAAAGATAGGAGGTAAGAGTTATCGAAAGATGACCCAAGAAAACATATATCCTAAAAGAACCTGGATCAAAATACCTAGGGCTTATAACAGTTCACTCAAGTTCTGCAAGAGCAATTTCTGATGGTATCACACTCTTTCTTAATACTAACCAAATTCAACACACTGATATTAATAGCTGTAGGTTGCGATGGTACCGCTGTTAATACTTTTAGAACTGATACTAAACTAGTCATTGGTTTGCGTGTCGTGTCGTCATCTCATTGATAAACTCTAATGGAAAAACAGGAGGAACAAGGGCACAAGGCTTGAAGGATGTGAAAAGCTACGAATCAGTGAATTTGAAGGAATTTCATCGGATTTACCATTTGTTAACAGAGAAGAGTTAAGCACAGATAAAAAATATTTGTATGACATTCATCAATCTGTGTCAAAAGACAACCGTTCAAGAAATTTAGCCTTAAGAAATCCAGGAAGGTTAGCCCATTCTCGTTGGCTTACAACGGCAAATCGCATATTGAGTTTGTATGTTGTCACAAAAATCCATCTGAGAGTATGAAAGTAATTGTTGAGTATATAATGAAAGTGTATGCACCGATGTGGTTTACAATTGAAGTTAATTCCTCATCAGAATAAGGAGCCCAAAAGCTGTTAAAGACCATTGAACTTTCAAAATCATTTGATGCTAAGGTAAAAGAAATGATTCAACCTGTTGTTCAGCGCAATGCTTTTTATACACATCCTGAAAATACCTTATTGGGCATGATTAATGATGAACGAAGCCACATACGGGAACTTTCTTGGAGGCACATTAAAAAGGCAATAGACCAATTCAAAGGAAAATCGCAAAGGATTTTCAAGATTCCTACCTTAAATTTTGAAGCAACTAATTATACTACAATGATTTCTTGGTAAGATATGGAAGATACAGAACCACCACTAACCCACAAGCTCACAGACAAAGACATAGAAGATTGATAGTCTAAGCAGATGATAACCTTTGCACATTTAACCTCTTCATACTCAGGCTGTGGAAAGACGTGTGAAGTTAGTTTCTGAAGCTTCATCCTCAGTTTGTGGGTCCCAATCAAGAGATGGATTCATTCGCTCAAGAATTAAATTAGAAAATGGATGCATATCTTTGAAACTAAATCTGGTTTTAGAAATTGAGTAGTTAAAAGACTGACATTGAATAAAATTGTATGGTTGGGTGGTAGGGTTGGGCATGGGTGGAACCCGAAGTACAGCCACCTCCTCGTGGTGGGTTCTAGATTATTCTGTTAAGCAATACCTAAATCCAGAATAAACTTAAGAGCTGTACAAAAGATATATACCATTGAAACAAATTTTTGGACTATTTCTCTTTTCTTACTTTTTATCATACAATGCGACAGTAAGCCCAGCAAAACCTATTCAAAAATATTTGTTTATGGTCACCTGATTAGGCATTGGAATCAGTAAATTTATTTAACATGTCATTGGAAGAATAATATAGATATTTCTGTTATTAGAAATCATAAATATTCTCCATAATGGTCAACAAAACATGATTATGAAAAAGGAAAAATTAGCAATATTTCGGCTTTTTTCTAAATCTTCATTATCTTTGGGGCACCTCAAGATATTAACTTAGGCACCAGATATTTTGACATACGTCTTTTGATAGGACGTAGCATCTTTTTTTCACTATTGGCCGTCATGTTTCGAAAAAAAGTGGAAAACCCCTATTTTGCACTCCACCCTAATAGACACTCACGTCTCTCTCTCTCTCTCTCTCTCTCTCTCTCTCTCTCTCTCTCTCTCTCTCTCTCTGCTACCCACTGCAGTCGAATAGCTGCTTGGTACAAATTTTATTGCTTAGGTCATCAGAGGCATGCTGGGAGTTACAGAAAGCGCCCATTCGTCCCTTATCTTCCGGTTAGGGATTCAAACTCGGGTCGTCCTGGAGTGAGTCAGACATCCTATCACCAACCTATTGGTCCAGGAGAGAGAGAGAGAGAGAGAGAGAGAGAGAGAGAGAGAGAGAGAAGAGAGAGAGAGTATGTATTGACTTAATCAACTCTATGAATGACATAATGATTATTGCCTTCGAATCCAAAGAAGACTATTATTTGGTAAATTAATTCATTAGGATAAAGAGGCAAAACAAATGATTATTTGTTTGTTTACCTAATAACATGAAATTAGCTCAAATAAAAAGACAACTAACTGAAGAGTAACCGAAAACCTGAGAATGAACTAAACTTATTTGCACATTGCTGGAATAATTAACCAAAAATATAATTCCGATAAGGAGAATACATTCATCACATAATGGAATCAGCCAAGTGGAATATATTACTCGTATATAAACAGTTACGCACTGCAAGGACGGTCAACGTTTAAAGCAAAATTTCCTGTCGTGTTTTCACTTACAAGATAAACTAGGTTATGATGGGGCCTTACTTCTACAAGCCCCACTTACACTTATGTTTACGCATTTTAAATTATTTTTTTTTTTACTTGAGTTAGCCTGTTTCCTTGTTATTGTTGATGTTCCTTCTTCAGTCAGCAGGGAGTTTGTCACAGAAATATACAAGAACACACTGCCTAAGTTTTAAAGGAGGGCACCCCAGTGTGTGTGTTTGTGTGTGTGTGTGTATGAGAGAGAGAGAGAGAGAAGAGAGAGAGAGAGAGAGAGAGAAAACAAACCATTATGCTCGACTCAACTCAGTCCATTCAATGCTGATGTTGAAGAAATTCATTAAACGCCTTGCTCTTGGTTTTCCTCCATTTTCTTTTCTAGGTGATTTTGAAATGAAGGTCACAATTAAGTGGGTTTTTTGAGACAGGAAACAGCAAAATGATATATTTTGCAACATATGATAGACTATCTTGGGCAAACACTCAAAACTTCTACACTCTGCAAAATTCGTGTTTCCCGATTGAAATTGGCTAGATTTATAACGTTCTGACGACCTGTTATCCACCACTTCCTTGTATTTTACTACGCTTTTCTGTTCTTGACTGGTCTTGGCATTTTTCGCAAATGAGGATCGTCTTGAAAGTTTAAGAAACGCAAAACATGAATTTTCTTTTTAACAAATTAAGGTAATTTTTGTGTACAAACCGTCCCCATAGGCATAAAAGTTTGTATTTCATAACATTCATCTTAATAGATTTAGAAGAAGAATTGAAGGATTCTATTTACATAACTAGATGCGACACAGAGGAACGATTATTACTTAAGTCATTTTGGAATGTTTCTTCCCTGAGGTGCATTATTATTATTATTATTATTATTATTATTATTATTATTATTATTATTATTATTATTATTATTATTATTATTATTATTATTATTATCATCATTATGCAAACATCAGGAGCAAACCCAAGAAGAAATGAACTTGTTTAACAAGTTCATTTCTTCTTGGGTTTGCTCCTGATGTCTGCATAATAATAAGGATAATAAAAATAATAATAATACTAATAATAATAATGATAATAATAATGCACCTCAGGGAAGAAACATTCCAAAATGACTTAAGTAATAATCGTTCCTCTGTGTCGCATCTAGTTATGTAAATAGAATCCTTCAATTCTTTTTTTTCTTCTTCTAAATCTATTAAGATGAATGTTATGAAATACAAACTTTTATGCCTATGGGGACGGTTTGTACACAAAAATTACCTTAATTTGTTAAAAAGAAAATTCATGTTTTGCGTTTCTTAAACTTTCAATAAGCATTCTAAATGCTGAACGTCTCTAATCTATTTCACTGAGTCCCTTGGTAGAACAGTCTAGTCATATCGTTAGGGACCAAACTTTGAAGGCTGTGCAATTGAATGGGTTATATCAGAATGGCGATACAATACAAAGGACATCGATTAGGGCATTCATTTAATAACCTAAATAAACGCCCAAAAATGGTGTCGTAATAATGATTAGGCGAAAACAGACATATCAGTGAATAAATACTACTAGCAAAGTTAACAGATACCACCAAGTTTATTTTAAGGCTCAAGGGTGAAAGAGGTAGTGTTTTGGGTTCCTTTGAACAAACAACTCATACAGCTCACTGCATGTCTTGCGTCATTATGGGAAATTCCATCACTAGTGGGCAAGAAGGCGTCATGACAACAAAACTTCAGTCAAGGTAGCTTCATTTGGGCAGGCTATGGTTAAATGCTAAAACTCTCTTGCACGATTTGTCATTTATCATAAAAGGGAGAGATGTTCATAAGGCAGTTACCAAAGGCAGGGCATCTATTCTCCATAATTTCTAATCCAAATTGAAACCTCGGTTAGAACTCTCTAGGTCTGGTCTATAGTAACTGGTTCAATTCTTAGTTGTTGAGACAAGTACTTGAGATCATTGAATTTCTTATCCGCGTGAAAGGGTAGTGCCGTCAGCATACCTCTCGCTGTGCACTGTGGGCATTACTTGAAGTTCTTTGCAGCGTCCCCTCGGCCCCCAGCTGTAACCCCTTCTCTTTCCTGTTCATTTACCTCCGCTCTTATTCTGTTTCTTCCAACTTGCTTTCCACCCTCTCCTAGCAATGTTCTCAACTGTTTTTTAGCCCTGATTGACTTTATAGGTCCCAGCGCTTGGCCTTTGACCTAAATTTTATTGACCACTTTTCCACAGCTCAAAAAATGTTAGAATTATAAGAATTTTGCCGTCCTTGTAAAAGTTGTCATAAAAAAGAAACTTCGAATCAAGATAGTTGCCACCATCTCTAAGCTCATTTCCATTTAGTGATATAAGTCCTCTATGAAGTATGGACTCACCTTCAAGAGAAACGTGTTGACTCGTCAAAAGGGATATTCAAATACCAGGCCTTTCGGCCCTTTGGATAACTTGATCATTACCTCTGAAGTGCTCTTTCAGTGGACAGCTCAAATTTCTCCTGCATATCGTTTACATTTAATTTTGGTACCGATCAAAGACATCATGCAGTATGTTGACTACGTGACTCGTTTCAGTACCTGGAGAACTCTAGGCCTGCTCCTGCCAAGTCCAAATGGTTCCCCTTTCAGTGCTTCATGTAAAATGCAAACACTCCTATAACTCAACACCGGACACTTCTATAGCGGAACACCTGCATTGAGGTCGTTCCTGTAAAAAACTTTGGTTAAACGTGATACACAGTCCAAAGATTCCGATGCCCTTCTATAGCTGCGAATCATCAAGACTAGCATACCATAGTATATGTCCTGTACCTGTGCAGCTTTCAAATGGAGCTTGAGAATTGTTATTTTCTCCATAAATGCTGGACATGAAGAATGTTACACTAAACTGAAACTCTTAGACGTATGAAACAGTTCAGTTAACGAAGATCCTGGTGGATGTTTCTATAGTTTTTTAAACAGGATGTCTAGGGTGAATGGGATAGATGGGTTAACTCCTCGTAATCGGGATGTAGTAAGTGATATCTGTTAAGTCGTTGTTTCATTGAACCAAATAATGGCGCCCCACCCCCAACCCCCGCCCCCTTCTATTTCTCTCGTTAGTAAAATAATTTGTCTGTTAATTATTACGTTAGGACTCTCTCTCTCTCTCTCTCTCTCTCTCTCTCTCTCTCTCTCTCTCTCTCTCTCCAAAATAAAAAAGAAACAAATAAAGAAAGAAACAAAGAACGTGAGGTGAAGGAAAAAACAAGCCATCACCGCGCTATGGAATGTCAGCAACGAGCATGCAAGCATCAGCTCCAAGATACAGTGCAAGAAACAAGAACTGTATATACGATGCCAGGGGATGGTGCAGATACAGAGAAAATTGCAGATTCATACACAAAATGAATAATTATGATGAAGGAAGATCAAATATATTGGAAAAGTTGGATTTTTTTATGTCAGAATTTCTGGAAATGAAGAAAAGAACAACATACCAGAACAGGAAAGAGACATGGGTTAGAAGAACTAACCCAAATTGAAAAAAAAATAGATATAATGAATATAAGTGAAACCAGGCATTCCCAAGAGACTTGTAATGATGATCAGATAAAGGGGTTCCATACTTATAGATCCGATAGAAAAAAAATAGGAAACCAGGGGGAACTGCGATATATGGGAAAGACATAAAACAAGGAAAAATATATGAGAAATATAGTAACTCAGAATGTGAACTAATAGCGGTAGAATTTGAATCTGAAAAATTAATGAACATAGTAATATATAGACCCCTTAGTACTAAAGAGTTTGACACAATAATAGAAAAATTGGATAATATATGTAGAAATCACGAAGACACGACTATTCTCCTATCCGGAGACTTTAACTTTCCCTTCGTAGATTGGAAAGAACGAATGGGAGATTGTGGTTGTATTTATACATATAAAAAAGAGAGTAATAGTAGTGCAGAAGATAAGAGGCAATTCGAAAAGCTATTTGATATGCTACTAGAATACAACATTCAACAAATAAATCACCTGCCAACAAGAAAAGAAAATACTTTACACCTAGTATTTGTGAATGAGGTGAATTATGTTAAAGAAATAATAGTTTATAATGCGAGTATTTCAGATCATAATGTCATAGAATTAACAGTCCATACCAAAGCAAGTGAAAACAGAGATAAGCAAGAGATGAAAAAGTGGGATGGATATGGAAAATACAATTTCTACAGTAAAAATATAAAATGGTCAGAAATAAATGAAGAATTAGACAAAGATTGAGATAACATATTCGTAAGCATGATATACAGGTAAATACGGATATATTATATAAAATATTAGAGAAAATAGTGGATAAATATTTACCGAAAAAGAAAAGTAAACATCAGTCACGATACCAAGAGATAGAAAGATCTTGTTCCAGAAAATCAGAAAGTGGAAAAAAGGTCTTGCAAAAGAAAAGAATGCATGGAAAGTGATGGAACTAAAAAGTTAGATAGAAAATGCAGAACAAAAGATTATACAATCAAAAGAAAATGAAAAACGGGACTTGGAAGAAAAAACCCTAGTAAATATCAAGCAAAACTCCAAACTATTGTACTCATATGCGAAAAAGATGAATAAATGAAGAATAGAAATAAGCCCTCTAAGAAATGAAGGGAGATTAACGAATGAAAAAAAGGAAATATACAACATATTAGCAGAAAGATATAAGAGAGAATTTACCCCTAGAATTGATAATGAAGATAATGATACAGAAATAAGGGATGAAAATAGTGAATATTTATCAGACATAGATATTAATGAAGCCGATATTGTGCAGGCTATTAATGAAATTAAAAATGGATCAGCAGCTGAGCCTGATGGTGTCCCTGCTATTTTGTTAAAGAAAGTAGTTCATTCTATCGCAAACCCCATTGCAATATTATTAAGGCAAAGTGTAGATACAGGCAAGATTTATGATGAGCATAAATTAGCATATATTACCCCTACTTTCAAAAGTGGATCAAGACTAGAAGCAAGTAATTATAGGCCTGTGAGTCTGACATCACATAATATGAAAGTGTATGAAAGGTTAATGAAGAAAAATATTATGAAACATTTAATAAAAATTATTTGTTTAATATAGGACAACATGGTTTTGTACCCGGAAAAAGTACACAAACCCAACTGTTAGTCCACCGTGAGAACATATATAAAAATATGATAAACGGAAAAGAAACAGATGTGGTTTATCTAGACTTTGCAAAAGCCATTGACAAGGTAGACCATAATATATTAGCGAAAAAAATTAGAAAACATAATATAGTGGACAAAGTAGGAAGATGGATAAAAGAATTTTTACACAACAGAAAACAGATAGTTATTGCAAACGAAGGGAAATCGGATGAAGCTAAGGTAATATCCGTTGTGCCACAAGGTACGGTGCTAGCTGCATTGCTGTTTGTTATTATGATTGCAGACATAGACAGTAATGTTAAGTACTCGGTAGTGAGTAGTTTCGCCGATGACACAAGAATGAGTAGAGAAATTACTTGTGATGAAGATAGGAACTCGCTACAAAGAGACCTTAACAAATTATATGAATGAGCAGAAGTAAATAAGATGGTACATAACTGATAAATTTGAATCATTAAATTATGGAGATAGAGAAGGAAAGCTATATGCATATAGGGGACCTAATAACGAACAGTCACTGATAAGGAGCAGTTAAAAACCTTGGTGTGAGGTCGAATAGGAATGTTATGCAATGATCAAATAGCAATTCTATTGGAAAAATGCAAAGCAAAATGGGAATGTTGTTACGGTACTTCAAAACAAGAAAAGCTGAACACATGATTATGCTTTATAAAATGTATGTTCATAGTCCACTTGAATATTGCAATATGATATGGTACCCACACTACCAAAAGGATATTGCACAAATAGAGAGTGTACAAAGGTCCTTTACAGCTAGAATAGAAGAAGTTAAGGATCTTGACTACTGGGAAAGACTACATATTTTAAAATTATATAGTCTAGAAAGGAGAAGAGAACGCTACATGATAATACAGGCATGGAAACAGATAGAAGGAATTGCCGAAAACATCATGGAGCTAAAAATATCAGAAAGAGCAAGAAGAGGTAGATTAATAGTGCCCAAAACTATACCAGGAAAACTAAGTAAAGCAACTAAGGAAACCACAAAGGACATTAATCCACTACGCACCAGCATCGACAATCCAGCATCTATTCAATGCGTTGCCAGTTCATCTGAGGAATATATCGGGAGTGAGCGTAGATGTGTTTAAGAATAAGCTCGACAAATATCTAAGCTGCATCCCAGACCATCCAAGATTGGAAGATGCAAAATATTCCGGAAGATGCATTAGCAATTCTCTGGTAGACATAAGAGGAGCCTCACACTGAGGGACTTGGTGCAACCCGAACAAGATGTAAGGTCTGTAAGGTAAGGTCTCTCTCTCTCTCTCTCACTCTCTCTCTCACTTCCTTAATCACTCTTTCCTTATCGACATATTTTCTCTGAGTTAGTGCCAACTGAGAAGCACCGGCTTGCGTGAACGAAACGGTTAATGAACCAAATACTACAATCCATATGACCTTGTTAACCAACAGCAAAATGAACATTCACGCACTGAACGTGTATTGTTTAATCGGTTCATGAAGTTGGATGAAGTTAGCTGATGTTAGTTGGGACGAGTATAGATTTTCAATACATTTCCCATTTGATGTCTACACATAATCTTATGTTATTATCGTAACTACTCACAGTTTACTGCCTTCAAAATTAATGGATTACTGAAAGTCATTTTTCTCTCCTTTTTTTCGTCCAAAGGCCGAAAAACGGCATATCATTCTATAATTTTCCCCCGAACATACTCGATATACATACATACACACACACACACACACACACACACACACACACAACACACACTATATATATATATATATATATATATATATATATATATATATATATATGTATATTCAGATTCTATTGGTTACTTTTTACCAGCTGCGTATGCAGTGTTCATTAACCCCAATGCCTTCTTAACTTCTCGTTTTCATCACTTTCTGGAAACGCTTGCACTACGATGCCCCGAACCAAGCTTTTCAAAAGTAAAGAAAACGAGATGTTAAAAGGGAATTGTGGTTAATAAATACTACACACGCACGCACGCGTGCACACACACACACCTATATATATATATATATATATATATATATATATATATATATACTATATATATATATATATATATATCTATATATATATGACTGGTAAAAATGTTCTGTAACAACAGAATTCCAAAGGCGCGTGGATTTCAGATGTCATCGACGGAGTTTTCATTCAACCAACGCTTAAGAAGATTAAAGGAAGATTATCAGCGGGGGTGACCTAAATTGGTTTACTTGTGGACGGATCTCTTGGTATAAATACCACCTTTTCTGTAAACTTTTCTCATCAATATACCTGAAGAAGAGAGACAGCAGTCTCTGAAATATAGTACTTTTCTCTCTACATTTTGGTGTTTTATGGGCTCCTTTTATTAGATATATATATATATATATATATATATATATATATATATATATATATATATATAATATATATATATGTGTGTGTGTGTGTGTGTGTGTGTGTGTGCGTACGTGCGCATGTCTGCGTATTTTTACGTAGGTGTAAGGCTAAAGCATTGGACACTGTACTCCTGAACTTCAACTTTGGGCGCCTGGCTTGATACAATAGGCAACAGCTGGGGTCATTGGCCTTCGGCAGCTAGAATCTGCGTGCTACAAGGAACCAACAGACTATCCTTTTTATCCTTTTGTATATCATAAATGGATCCCCCATGGATTCGGCCACATCAGTGAAGGTGGTCTCCTGTAAGCACCTGAAGAGTTGGAGACTTGGGCCTCCGTGAATTAGAACTATGAGACGTGAGTATGGAGACGATTAGAGCTGAAATTTGTGGAAGAGAAAGCCCAAGAAAGACACGAGTGGGGGAGTTATACTGAGGTCATTTGAGTCATACGACAACGAAGGTGATGTTGACGATGAATATTACCTACTTACAAGCTTCTTACATGCATACATACATACAAACATACTATATATATATATATATATATATATATATATATATATATATATATATATGTATAATTATAAATGTGAATGTATATTTATGTATGTATATATATATATGTGTGTGTATTTCATATAGTACATATATATACATGTATAAATGTATATAGTATATATATATATATATATATATATATATATATATATATATATATATATATATATATATAATCGAGGTTGTGTATGCGTTGTGTTTTCCCTATTGAAGATTTTGACAAATCACGCCAAATACAACCCAAATGAACCTGGCTCTGCTTGTGCATTATAACCACAGGACTAAGAGACCAATATATGTTTATACACATATATACATATGTATATGTATATGCTTGTTTGTATGTATATATACTATACCGATATAAAGATATATATGGTGAGCACAAAATAGGTATACCACTTTTATTTTACGAAGTAAACTTTGTATTTAACGAAGTCAATTGTAAAATTATGTCAGAAATTTATTTTCTAGTACTTATTAGGATCTATTTAGTCTCTTAGGAATTCAAAATGTCTTCCAGCAACATTTAAACTTCCCGGAACCTATCCTAGATTTTGCGACATACTTTTGCACACGAATCCCAGTTAGCATCAGCGACCCACAAATACTTATGAGACGAAGTGCTTCTGTTCATCCATAGTGCTGGATAGTCTTTCAAAAACCTTTTCCTCTCCTCTACTCCAAAATAAAAAGTCCATAGGTGACAGGTCAGGTGGACTTCGTGGCCTGTCAGTGCTGCCACCCATTGCAAGCCCTCACATGAGTTACGATGCAACTTTAGTGAGTCACAATAATGATACATTTGGCTCCCCGACTGCTGTGTCCTGTATGTGAGAGCACTGCCCATCCTCTGGAAATTACCTTTGCTGTACGCTAGGTTACAAGCAAGTTTGCATCGTACTACATCCATTTTATAGATTGTTTTCAATGTGAACGTAAGCCTTCATTGGATTGTTTTCAGTGTGACGTAAGCCTTCATTGGATTGTTTTCAGTGTGAACGTAAGCCTTCATTGTGAATAAGAATAAAACAAAGTAAAGTTTTTCAGTAATGTTTCTAAGCTTCGGCGTGTAGGATACCTTTTGTTGACAGAAGGATCTATCCAGACACGTAAGAAAAGTAATTGTTATCTCAAATGTTTTTCTTGACGTCACGTTACCCAAATGTAATATCTGCAATGCATAAACATGAGCGATTCCCCAGCATTTTCTAACGTATGTTTTCCATAAATGTGATTGCTGCCTGTTAGGGGAAGTTATTGCCAGTTATGCCTCATAACAAGAGGGGAGAAGTATGTTGGAACAGCTGCTATTTAGCGGTCGTGAAGGTAAAAAAAACAAAGGCGAGCTGATGCTTGATGCTTTTTCTCTCCAGTGGTCTTCGTTGGCGTTAGTGTGCAGAACTTTGGCCTCCATATACTATAAATTGGGAAATACAAGAAAAGGAAATGAGTTCCAGCATTCCCTAAAGAAGAAAATCTGCTGCCGTTTAGTGGTCTAGTTCTTGGATCAGGGATTTCCAGAGAGTAGATGTGAGAAACTTTGGCCTCAAGAGCGTTCCAGGTATTGAACTGATGCCTCAACTTTTCTAAAGCAATCTTCCACTCTAAAAATGATAGATTTATTGTCAATTTAAGATTCATCATAAACACACTTCATTTATAAATAAATAAATAACTTCTGTAAAATAACTTTCAAGCTAAATACAATGCACACACACACACACACACACACACACACACACACACATATATATATATATATATATATATATATATATATATTATATATATATATATATATATATATATATATATATTGCACTGAGCTACAGTTTTCTTTTTAAATAGACGTTTTTGCCTTTGCAGGTTCTAAGTAAGTCCTTTACCATTCTGTCTGCGATTTACCACTGTTGACTAACAACAAAGTGGAAAATTCACTGGTCGGGTCAACAGAGCCAGCGCATATTTCAAGAAAACGACTCAAGTCACTTACCCTACGTGAGGCGAGGTTGGAACTCCTAAGTCAAGAGGTCCATACAATATATATACATATATATATATATATATATATATATATATATATATATAAATATAATGCAGTCACCGGGTTATGTCAGGTTCGGGTTATGTCGTTCCGGACTTACGGCGCTTGCCTCATGGCACTGTTAACCACAATTTTTTAGTGCTGTAAGTGGATTTAAGGCAGCCTTTACCTGCTTTACGGGCTGTAATCTAGACTTACACTGCTTACTTAGCTGTTACTGTGCTATAAGTGCTATCTATTCCCATTATAATTATGATGATTCGGGTTAAGGCGATGTCTGGCTTACAGCACACTGCCGGAACAGAACTCCCACTATAACCGGGGCTGGGGCTGCCTATATTATATATATATATATATATATATATATATATATATATATATATATATATATATATATATTATATATTAATTTCTGTACAATCATGCTACCCACCCTTTCAATAATGCCTAACACGAGAGAAATTCGGTAATCATGAAAAAAGTGCCGTAGGAAGTTTTAAATTTCTGAATGAGCCATTGATCCGTGAGCTGAATTAAAGAGGTCACAACTACTAGCTCGTTAACAAAACAAATTGACATTTACAAGTTCTATGGCTGGAGGATGAGCACAACAGGTGCACAGTAAGAGGAAAACTTTCCCTCTTCAGTTTAGCATTCAATGCAGTTGATAGCAATGGTGGAACTAACAAGCGAAGATTGTTGCAGCCATTCAGGTGCATCCCACCATAACAAATAAGTTAATGTTGCCCACACTAAATCATTTTGATGATTGCATTATAAGTTATACGTGCAAATTCACACTGTCGTACACATTCTTTGCTTGCATTATTCATCTTTTAACGGCCTTTTCTCCTACTTTTGACAAAGTTCTTTCATGGTTGATCCTAAAAAATTCTTTCATCTCGTCAGCGATTTAATCTTCGCAATGTTTCAGTTCGTGCTGTAGAAACACCTTGGCTTGACATAATTCATCAGCTATACCATAGGCAGAATGGAATTCATCGGTGGCTTGCCAGATTCCATGACGAGCCTCAAAAATGATCAACCATCGGTCATTGAAAGATCTGTAGTCTTCATCTTGAAAGCATTTGTAGCACTATGTCCAACTCAACTAACCCCGCTTTTCGTTTTCTGTCAAAGAAAACTATTGAGATGGCTTTCTATCTGTCCGTCTGCTCTTAGATCTTAAAATCTACTGAGGCTAGAGGGGTGCAAATTGTTATGTTGATCGTCCACCCTCCAAGCATCAAACTTACCAAATTGCAGCCCTCTAGCCTCGGTAGTTTTTATTTCATTTAACGTTAGATTTAGCCATGTTTTTAACTGCTTCCTCCTGGTAGCAATAAGTTTGATTTTTTCCGTAAGTTATACTTCAAGACTGACAAGACTTTGCCGTACTGGAATGCTTTTCATTAGCATCGGTTATTACAGCACACAGGAATAACACAATGCTCTTAATACCTCTAGATGAGGTGTCCTAAAGGTATGGACAAGCCACTCCAAAAATCTTTGAATTACAGTTTAAAGCCTTCCAACCTTACAATTGATTCTATACTGATGTAAACAATCGTTTCTAAGAGGCATTACTTAAGGCTCTTTGCAGCGTGCCTTCGGACCCTACCTGCAACCACTTTCGTTTCTTTTACTGTACCTCCTTTCATATTCTCTTTCTTCCTCTTACTTTCCGCCCTCTCCTAACACTTGATTCATAGTTCAACTGCGAGGTTTTCCTCCTGTTCCACCTTTCAAACCTTTTACTGTCAGTTTCCATTTCAGTGCTGAATGACCTCATAGGTCCCAGCGCTTGGCTTTTGACCTAAATTCTATATTCAACTCTATATATATATTGATATAACTGTACCTTCCAGTCACAGACACAAAAGTTCGCAGTCTAGCTTTTCATAATAAATTGATCGGTTTACCTCTTATTTTATCTCTCTCTCTTGGGTGTACAAAGCTTTCTACCACACCTCAAGGGAGTGCCCTGCTCTCAGGAGCCAAGCAAAGGGACTCAAATTCTTCGTCCTGCACTGCCTACCTTTTCTATCGAATAACAGATATGTGGGCACTGGAGACGTTTGAATATTTATAAATACGTACACACATACATACGTATATATATGCACATTAGACTCATATATAATATATATATTATATATCCATATATTATGTCTATATCATTATTAATATATATATATAATAGTATACATTTTATATGACTGAGGTAAAAATGTTCTTTGGTTCATAACCTGAACAGGGAGGGGACAGCCAGTCTCTGAAATATAGTATTTGTCTCTGTATATTCTGGTGTTTTTTTATGGGCTCCTTTTATTAGACATTTTCATATATACATACTATATACATGTGTATATATATATATATATATATGTGTATATATTTATAAATATATATATATATATATATATATTATATATATATAAATATATATAAAATATATTCATATAATATATTATATATATATATATAATACATATATATTATATATAATATATATATAAATGAATAACTTGATCACGAAGTATATAAAACGTGGTGCTGTGTATAAATAAAGTGATACTAAGGAAAATTAAAAGGCGAGAAAGCCAAGAACTTTCAGTCGATCGTGTTAGACCGAAAGTTCTTGTCGTTTCTCGCCTTTCAATTTTCCTCCGTGGCATCACCTTTGTATATATATATATATATATATATATATATATATATATATATATATATATATATATATATATATATATATATCCATCAGACAATTGAAATTAACGTAGAATTTCATACCTCCATTGCCCGACTGACAATCCAAATCGCCAGAGACGGAAGATAACCGGAGGCTTAGGCAGGAAACCCAGCAAAAAGCAGGAGGCGAACCAGGCGCGTCGGTTGGAAGCCATGAGATGTTGGCGACGGGAGCGCAACTGTCAACACAAGATAATGGAGCATGCAGAGTTGTCAATAATAACCACGGTCATAACGCGTCATAGTCTCTCATTCTCCTGAGGGGATAGCATATGACGTATCACTGGAAACTGAGCTTGGGTACTAGACGGACCCTTCTTGGAAATCTGGAGTCCAGATCAATCTAGATTTCCAGCGAGCGTGTGCCTCTGGAAAATCTCTCTAGTATGGCGTGGGTTCAGATAACTTTAAACTTTGAGATATTTTGCTTCTCTATTTTTTTAATGTAGTAAAAACTCAGCTTTAATGAAAAGCCAGTTAGCAGGTTCATCCGAATTTTCAAGTAATATACACTAAAAACAGAGAATAAACACGAATTTCAGATAATCCATGATCTCCATTTTGAAAAAGCAGCAGAGGCTTAGGTGAAATCTTGGGCACTGAATTCTTTATGAAGACCTTTGACGTTAGGTCATTCGTTTACCACGATTGCAGGATAAACAAAATGGTCATTTTAAACCCTGGGTTTTAGCAAGTTTCCTTTATCATGTGTTAAGATAAAATGTCTGTGATTTACGAAAATCTGTTAATGAATAGAATTTTTGACATGAGGAAAAATATGTCGGGAAAAAACTTAAGGCTTTAAGGAAATTTATGTTATAAGATAATTGTAATGCCTCCGGTATGTAAGCACTCAAAAGTTTTCATAACGTTTGTTACGTTATGACTTACCTATTGCAAGAAAAATAATGCTGCTTTTAGTCTATTTATTATAGTAGATAAAGGCAGGTTACCTGTTTTATTCAAGATATTTCTTTTAGATCAATTGCCTTTCTGAGATATTCTCACTCTTTTATTTACTTTTTGGACAAAAGAGGAAGATCATGGAAGGAGCTTTTATTTGACTCTAAATGGCTGCATGAATCCGGAGGTCCACATCAAACCTGGTAAACCCTCAACACCTTACCATGAGGACGGACGGACCTAACCCATGGGATCGTGCCGGCATCATCTAAAACCAGCCATTAACCTACTCTGAAATGGAAGGCGCCGTTCATTTCCTCACCGGTTACTTAATGGCAATGTAAAGTCTACGAACTCGCATTCCGACTCCTCTGTTTCTTTCAGAAAACGTAAACAGCAGCGATAACAAAAACATATTTCCTCTTGCTGTCACGGAACTGAGTGTACCAATGAGGGACTCCCATGTAACCAATAAACACGAAGCTATTTTTCCCTTTGTAATTATTACCGACATAACCTTTCACATTCTCAACGTTTCTGGGAGCGGTAAATGCGACTTTGTTTAATAGGAATGATTTCTGCTTGGTCGTGTACTTCTTCCAGTCTCACTCGCTCATTTCATTCCAAGAGCATCTCTTGGATACGCACAAAATCTATTTCATTCATATAAATTATCTGGTTCATCGTGGATTTAACGTCGACCGCAAAATATAAACAATGAGCTTAACCGCTTGGGGCGTTTAACATTTCAGGCTGCATCTCGATTTGATGTCAGTAGTTTGTGATCTCGGATACTTTGATTTTCCTCTTTATGATTCCAGCTCACTGGATTAACCGGGTGAGTACCTGTAGGATGCTTCCAAGGGGAATTCCGTCATGCTAAAAGAAATGAAAAACAGCGTTGTTTTCTTTGGCACTGCAAATGTCATTACAGTGCTGCATAGATGAAGAAGTGATTAATTAATCCGATCATTTATTTTGTGGCTGG
>NC_087204.1:40896277-40938777 GCF_015104395.2 Macrobrachium nipponense
ACGATATATATATTTATATATTATGAAATGTGTAGGTATTTCATGCGAAGGTATTCATAAACTTTGTACCGGTGCACGATCCTCCATAGACTGGCATGTTTAAAATCTCTATGGCATCCTCAATATCTTGCATGAATAAGAGTAGACATGGGTTAATTTTCATCTCTAAACCCAGGTGTCAATGGGTGATAATAGTATATTGATGTCAAATTGATATTAGGGTTACAAACATAAGCATAAATGGCTCAATATGTGCTTGACGTTGTACACTAGTACATATTCCAAGTAAATATATATATTGTACATTTGTCAAAGTGTAAATGTATGTGTTTATTTTTCTGGCTATATTTTTGAAAGTACTGTAGAGATAGTATGAGTGCGTCTCTCTCTCTCTCTCTCTCTCTCTCTCTCTCTCTATATATATATATATATATATATATATATATATATATATATATAGATATATATATATATATACTATATATTATATATATAGATAGAGAGAGAGAGAGAAGAGAGAGAGAGAGAGACGACCGAGAGAGAGAGAGGGAGAGAGAGAGGAGGAGGGGTTAGTCCCGGTACACTCACACACACACACATATATATATATATTTGTGTGTGTATATAGATATCTATATATATAGTATATAATATATATTTATTTATATTTATTATAGATATATATGTATATATATAATATGAGTTTGTGCATGCGCTTGCCTGTGTATGCGCGTTTGTGCTTGAGCGAGCGCAGATACTGTGACAGGGTGAAAAAAAAAAGTACTTCAGTATACCCTAAGTTATACACGAAAGGCAAAGAAACAGGCAGATAGACAGACAAGACAGACCGACTCTAGAAACCTAGGGCAGTGAGTGAGAATAAGTGTTAGAAGCGAAGGTCGAGCAGAAGCAGCGCAGCTAATGTAGTACTACGCGTCCATAACGGAGGAGGAAAAGTAGCAGACAGCGAGCCAGACGGGCCTGACTGACCAGACACGAGGGAGGGAGGGAGGGAGGGAGGAGGAGGAGGAGGAGGAGGAGGAGGAGGAGAAGAAGGACACTTCCAGACGGACGGAATATGCAGAACCAGACGAATGGTTGAGAAATGTTTCAGGGGAAAAAGAGGGAAAGCAAAGAGAGGAAGTGAGACGAACAGAGAGAGAGAGAGAGAGAGCGAGAGAGATGGGTTTGTGTGGTTGGTAGGGTAAGGGGTGGGGGTCGGGTGAGAAATAGAGAGGGAGAGAGAGAGCGTGAAAGGAACTGTTTGTTTAACCTCTTATTTCACGATTAGAGGCTAAATTGCCGTCTAAAGGGAAGATAAGTAGCAGCAAATGAGGTGAACGGAAAAGAGAGAGAAAGAGAGAGAGAGAGAGGTGAGGGGACGCCTGCGAGAGCCGCATACACTCACCTGGTTACCGCCGAGTTGAGGGAAATGTGGGGGTTGCGGGGGAGGGTGGTGAGGAGGTTGGAGGGGAGAGAGAGAGAGAGAGGAAAGCAGAACTCCCCTCGCCCGCCCCTCTGCCTCGGCTGCTCTCTCTCTCTCTCTCTCTCTCAACCCCTCGCCGACGTTTAACCCCCTCGTCACCACCTGCTGGGGCTGTAGCACTTAAGTGTGTCACGTAAGCAACTCTTTCGAAGACATATCTGAACAAATTTGCCTTCAAGATTTCGTTGTTTCCTCTCTCTCTCTCTCTCTCTCTCTCTTTCTCTCCCTGCATTATTTTGTTAACAAAGTCCTGTCCTTAAGTGCACGCACCAACTCACCCTCCCCCCAACTCCCCCAACCCCCGCAGTTCTCCAGCAGTGCTGCATGCGAGTGGTACCAAAACTTACTTTTCCTCGAGGTTGCCGATGGCTGACGTAGTTTTCATCTCTAATAACAAAACAAAAATGTTTCCAAGGACGTTTAAGTAGCGTGACAAGAGGATCCTCCTCCTCCTCCTCCTACTACTACTCCTCCTATTCCCCTCTCCCTTTTCCTTCTTCTTTTTCCTCTGACGAAGAAGCACGATATTTATCTGGCCACGTTCAGTGTACTGGCTGATACAAGGCGTCCGTTCACTACGCTCTAAACCGTCCGCTACTCAAACCTTCCAGACATCCATTCATTCCCCCTACGTGCAAGCTTTGCTGCAGTGCCTCGCGTCGTGTTTCAGTGTTATTTTATTTCAGGGACGTTGCATCATGTTTACCTATGTCCCGTGCATCTCCCCTTCCCTCGTTACATGGCGTCTGCATGAAAATGTGTTCTTTTTTGGCAGAATTTGTATTTCTTCCTTCATGCTTCTCTGAGGATGCACTGACAGGCTAACTACGAAGGTTTGGCAAATGAGAAAATTAATATCTATATATATTATATATAGTATAAATATATATTAATATTAATAATATTATATATATATATATATATATATATATATATATATATACATATATATCGAAAGATTACTTAATAAAATGTTCCGCCAAGCTATGACAATATTCTCTTTTAGTATTTTCCCCCATTTTCTTTTCCCCCTTAGTATCTTACCTCATTTTCTTTTCCCCTTTAGTATCTTACCTCATTTTCTTTTCCTCTTAGTATTTTACGTTCATTTTCTTTTATTTAGTTCTTACTTTTCATTTTCTTTTCTCTTAGTTCTTTTACGTTTCATTTTTCATTTTCCCCCCTTAGTATCTTACCTCTTTTCTTTTGTCACATTTAGTTCTTACATCATTTTTTTTCCTCTTCAGTATTCTTACGTTCATTTCTTTTCCCCTTAGTATCTTACCTCAATTTCTTTTCCTTTAGTATTTTACGTTCATTTTCTTTTCCCCTTAGTAAATCCTCACTTTTCTTTTCCTCATAGTACATTTATGGTTCATTTTCTTTTCCCCTTTAGTATCTTACCTCATTTTCTTTTCCTCTTAGTATTTTACGTTCATTTTCTTTTCCCCTTTAGTATCTTACCTCATTTTCTTTTCCTCTTTTCCTCTTAGTATTTTACTTTCATTTTCTTTTCCCCTTTAGTATCTTACCTCATTTTCTTTTCCTCTTAGTATTTTACGTTCATTTTCTTTTCCCCTTTAGTATCTTACCTCATTTTCTTTTCCTCTTAGTATTTTACTTTCATTTTCTTTTCCCCTTTAGTATCTTACCTCATTTTCTTTTCCTCTTAGTATTTTACGTTCATTTTCTTTTCCCCTTTAGTATCTTACCTCATTTTCTTTTCCTCTTAGTATTTTATGTTCATTTTCTTTTCCCCTTTAGTATCTTACCTCATTTCTTTTCATATAGTTTATTTTATGTCATTTTCTTCCCCTTTAGTAATCTCTTCCTCATTTTCTTTCCTCTTAGTATTTCCTATTTCTTTTCCCCTTAGTATCTTACCTCATTTTCTTTTCCTCTTTAGTATCTTACCTCATTTTCTTTTCCCCTTTAGTATCTTACCTCATTTTCTTTTTATATTAGTATTTTACGTTCATTTTTCTTTTCCCCTTTCGTATGCTACCTCATTTCTTTCTCCCTTTAGTATTTTTTACTTTCATTTTCTCTTTCCCACTTCGTATCTTACCTCATTTTCTTTTCCCATTTATAGTATTGTAGTTCATTTTTCTTTCTCTTTTTCCCCTTTAGTTCTTACCTAATCTTCTTTTCCTCTAGTATTTTACTTTCATTTTCGTTTTACCTTTAGTATCTTACCTCATTTCTTTTCCTCTTTTCCGTCTTAGTATTTTACTTTCATGTTTCTTATCCCCTTTAGTATCTTACCTCATTTTCTTTTCCCTCTTAGTATTTTACCTTCATTTCTTTTCCCCTTTAGTATCTTACCTCATTTTCTTTTCCTCTTAGTATTTACTTTCATTTTCTTTATCCCCTTAGTATCTACTCATTTTCTTTCCTCATAGTATTTTACGTTCATTTTATTTTCACCTTTTAGTATCTTACTCATTTTCTTTTCTTTTAGATTTTACTTTCATTTTCTTTTCCCCTTTAGTATCTACCTCATTTTTCTTTTCTCTTAGTATTTTACGTTTCATTTCTTTTCCCCTTTAGTATCTTACCTCATTCTCTTTCCTCATGTATTTTACGTTCATTTCTTTTTCCCTTAGTACTTACCTCATTTTTCTTTTCCCTTTAGTATTGTACATTCATTTTTTTTCCCCTTAGTATCTTACCTCATTGTCTTTCCTCATAGTATTTTACGTTCATTTTCTTTTCCCCTTTAGTATCTTACATCATTTTCTTTTCCTCTTAGTATTTTACGTTCATTTTCTTTTCCCCTTTAGTATCTTACACCATTTTCTTTTCCTTCATTTAGTATCTTTTGACACATTTTCTTTTTTCCCCTTTAGTAATGCTTACCTCATTTTCTGTTTCCTCGTTAGTTATCGTACCTTATTTTCCTTTGTTTCCTCCTTAGTATTTACATTTTCATGTTCTTTCCCCTTAGTATTTTCTTTACCCTTCCATTTTCTTTTTCTGTTTATATCTTACCTCATTTTCTTTCATTCTTAGTATTTTAGTTCATTTTCTTTGGACCCTTTAGTATCTTACCTCATTTTCTTTTCATCATAGTATTTTACGTCATTTCTTTTCCCCTTTAGTATCTTACCTCTTTTCTTTTCATTTAGTATTTTACATTCATTTTCTTTTCCTTTAGTATCGTACCTCATTTTCTTGTCCTCATAGTTATTTTACGTTCATTTTCTTTTCCCCTTTAAGTATCTACATCATTTTCTTTTCCTCTTAGTATTTTTACGTTCAGTTCTTTTCCCCATTAGTATCCTTAATCATTTTCTTTTCCCTCTTTAGTATTTTCTTACATCATTTGTTTCACTTTAGTATCTTACCTCATTTTCTTTTCCTCTTTAGTATCTTACCTTATTTTCTTTTCCTCTTTAGTATCTTACCTCATTTTCTTTTCCCCTTAGTATCTTACCCTCATTTTCTTTTCCTGTTTGTATCTTACTCCATTTTCTTTTCCCCTTAGTATCTTACCCTCATTTTCTTTTCCCCCTAGGATCTTACTTCATTTTCTTTTCCCCATAGTATCTTAACTCATTTCCCTTTTCCTCTTTAGTATCTTACCTCATTTTCTTTTCCCCTTTAGTATCTTACCTCATTTTCTTTTCCCCTTAGTATCTTACCCTCATTTTCCTTTCCTGTTTGTATCTTACTCGATTTTCTTTTCCCCTTAGTATCTTACCCTCATTTTCTTTTCCCCCTAGGATCTTACTCCATTTTTTTTCCCTCATAGTATCTTACTCCATTTTCTTTTCCCTTAGTATCTTACCCCATTTTCTGTTCCCTTTAGTATCTTACTCCATTTTTACCCCCTCAGTATTTTACTCCATTTTCATCTCCCCTTAGTATCTTACCCCATTTTATTTTCCCTTTTGTATCTTACCCCATTTTCTTTTCCCTTAGTACCATAACCCCATTTACTTTTCCCCCTTAGTATCTTACCTCATTTTCTTTTCCACTTGGTACCTTACTCCATTTTCATTTCCCCTTCGTATCTCACCCCCATTTTCATTTCCCCCATAGTATGTTACTCCATTTTCTTTCTCCTTAGTATCTTAAACCCATTTTCTTTTCCCCCTTAGTATCTTCTTCATTTTCTTTTCCCCTTAGCATCTTACCTTATTTTCTTTTCTCCTTAGTATCTTACTCCATTTCCTTTCCCCTTAGTATCTTAAACCCATTTTCTTTTCCCCCTTGGTATCTTACCTCATTTTCTTTTCCTCTTTTCCCCTCAAGTGTGATATAGACATTCATTCTTCTCCTGGAGCCTTTCTTTAACGAAACAGATGCTTGCGAATGCGACTGTTCCTACCATGGTAAGACATCATCGTCATGAGCGTCATTCTTCAAACGGGAGGTGTTCCTCTGTAGCTGCGGGTGGCATGTATTATTCACGATTTCATTTCTGCTGAGGATTCTCTTTGTGCTAATTGAATGTCTAGACAAGTTATTTTGAGGCATTACTCTGTAATGCATTTTCTGCCGTGTAGTATTCAGTGTTCTTCACTTTCACCTCCAATTATTCCGTTTAATTATTCTGTTGTCTTTCTTTCCTGTTTTACATATATTTAGCTGATCAAAGTCCTCTTCCAGCCTCTTTTGAAATGAGCTACTGTGAAAATATCTTGCATTTAGCATACCAGGAGCCGTAAGGTGGGTGGAATGTTTCCTTCTAATTATACCTAAAATCAGAGTTCCTGTATAATCTTACATGTTGTATATCTATGTATAGCCATGATCACATCATTGCCTCCATATTCTATATATATAAATATTCATATATATAGATAGATAGATAGATAGATAGATAGATAGATAGATAGATAGCTATCATTGCCTCCAACACCGACGTAACACAAAGGGCATCTTTGAAATTTCCCCATTCATGTGCTGCATTCCCCAGCCCCCCTCCCCTCATAGTTCTCATCGACGTAGGTTTGGGTGTTTTAACTCACTTGGTGTCCCCAGGAGCCCAGATGACACTAGCGCGTATTATTTTTCCAATACACGTCTAAGCCACCTTCATAATTCGTCTTCATGGTGTAACTTCCGTAATTTCTTTTGGGATGTAGTGTTTACTATATGCATACATATATACTACATTTATATAATATATATATATATATATATATATATATATATATATATATATATATATATATATATATATGTTTGTGATATGTATGTGCATTGTATTTTTAATGGCCTTGAACAGACATTTGTAACTCAAGCATTAATAACAGCGTATGATATTCATCTCCAGTATCAAAGCCAATAAAAGATAAACACCGTCCACTGTATTTCAACAAGAGCGCGATCTTCAGGCACCAAGTTTTTACCGTTACTTCTACTTTAGCATTTTTCTCACCCGTTCTGGCTGTTAAGAGCCGTTTATGGCACATTGATTAACCCCAGCGTGACGATCTGAAAGCTTTTATTACTGCCTTTCTGACGAAGTCATGTCATTCAGTTGTGACAGCTTCTTTTAGTTCATTCACGCTACAACTTTTTTTTTTTTTTTTGAGACTTCGTATATCCTTCTACACTTTTCGATTATCCAGTTAGAGAGCTAGCATACAAAGCATAATGTGCTCATAGCTGCAGCTTACAGTTAAGATTGATTAAATTAGATCTAGGAACCCCTTGGTTAATAAACGTAGAGTTGTCTTTGTTTAGTGTTCTTAACTGTTTTTAACGAGAGTGGCTGATAGCTTTGTTTTGTCCGAAAACCAAACTGTACTTCATCTACTTGTCTGTGATGACTTTACCACGAGTTCGTTAACTTCACCTCCAACGAAGGGTCATTTCTCTTTGCAATTTTAGTAGATAGTACTTAGTTTTATTTTGGCTACAAATAGAATATGGAGTAGTTGGCCTAGTGAAGTTGTGGAAACTTCTAACTCCCAGTATTTCAGCGAGGAATAAATTCACTCCTGCTCTTTACTGACGCCTCCTGAATTCAGGTGTCTGTCGCATTTTCTATTCCTTCATATTTAGTTATTTCTTATTTTTTTATATGTCTTGTCTCGCTCTGTAGGCTGGTTTCCCTTCGAAGCCCTCTTGTGCCTGTGGTCTGTTGACTCTATTCATAAGAGTGTTTAGCTGAAACTATAGAAAGAGAATTCCTCAGCTATACCACCAAACTTACCTAGGACAAGTACTATGAGATTCTGAGAGGTTCTCAGTAGGAACTATGATCTTCAATCATTAATTCGTCTATTCTTTCTCCTCTCAAAACTTTAATCTTAGGAGCTCCTAATAGTGCGGTATGTTCTCAGAGCAGTACAATATCCTCTCTTCAGAAATCAGAGAAAATGTACCGATATATGCATTTTTATCTCTCACCATATCCAGTCGACTTCGGGATTCCTTACATCTTTTGCTTTTTGTTAACATTTAGAAAAATCTCTAATTGTGTGATTGAAATTTAGTTGTCCCTTATCATGCAAAGATTAACATGACACGATAGGTAAAGACCGTTAGGCATTAAATTTTCAGGTCTTTGAAATCTAACACTAAGATTAGTTATATGAGATAAAAAGCTGCCAGTCATTAGACTCAAATCAGAATCAGAAACTATCTAGAGGAAATGAGAAGTAATTTGACATTGCTTGTACAGTTCTGAGTACCCATTCCTAGATACAACAAAATTTTAGTTAGAAGGTAGTGAAATAATTAGGTAAAATGCTGGCATTGATAACCCTCTTGATCACTGAATGAAGTCCTTTAACAGAAATCATTTAATTTCTTCTAAAACTAATGTCAAAGAGCGCCAAATTAGATGTTTCGGAACTCTACTTTATTGGCTTGAGTTTTTTTATATAACTTATTACACTTGAAATAATTTTACATGAGCAAAAGTCAGCTTAGTCAGAAGGAAGAGAACAAGCAGTTTGATAGAAAATGGGATTGAGGTTAGACAGTTAAGACAGAACGAAAGCAACGAGGGAATCTCTCGTTGGTGGGTGAGTCCAGAGATCCACACAAGACTCATATTCCCCTTTAACACTTTATCACCCCTGTAGGTCTTTAAGTAAGCAGTGGGAGAATGAAATGAGTGTTTCTGGGCGAATCGGAACTGCAGCCTTGATAGTTTCAGGGGAATGAAAGAAGGATTTTGACTGAGGACTTGAATGCAGAAGTAGGAAAGAGGAGATTGAGTATGCTGAGCAACTATGAATGGAAATAGCATTCTGGAGATTTACTCTGAAAGAATAATGCTCACAACTTTGTTTGGCCTGGGAAAACTGCTAAAGAAAATTTAACCAGTAGTTGTGCATGATCATGTGAAACAGTAATTGGAACGATAAAATGGGAAGCTACTTGACTGTTGAGGGATATTTTGTGAATGTTTAAATAGTTAAAGATGATACTCGTTATTCTAAGAAATAGAAATTAGAATATCATATGAATAAATGACAGATGATATATTTACCTTCGAGTTAGAGTTCTGGCTTGGCATCCGCAGGGCAGACACAGAGTAGCACTTAGTTTTCATCTCTAACTTGGAGCTTTAAGGAAGATTAAACTGATATCTCAGGACACAATACAAAGTACAGAGACTGAGATATGTTGTTATTACACAGTAGCTCTTTTTTCACTAAATCATCTCTTTTTACTAAAGGTAATTCAAGGAGTTGACTATTTTTTTTTTTACCACTAACGTTTCATTCTACCATTAAGGCACCAATGACCAACGATGCTGAAACAATCATTCGGTAGTATTAGTCATAATTCACCCACTCCTTACGCAGTTAACTTTAGATTTTATTCTCTTTTAAGGTATTTCACTCATTGTGAATTAATTGCAAAAACTTTCATCATTTGATCATTGAGGTACTTGGTAATTCACGAGTCCCGTAAACAAGAAACATTATCCCGTAGTTCATGTTCAAATTCATCCTGTGGACTGGTGGTGATTAGTCACCATTGTGTGGCCTTTCATTCCTAATGCTCTATTTCCTTTTAGTTTTTCTTTACAGATTAAATTTTCTTCATTCATTTCCTTCATGTTTGCTCTTTTCATCCAACATTACTATTGATCCTTATAACTCGAAAGAGACTGACAAGCCTTTCTATTTTAGCTATAATCAGATTCAAAATTTCACAGTTGTCCATTATTATCATTTGAACTCGATTGTCCTGACATTATATGGTAACAAACAAGAATTTAGCAAAACAGTAAATTAGCCGATGGAATAACTGAGGTCCACGAAACGTTATAAGAACTCCATAAATACTGAGGTTTTAAGGGGAACTTTGAATCTGATTTGTGTACCTGTAAACTCTCTTAAGTGAAATATGTTATGACTAAAAAAATCTAGAAAGCTTTCATGACTGGAGACTAAAGGTTAGTTGCATCAGGTGAGTAGACCTCTTCTTCTGCATGTTGATAGTGATTCTGTGTAGTTGTTCACGGCTATAAACCATGTTAGATGCCAAAGATTCACAGGTAAAATGTTTTGCGTTCATAAAGGAAGGCGTTTCTCGGAAATAGATACCAAAATCAAAAGTCAGCCATTTCCATCCTTAGAGGTTCTACAATCTGCCCACTTATACCAGGATATAGGGTGGGTTGTTGGTGTAAACATGATAAATTCTCGAAGCAGCTGTCCCTAATAAGTTGTCAGCTCTTTGTTGTAAGCTTTCTGCCCTTGGGAATATCAACTATCTTAGGTTGCTGGAAATGAAGATACCAGCAAACTCCCAGAATTAACTTTCATTTACGAAGGGTGTCGCTAGCCTCTGCACTTGCTGAAATATTCAAGACTTCACAAAGGTCTTTGTTCTTGCAATACTATAAATCTAACGTCTTGTGTGTGTGTGTGTGTGTGTGTATATATGTGTGTGTGGGTACGTATGTATGCATGTATTTAAGCTAAGGTATGACTTGTTAGAAACATATTATCCAAGATATCACTAAATAAAAGTCTTGCTGGCTCTTCCTGAAAGACTCTGGAATGCACTGAGCAATTTCCAACCAAGTTAGTAAACATATGACTTACCATCTGGAAAAGAATACTGTGAGAATAAGCCATCACTGGCACCAAAAGGGGTGGGGTTTTGGAAGGGGGTGAGATATAAAATTAACCAAAAATGACAGATAGTAGTGTCTAACACATAGTTTTTGAGGTCGCTGAGATGAATAGTGACACTCCCGATCCCCTTTAAGTCTAAGTTCAGCCCTGATGGGGAGAGGGAGTGGGAAGAGGATGACATAAAGATAATAAAAAAAAACAGACATCAGTATCTAATTCATAGATTTTGCGGTTGCTGAATGGAAGGGGGTGACGTAAAAATAATCGAAACCGGCAGATATTAATGTTTAATTCATAGTTTTCGAGGTCGCTGAGATGGACAGTGACACTCCCAATGGCCTTCAAGTCCAAGTTCAGCCCCGATAGGAAGGGGGTGGTGGGGAGGGGTGGGAAGGTGATGACATGTAAAAACAACCAAAAACTACAGATATTAGTTCTAATCTCTATAGTTTTCGAGGTTGCTGAGATGAACAGTTACACTCCCAATGTTCTTTAAGTCTAAGTTCAGCCCCGATATGATGGGGGTGAGAAGGGGTGAAAAATAAAATGTCAATAATGACAAATATTAGTGTCTAATCCATAGTTCTCAAGGTCGTTGGGATAAACATAGAGATCGAATGAATATTACCCATCTTTTCGTCTAACTGTTGTATAGTCCTGTGTCAATAATGTAAAACAATATAAATTTTGTATAAACTGACTCTTTATAGCAGGTCTGTGTACACCCCGTTTCCGACATCATATAGCAAAAAAGAGAGCCATACAGACAGACAGACAAATAGATAGGTAGACATACAGAACAGACATACAGGCCCTGTCAAAAGTGAGGTGCAAACAGCTGCCCTTCAAACTAAGAGACAGAAGAGACTCGATTTAAACGTCGTCTCGGGAACCGACCAAAAGACCCGTGATAACTGCTCCCTTATCAGCTGTCTTGTTTATGTCTCCGCAAGTCTCGTCTTACGGGAGAATAATTGTCGCTCCTGACGAATTTTTGGGTACTGTCGCTCCCTGACAAGCGACAAAACCTGAAGCGTATCGTCGTCGAATTCGAATCCTTTTTCGTCAGTTCAAAGTATCATCGTATTATGTCAGTATCGTAGACATTTTCAGGGTCGTGGCGATATTTTCACCTCTGGAGTCCTTTGGACCCTCAATGACAGGAAAATATTTCACTGAAGTTTAAAAAAAATGTTGACACGAAGAATTCATTTCCGAGCTATTTCCATTTTTTGCAGACAGTTATAGCTTTCCTTTTTGCGTCGTTTAAGAACACTCACGTATGTATTGGAAGGGGGATATTTTAAGAATGAATCAATTCATTTGGTTTGAGCCTGAAAACAATAGTTATATATCTAAAGTGGAGCTGAAGCCTTTAGAAAATGAAAGGGCCCCTGGAAAGGGCTTAAATCTGTGCATTTATGCATTTGCAAGAGAGTGAGAGAGAAAGAGGCAATGTTTCAGAGCATTAAGAACTCTGGCGCTTAGTTAACGCCATTCGAAATATTATCGATACAATCACTGACAAAGACAAAGATATAAAGTGAATCAAAATCTGAACTCTATGTGAAGATCATTTCCATAGCATCAGTTGCTTTAAATGCCAGTCAAAAGTTCATTCACTAACATGTCAACCCTTGACACTGCACAACTCGCACATTTCCCGAGTGATAAGTCCCTTCCACTCCAGTAATTCTGCCTATCCTTTGACAAGCACTTTCTAGGTCTCCTCTGCCTCTTTTCTGTCAAAAGTTTCTGAATGATGAATACGTCAGCACTTCAAATAAGGGCTTGCTACTGAAAGAAAGAGAATTTAATGGGCATGAAACCTCGCAATTGAGGAAAATGAAGCAACTCACATTGGAAACTCCATTGGAAACTGACGAACATGAAGAAAACCCCATTCAGTAACAAATAGTGAAATTGAAGACATCCCTAAATCGTGGCAGCTGATAAATAGGGAGGAAATCCCAGACCATGGCAACTAATGAACATCAAGAAAAATCTAAAAACTGGATACTGAAGAACATGAAAAACTGTAAGCCATGGCAACTGAGAAACGCAAATTAAAACTAAAATCATCACAAATGTGGAATATAAAGAAAATGTCTAAAGATTTTGCTATGCTATATACAAAGAAAAGCATCAAAATATGGCAACAGATGTGCATTAAGACAATAACAAACTATGGCAACTGATGATCATGAAGAAATCCCCAAAACGTGGCAATTGGTGAAATCAAGCAAATCCCAAAACATGGTAAGTTATGAACACGAAGAAAACAACGGAAACAAGGCAAATGATAAAATACGGAAAATCTCAAAGAATGGCAACTGATGAACAAGAAAATACTCAAAATATGGCAATTGATGAACATGGTAACTAAAAAACCTGAAGAAAATCCAAAACCATGGCAACTGATTAATACAAAGAAACTCCCACTCCAGTACAGTTGATGATTACAAAGAAAACCCCAAATCATGGCAACTGATGACTAGTATTAAAACCCCCAATGAAGATAAATGATGAACACAAAGAAATTCCCAAAACAAGGCAATGGATGAGCACTAAGAAAGTCCACCCAAAGGCTATTGCTGGCCACGAGGAAACACCAAGTCATGGCAGGCGATGAATATGAAGAACCTGCAAACATAGGTAACTAATTTAACTAAATAAAACAAAGAAAACCGCTAAGCGTGCCAAATGATAAATATAAAGAACCCATAAACCAAGGTAACTGATGGACACAAAGGAAACCCAAAACCATGCCAACTGATGAAATTAAAGAAACCCCAAACCAAGGTCACGGATGACCACAGAAAACCCCAAACTTTGGCAAATGATTAAGATAGAAAAAAAAAAAAAAACACTAGACGAGGGCACCCGATGAGCATGAAAAAAACCCTAAGCAAAGGCAACTGATGAACGCAAAGAAAACCCCAAACCATGCCAACTGACAAACACAAAGATAATCCCAAACCTGGCAACTGGTAACACGAAGAAAGCCCTAAACCATAGTAACAGATGAACATAAAAAACGCCAAACCAAGGTTAGTGTTGAGCAGGGAGAAAATCATATAACAAGTAACTGATGAACACAAAGAAAACCTACCGAAAGGCAGTTGATGACCACGAGGAAAACTGCAAACCAGGCCAACTGATGAATTATAAAGTGCCTATAAACAAGATAACCGTTGAATACGAAGAAAACCACGAACCATGGTAACTGATGAACACAAAGAAAGTCCCCAGGTCATGGGAACTGCTGAATTAAAGAAACCTCAAACCATGGTAACTGATAAACATAAAGGAGACCCGAAACCAGTACAAATGATGAAGATAGAGAAACCCCAGACCAAGACATCTGATGGAAACAAAGAAAACCCTAAGCCAAGGCAACTGATGAATGAAAAGAAACCCCCACCCCATGGCAAGTGATGAAAACAAAGAAAACCCTATACCATGGCAACTGATAAATATAAAAAACCTATAAACTAAAGTAACTGATGAACACAAGGAAAGCCTCCAACCATGGCAACTGATGTCAATCAAAATACCCCGAACCAAGACAACTGATGAACACAAAGAAAACCCAAACCAAGGTAGTTGATGAACATGAAGAAAACTGCATTCAATAAGCAGATGCTGAACATAAAGAAAACCCCAAACCACATAAACTGATGAAGACGGCAGTAATCTCGAATCACGGCAACTGGGGAACACAAAGAAAACCCCAAACCGTGGTAATTGATGAGCACAAAGAAAACCTACTCGGTGTCAATTGATGAACATAAGAAACACCAAACTATAGCAACAGATGCATACAAATAAAACCCTAAACCAAAGCCATTTATGAAATCCCAAATAGGACAGCTGATGAGCATGGTAAAACCTCCACCACATGGTAGTTATGATTACAAAGAAACCCATACCCCATGGCAATTAATGAATACGAAGAAAAACCGTCCCATGGAAATTGATGAACAGAGAAAACTCAAAATTGCTGCAATTAAAAAACACTGAGAAAACCCTAAACCATGGCTACTGATGAACATAAAGAAAACTACAAACCTCATGAACATGAAGAAAACAAAGAACACCCTTAACTATGTCACCTGATGAACAAAAAGAAAATTCCAAACCATGGCAACTGATGAACACAAAGAGAACCAAAACCCATTGCTACTGATTGGCACAAAGAATATCCCAAAAACACAGCAATTATGAACAAGAACACCCCAAACCATGGTAACTGATGAACAAGAAGATAACGCCAAAACCATAGAAATTGATGAACAAAACGAAAATTCCAAACCATGGCAACTGATGAACAAGAATAAAACTAAAACCCGCTGCTAATGATTGAGACAAAGAAAGTTCCACCCCATGTCAACTGATGAACATGAAAAAACCCCCAAACCATGGTAACTGATCAGTCAAAGAGTATCCCGAACCTATGGCAGCTGATGAACACAAGGGAAACCCCAAACCATGGTAACTGATGAGCACGAAGGAAACCCCAAAACATGGCAACTTATTACCACGAAGAGAACCCCAAATCACAGCAAGTAATCAGCGTGAAGAACTCCCCCAAGCCATGGTAACTGACAAACACGAAGAAAACCCCAAACCATGGCAACCGATCGACGCAAAGAATATCCCCAAACCTTGTCAGCTGATGAATCCGAAGGAAACACCAAACCATGCCAGTTGATGAACATGAAGAAATCCCCAATCCATGGAAACTGATCAGCACAAAGAAAACCCCAAACCATGGCAACTGATCAACACAAAAAACCCTCAAATCCATGGAAACTGATGAATATCAAGAGTCCTCAACCATGGCAACTGATCGGCACAAAGAAACCACCAAACCATGGCTACTGATCAACACCAAGAATACCCTAAACTTTGGGAACTGATGAATCCGAAGGAAACCTCAAACCATGGCAACTTATGAACACAAAGAAACCCCCAAATTTTGGCAACTGTTCAAAACAAAGAGAACCCCAAACCATGGCAACCGGTGGCTTGTAGGCCGGAATCAAATCACGGAGAGACAGACAAACCAAGATATACTTTAAAAACAAGAGCTCGTGCAATAATTTGGGCGGGACCTTATTAAATGTGATGAATCGGAATCGCCTATAAACAAGGTGCTAGATAAGTAGGCTTATAGATATCAGAGTACGCATGTCATTTACGGAACCGTTCTTCATACAAATGGCAAGATATTCCTAGCAGATTAAAACCCCTACTTTATCTTGTTGGAGTCTGGGATTTTTGGATATAAATAGCCTCACACATACAAAAAAAATTATCATTGCTTGGAACTTGACATGATACTGGGATGAACAGATTTTTTTAGCGCTATGTCCAATTTCAAATCTGTCATTCTTCCACAAAATAGAGTAAATAATTACTTCAACTTGTCGTTTTCCACTTGCATTTACATAGTTTCTTTATGTCCTATTGTTGCAATATAGCAAAACAGTTAGTCAATAGATATACCTTTACTTCCACTTGATTTTTTAATAGTTCTTAAAAATTTAGAAATTGCAGACAACTTTAAAATGTTGAGGGAATGATGACATTTCCTGTTGGTTCTTGTTATTATTATTATCATTATTATATTTCAGCAGATGCATCTCTTGGGAAATTTACTTTACTTAAGTTGTTGCACATTTATTGATATCTAATCATTCACTCTTTTATTAGTTCATTTATTCATGCAGCTTTACTTATTAACTTATCTATCCATTCGTTCAGCAGCCATCAAAGCATTCCCCTGGCATACTCCAAGTTCAAGGAGGTACATGCGTAGCCAGAACTGAGCAGCAAAAAGCCTAAAAGAGTCAGGTATTAAGGATATATTTGTTGATATAATCTGGCGTGGTAACGGCTGTCGTCACGAACACTGGGGTATTAAGGAAATTGCTTATCTAAAGTATTACTGAATGCATTGTCTGGAGCGCAAGCCAAATACAAAAGAACAGTATGCTTTAAACTAGGACGGGTAGAAAATTGTTTTAATAAGCTTTTATAAAAAAAGAAAGAAAAAAACAAGCTCAATTATTATTTTCTAATTCTCTTTGGAATGCGCATGTCATATAAAGTTCTACTTGCGTGTCAGGAACTTGCATACTCATATTAACTCATATACCCACAAGTTGTAAACATTAAAGAAGCCATTTACTGCACAAAATAATAGTTTACCGCACAAGCAAGGAACATTTCTACGGGAATTAATTCAGTGACGATGTTTTTCCTTTGGTTCAATAAAAAAAAAATGAAAAATGTGCAGTCGATTTTTCAGCAAAGCGTATAAAGTTGTATGAAACTCTCCACCGCGGTCGATGAAACTTTCAGCCACTGCCCAGTGTTGTTGGCACCTATAGCGCTACCAGACGCACGATCATGAATAACTTTAACGTTAAACAAAATAAATATCACAGAGGCTAAAGGTCTGCAATTTGCTGTGGGACGGCGAATAAACAACATAATAATTTGCAGCCCTCTAGCCTCAGTAGTTTTTAAGATCTGAGGGCGGACAGACAGATAAAGCCATCTTAATAGTTTTATTTTGCAGAAAACTAAAAACGGATGTATTTCCTGACAAGTAAAATTGACATTTAGTCGGGAAATGACTCAGATTTCAAGGTCAACACGTGCTTATATATGAACTAAAGCCACGGAAACCTATATTTTCTTTCTTTTTTGTGTTGGGGTCATAGGGTGACATCACGATATAAATTAAGCCAGACGAAACTGAACAATAGCTTTACGAAGTGTAAGGAGCAGATGACCCCTGATCTGACTTAGAGTTGATTTTCAGCTTCCCCTACTTGTAAAGACAGGTCACGCTATATCTGGGTATCTGGAACAACATTTTGACATGTTTTGCAAAATCTTTACCATGGATGTCACTGTACTAAATATTCTATTTGCAACATGGGTAAATGTTTCACGAAGGCCATCAAACTTCATATGTTGACTAACCTGACAACATAGTTATAACAATGGTTCATAATAAAAACTCACTTCACAGCGGCTCGTTTGACATTAAGATGTTTACTACAAACGTAATTCTCTCTCTCTCTCTCTCTCTCTCTCTCTCTCTCTCTCTCTCTCTCTCTCTCTCTCTCTCTCTCTCTCGTGAGGAGATTCGTGGTAATTCTGGCAATCGAAAATCATGTGATTTCTGTACCATTTACTTTAATATCATTTACAAAACTATTGAGTGGTCTAATGGTGAATCACTCACTTCTATTTTTCTAAGCGTGAACGAATGAACTGCATCTCTATGTCTCGTATACCAAAAGTAAGACAACTTTTCCTCTAAAATGCAAAACAAAATAACATCAAGTACATCCACTTATCTCAGAAATCAGTATTCTCTCAGAAATATAGAGATTGATCTGATTGTAGGCTCACGATCTTGTTTCTGGATTACAGAGATCAGCCAAGGTGCAAGAGCATAATTCCTTTAGATTTACGATCTCGGTTTTCAGACTAACAAGAACAGTTCTAAGAACAACAGTACGATTTTGCTTTTGAACAATCGAAATTTGTTTGTTTAACTGCAAGAGTAGTCTGGCTTCCACATAACAAAGATCTGTCTGAGTGCAAGGGTAGGTATGTTGCAGATCTGTCTGAGTGCAAGGGTAGGTATTGTTTCTGAGCAACAGAGATCATTCACAACACAAGAACACGATTTTGTTTCTGAATTACAAGGGTCAGTTTCAGTACGAAATCTGAATTACAGACATTAATTTCAATCCAAGAGACACGCGATTTCTCTAGATAATGGAAATCAGTCTCGTCTGGCCTTTAGGATTAATCTTGAGTGTAAAATCCTGGGGGTTTTACTGACAGAGAGCTGTCTGTGCACAAATGCATGATTTTGCTTCCGAATAAAAGAGATCAGTCTGTGAGAAAGAGAATGACTTTTTTTTCTGGATGACAGAAATTAGTCTGCACACAAGTTCATAATCTTGGCTCTGAATAACAAGAGCACCATCTTATTTCTGAGTAACAGTGACCAGTCTGAGCGCAAGAGCACGATATTGTTTCTGCATTACGGAATGTTTACTTGTGAGCAACGCTATGGATTTTAAGTGCTTTGTTGCAACACAGGAATATTTACACAGAGTTGAAGGTGGTTTCATGGAGAAACTGTTATGACCTTCATTCTGTTTATTTTTCCAATTTTGTGTGCAGTTATCGGCTTGATACATAGTTATGCACTTCTTAAGAATGATGGGAGGCTACCAAAAAAAAATAGAAAAAAAAGAGAGGTTTACGAGTTTTTCATTCTTATTTGTAGTCGGCTGGAAAATAAATATTCACAGAGTGCACTGCAAGGTCACTTGGGAGGTTGCAAGACGTCCCCAGTACCCTTCCTGTGTATGACTTAGTTAACAGTCAGTGCCATTAACGATCTTCGTTGTCACGTATGGGTTTTCACAGACCAGTCATTTTTCCCATCGTTGTCGTGCACATGTCTTCTTTAGAGCATAGAAACATGGAGTGTTGCCTTCCCAGTCTAATCCAATACGGATTAAAACTACAAAAAGATTATGAATCCAAACAGGGCGTTCTGTGAAAATCTTAATTTTAATAATGTGATCCAGTACATAGCAGAAGGGGAAATCTTGGCCTAGACAGCATTTCTCAAAATTACAAAATTTCATGTTCCACAGGCTACTGAAGTAGATCTTGTTGACAATTAACGTTATTGCCCTTGCAAGCAACTTGCAACATCATCTGACACTGTTTTTATGTTTCTCTACTCAGCCATATTCATGCGACTCTGAAGTGCTTGCTGCCAAACATAGATGAACCCGTTGATTGTATAAAGATAATGGTGAGCATGTTAGCAAAATGTAGCGACATAAGACAGAGTTGAAATAGTTTGGAACACATCCAGAGAGCTCTACTAACTCAGAGAGGTATCATTATTCAACTGCAGTCTCTGTTTGGAATGGGAGACACGTGCACGACATTTTTTATATATTTCGTATCGCAAACTGTTGTTGCAGACACAATGGTTTCTTGACATAGACAATGAGCCTAAAAAATGAAAATTCTTGTTTTGGTGTTTGATCATATTCAGCTGAGCCTAAATTTAGGGAAAATCCCTTTTTTTAGAATACAAAGACTGAAATATATGACCATTATCACAGAGCAGACACTAAATACAACTAGCAGAATATATAGAACTACGCCTTTTCACCCTCAAATTTTTAAAAAATTTGACTTCATTGTAAAAAAAAAAAGTTAACCTTCATATAAGAAACATTTAATTTCAGATTAAAAATGTTGATTTTTCATATTGGAAAAAATTATCAGTTTAAAAATGTTGATTTTCATATTAAGAAAATTTAGCTTCAGAATAAAATTTTTATTTTCATATTAAAAATTTTTACTTCAGATTAAAGATGTTGATTTTCATATTAAGAAACTTTAATTTCAGATCAAAAATATTTATTTCCATATTGAAAAATGTACCTTCAGATTGCAAATATTGATTTTCATATTAAAAAATTTACCTTCAGATTACAAATTATTTTCATATTGAAAAAATTTAATTTCAGATTGAAGATGTTAATTTTCTTATTAAAAAAATTAACTTAAGATTAAAAATGTTGATTTTCGTATAAAAACATTTTACTTAACGTTAAAAATTCTAATTTTCATATTTGAAAATTTAATTTCTGATTAAAGATATTGATTTTCATATAAAAAAATTTAACTTCAGATTAAAAATTTTGATTTTCATATTCAAAAATCAAGTTCAAATTAAAAATGTTGATTTTCATAATATAAAATTTAACTTCAGATTAGAGATGTTGATTTTCATTTTAAAAAATTCAACTTCAGAATAAAAATGTTGATATTCATATTAACAAATTTAACTTCAGATTAAAAATGTTGATTTTCAAATTAAGGAAATTGAACTTGGTATTAAAATAGTGTATTTTCTTATTAAATGATGAACATATTAAAAAGATTGACTTTCATATTAAAGAAATTGAATTTCAGATTTAAAAAAGTTGACTCATATTAAAAAAGTTGACTTGCAAATTTCAAAAGTTGAAGTTCAGATTAAAAATTTTGACCATCAATTTGAAATAGGTGGGTTTCAATTTAAGAAAAATATTTTCAAATTAAAACAAATGTAATTCAATTTTTTTTAAATGTAATATCATCTGAATGTGTGTAGCGAGAATTTGAAGTTATCGAGAATTTAAAATTCTCAAAAAAAAATTAAATTCTAGATGATCGAGAATTTGAAATTCTCAAGAATCGAGAATTTTCAATTCTTGAGATTCGTGAATTTTCAATTCTCAAGAATCGATAATTTGTAATTCTAGAGAATCGAGAATTTGAAATTCTCAAGACTTGAAAATTTTCAATTTTTGAGATTCAGAATTTTAAATATTCAAGAATCGATCATTTGTAATTCTAGAGAATCGAGAATTTGTAATTATCGAAATTTGAGAATTTTGAAATTCTCCAGGTTCGAGAACTGAAATTATAGCTGCACACATTCAGATGGTATTAAATTTTTCTTTTCAGTTGAATTTAATTTTTAAATTTAAAAGTCAATATTTTTATTGAAAAAGCAGTTGTTTTTTAATTAAGGGACAACATTTCTAATTTAGACTTAAACTTTTTTCAAATGAGGGTCGACATTTTTAATTTGAACCATCTTTTTTAAGTTGCAATTCAACTTCTTTAATATGAAAGTCAACTTCTTTAATATAAAGTTCAATTTCTTTAATATGAAAGTCAACTTCTTTAATATGAAAGTCAACTTTTTAATATAAAGTTCAATTTCTTTTATATGAAAGTCAACTTCTCTAATATGAAGTTGAATATTCCTCATATAAAAGTCAACTTTTTAAAAATGAAGTTCAATTTTTTTAACATGGAAGTCAACTTTCTTAAAATGAAGTTCAATGCTTGAAATTTGAGGGGGAATATGTGCATTTTTTTGTTTTTTTTTTTTTTTTTTTTTTTTTTTTTGTAGCACCGTACAATCACAGTTACCAATCTCATACAAAGAAGAAAAAATAATTTATTGTTTTTAAACTTTTACACTTGAATCATAGTTCCCACTGCACTGCTATATCTATATGTTATCATCCGCAGTTATTCCATTTAAAAGAAAGAATCACCAACCAGACTCATGAACTGGCGGCTGCGTGGATCAACAATCCGAACAGGTGTGATTTACAGAGGCAAAAAAAAAAAAAAAAATAAGAAGCATTCTTTGTCCTTTATTCCCTTGGCGACTGAAAGTTTTCAAGAAGCATTTTCATGAGCAAAAGTTCAGTGAAAGAAAAACAAGAACGGCTATGAATTTCAGACGTTCAGTATCTTCCCTCACTTTAAGCTTTGCGTAGGACGATGACGAAGTTGTAACCTATTTACAAGTTCAAAGGTCAAATGCCAAAGTGGTACCAGTGGAAATAAACAGTGTGCTTCCCTCGAAGGCTCTTTAATGGAATTATATAAAAAAAATATTGGAAATGTGAAATGCTAAGTACGATTTGTTACTACAATAAAATCACACTAAAAACAGATGTGAAATTTGGACTCTCTCTCTCTCTCTCTCGTCTCATTCTCGCTCGTCTCTCTCTCTACTTTCTCTCTCTCTCTCTCTCTCTCTCTCTCTCTCTCTCTCTCTCTTGTCAATCAAAGGCAGTGTCTTCTAAGATGGACAAACGTCCTGAAAACAGCGAGTGATAGAGTCAAGATGAACGAACTTTAAATTATTTTTAAGTTTTTCTCTGATAAATATTTTCATCTTTATTTTCAAAAACTTAGTCGTGATTGTTGTCTTATGATGAAACTGAAGGCTAGACTATTTCCCAAGTTGGAGGTAATTATTACACTAGAATCAATCTTTTGGACAAGTGTTAAAGAGTGTTACAATAAAGTCAATCTTTTGGACAAGTGTTAAACAGTATTACCTAGAACCAATCTTTGGACAAGTGTTAAACATTATTATGCTAGACTCATTCTTTTGGACAAGTGTTAAACATAATTACACTTGAGTCAATCTTTTGGACAAACGTTAAACATTATTAGGCTAAAGTCAATCTTTTGGACAAATGTTAAACATTATTACGCTAGAGTCAATCTTTTGGACAAATGTTAAACATTATTACGCTAAAGTCAATCTATTGGACAAGTGTTAAACATTATTACGCTAGAGTCAATCTTTTGGACAAATGTTAAACATTATTACGCTAGAGTCAATCTTTTGGACAAATGTTAAACATTATTACGCTAAAGTCAATCTTTTGGACAAGTGTTAAACATTATTACGCTAGAGTCAATCTTTTGGACAAATGTTAAACATTATTACGCTAAAGTCAATCTTTTGGACAAATGTTAAACATTATTACGCTTGAGTCAATCTTTTGGACAAATGTTAAACATTATTAGGTTAAAGTCAATCTTTTGGACAAATGTTAAACATTATTATGTTTGAGTCAATCTTTTGGACAAATGTTAAACATTATTACATTAGAATCAATCTTTTGGACAAGTGTTAAACATTATTACACTAGAGTCAATCTTTTGGAAAAAAGTTAAACATTATTATGTTAGAGTCAATCTTTTGGACAAGTGTTGAACATTATTACGCTAGAGTCAATCTTTTGGACAAGGTTGTTAAAACATTATTTACACTAGAGTCAATCTTTGGGAAAAAAGTTAAACAGTTCATTTTATGGGTTAGAGACAATACTTTTGGACAAGTGTTGAACATTATTACGCTAGAGTCAATCGTTTTGGACAAGCCATTGAACATTAGGACGCTAGAGTCAAATCTTTTGGACAACAATTAAATTTAAAACATTATTACCGCTAGAGTCAATCTTTTGGACCAAGTGTTAAAACATTATTATTAGTTAAATCAATCTTTTAGGACAAGTGTTTAAACATTATTACACTAGAGTACTAAAATCTTTTTGGACAAGTGTTAAACGTTATTACCACTAGAGTCAATCTTTTGGAAAAAGTGTTAAACATTATTATGTTAGAGTTGAATCTTTTGGTACAAACGTGTTAACATTATTACATTAGAGTCCAATCTTTTTGGAAAAGTGTTAAATATTATTACACCTAGAGTCAATCTTTTGGACAAAGTTGGTTTTAAAACATTATTACAACTAGAAGTCCAATCTTTTGGAAAAATGTTAAAACATTATTAATGTTAGAGTCAATCCTTTTGGGATAAGTGTTTTAAACATTATTATGTTAGAGTCAATCTTTTTGGGAAACAATGTTAAACATTATTAGTTTAGAGGTCAATCTTTTGGTTCCAACGTGTTAAACAGTATTACCTAGAATCAATCTTTTGGACAAGTGTTAAACATTATTACGCTAGAGTCAATCTTTTGAAGCAATGTTTAAACAAAATTAATTACACCTAGAGTCCAATCTTTTGGACAAGTGTTAAAATATTGATTACGCTAGAGTCAATCTTGCTGGACGTAACTGTTAAACATTATTATGCTAGGAGTCAATCTTCTTTTGGACAAGTGTTAAACAGTTATTACCTAGAATTAATCTTTTGGGACAAGTTAAACCACTTATTTAACATTAGAGTCAATCTTTTGGAAAGTGTTAAACATTATTACACTAGAGTCAATCTTTTGACAAGTGTTAACATTATTACGACTAGAGTCAAATCTTTTGGAAAAATGTTAAACTTATATGTTAAGTCGAATCTTTTGATAATTGTTAAAACGATTATTATGTTAGGAGTCAATCTTTTGACAAGTGTTAAACATATTAAGGTTAGAGTCAATTTTTGGACAAGTGTTAAACAGATTTACCTAGAATCAATTACTTTTGACAAGTGTAAACATAATTACGCTAGAGTCATCTTGTTGAGCAAAGTGTTAAACATTATTACACTGAGTCAATCTTTTGGACAAGTGTTAAATATTATTACGCCTAGAGGTTCAATCATTCTGGCACTAATGTAAACATTATTACGCTAGAGTCAATCTTTTGGAAAGTGTTAACATGTATTCCAGAATCAACTTTTGGACAAATGTTAAACATTATTCGCTTAAAAGTCAATCTGTGGACAAGATGTTTAAACATGTATACGCCTAGAGTCAATTCTTTTGACAAATTTAAACATTATTACGCTAAAGTTCAATCTCTTGGAAAATTTAAACATTATTACGCTTGAGTCAATCTTTTGGACAAATGTTAAACATTATTAGGTTAAAGTCAATCTTTTGGACAAATGTTAAACATTATTATGTTTGAGTCAATCTTTTGGACAAATGTTAAACATTATTACATTAGAATCAATCTTTTGGACAAGTGTTAAACATTATTACACTAGAGTCAATCTTTTGGAAAAAAGTTAAACATTATTATGTTAGAGTCAATCTTTTGGACAAGTGTTGAACATTATTACGCTAGAGTCAATCTTTTGGACAAATGTTAAACATTATTACGCTAGAGTCAATCTTTTGGACAAGTGTTAAACATTATTACGTTAGAATCAATCTTTTGGACAAGTGTTAAACATTATTACACTAGAGTCAATCTTTTGGACAAGTGTTAAACATTATTACACTAGAGTCAATCTTTTGGAAAAATGTTAAACATTATTATGTTAGAGTTAATCTTTTGGACAAGTGTTAAACATTATTACATTAGAGTCAATCTTTTGGAAAAGTGTTAAACATTATTACACTAGAGTCAATCTTTTGGACAAGTGTTAAACATTATTACACTAGAGTCAATCTTTTGGAAAAATGTTAAACATTATTATGTTAGAGTCAATCTTTTGGATAAGTGTTAAACATTATTATGTTAGAGTCAATCTTTTGGACAAGTGTTAAACATTATTAGGTTAGAGTCAATCTTTTGGACAAGTGTTAAACAGTATTACCTAGAATCAATCTTTTGGACAAGTGTTAAACATTATTACGCTAGAGTCAATCTTTTGAGCAAATGTTAAACATTATTACACTAGAGTCAATCTTTTGGACAAGTGTTAAATATTATTACGCTAGAGTCAATCTTCTGGACTAATGTTAAACATTATTACGCTAGAGTCAATCTTTTGGACAAGTGTTAAACAGTATTACCTAGAATCAATCTTTTGGGCAAATGTTAAACATTATCATGTTAGAGTAATCTTTTGGACAAGTGTTAAACATTATTAGGCTAGAGTCAATCTTTTGGACAAGTGTTAAACATTATTACGTTAGAATCAATCTTTTAGACAAGTGTTAAACATTATTACGTTAGAATCAATCTTTTGGACAAGTGTTAAACAGTATTACCTAGAATCAATCTTCTGGACAAGTGATAAACATTATTACGTTAGAATCAATCTTTTGAGCAAATGTTAAACATTACTACGCTAGAGTCAATCTTTTGGACAAGTGTTAAATATTTTTATGCTAGAGTCAATCTTTTGGACAAATGCTAAACATTATTACGTTAGAGTCAATCTTTTGGACAACTGTTAAACATTATTACACTAGAGTCAATCTTTTGGACAAGGTTAAACATTATTACACTAGAGTCAATCTTTTGGACAGGTGTTAAACTGTTCTTCTGGGAAGAAGCCATATATCTAGAGGTCAAGTGTTTCCCTTGGGTTAAACTGAATTAGTATTAACTTATGACTGAACAGTTATCCTATGATCAAATCATTCCCCTCGGATTGACCCCTTGGGTGAAAGTACAGTAGTCCCTGAATTGAAAGTAATGCCATATGGTTCAGTGCTTTCCTCAACCAAACAAAGTGATCGATCTTTATATTACCGTGTACGAGTAAAACAGTACCGTCTTATTTTCGCTTACTCGGGAAGTAAGACTACAAACTACTTTGTTGTTCTTCTTCTTGTTTGGGGGGTTAGGAAAGGTCTATGGAAGATCCTAAATAGGTCTGGAAAAGGTGTTTCGCGTTGAGTTAAAGATACAGGAATTTTAGGAGAGGACATTTTTTATTTATTTATTAGAATGAAAATGTCAAAAATAAACAATGTGTATGTTAAACTGTACGGATGAATTACTTCTAATAAAATATAGTTCATTTATTTTAATTTTCGTCGGTGAAACAAGGCTCTATTTGACCATAGATTTTAGCATTTTTTAATTTGTGTTAAAAGTCAAGAATATAATGTTTACAATTTATGCGTGAGAGGAAAATCGTGCATGCGTCCCAAGTTAGCTGGAGGTCGGATCACACCTTGTTCTTACAGACAGGAAATAACAACTTGCCATGCCATATCAAAAGCAAATTAAAATAACAGCAGGCTCAACAAAACTAGCTTATATAATTTCACTGTTGTCTGTGTTACCGTGTTCAAGGAAAAAGTGACTGTAATGGCTTTTGTTATTTTCACTGAAATATGGAACACATGTTGTCACACCCGTTGTAGCATGTATTCTTCTCTTTTCTTGTCGTCATGTGCATTTGGAAAAATACATAGGTTTTTCATTTCAACCCTTTCGATCGTTAATGCAAATTTCTGTTTTAGAAAAAGCCTTGTGACTGTACAGATGAGCCATGAAAAGTAAATGAGAAAAGCAGGATCGTAACATTAATGATAATTCTGTTATTTGTGGGTGGGGATTCTTTAACACGAGAAATTTCAGAAAACGAAGTGTTGATCAGTGGAAAATACGAGTATAGGAGGATATGGGGAAGAGAATGGACGCATAATCAAGGCACTTCTGTGTGGTATGCGTAGATTGCACATGTGTTCAGTACACAGGCAAGCCATAATGATGGTGCTGCCTGGTAACAATCCGTGAACAGTATTTCGAAATTATGTCACAGATAAAATGGAACAATAAAGATTCTGTGAGGTAAGATGGTAATGGTTACTTTTATGCCTGTACTTCAGTACTTCCTGGTGGCAACTGTAAGTAAGGGGGTACGTCCTAACTTAACCCAACCCAGGGTACTGCATCCCACCTGAGCCACAGCAACCCCCATACCCCAGACACATCGCTCCCTTACTGGGGTATAACTTACGGCGATTTTCAAATAGTAAAACGTCCCCTTACATTTAACTCTCAGTTAAGTAATAGTAAAACGTCCCCTTACATTTAACTCTCAGTTAAGCCTGCTTACATCGGTTAGTTAATAATGTTGTACAGATATAGGTGAACTGGATTTACACACTTCGATATCTGTTTTCATACCTCTTCTGTCAAGCTCTGGAACTTTCTTCCTTCATCTGTTATCCATGAACCTCAAAGTGTATATCAATCATTTCAGTTAGGGTCAAATCCCTTACTTTTTTCACGGATGGGGGCTCTTTATGTTAAGAATTATATAAATAATACACTTGACACCAATAACACTGAAGTATCTGGGACGGGGAAACTTGTGAAACTCCCAGATGAGAATCAAAGGCACGTTGGCAGCAGTTGGAAATTACTGTTCTAATCCCAAAGGGCATTAAACGGGAGCCATCAAACCGTAACGTTTAAGAGTTCAGTGATGACACTGAATGAAAATGGGGCCTGAAAACAAGTTGAAAATGTGTCGTGTAAGAGTTGCATGACCATGCCATGAAAAAAGTACTTCGAGAGACGGGCAAGATATTGTATACAGGGAACTAACTTCAGTGGCAAAATTTATGGCGGCTGACAATGGTGCACTCCATTAAGCCCAGCGCTTACTTTGCCACAGAATAAAGTAGCATGGGTGAGGTGAGATACAGTTAATGGAATCATTTTTAACCGAAGTTTATTGAACAGGAATGTTGAGACTACCCAGACACCTTTCGTTAAATGATTGACAAAGTCATGACGTGGCGTTAAACGGCAATAGTTGAACGTAAAGAAATGGACAGAACATACGGGAATACAAAGGCAGCGCTCAATGAGCTAAATTGGCTCGAAGATTAAGTGCACTCTTTTCAATAACCTTCAGGCAACAGCGTTCTGTTTCCCAACCTCCATTGCGAACGAACATTAGTGAAAGAAAGTTATGGAGAATTCTGCTAGGATTACTTTTCTTCTTTTTACTATATTGTTCTGCGAATTCTTGAATTGATCAGACATTAAAAAGAACAGAGCAAATATTTGAAGAAGCAGCACGGTAGTGATTCTAGAGTAGTGTAGTTTTTGTCATATATCTTTAACATGTAGATCTGGGCAAGTAGTAAATAATAAGGTTTGTTAAGTGCAAATTGTTTTTCCTACACCAGAATTTTTCCATGGAAGATGGCACACGCTTTGAATATCTTTTATTTTTTTAACAATTCAAAACAAATTAGCTGATGAATGTTGCTATGCAAAATTTTGCGAGATCGGCGCAATGTTGGATTTAGGTGCAAATTTACGAATTACTGATCACTGGGCAATAGTTTTTGCTGGATATCACGCGATTTAGACCATTGATAAACAAAATCTTACAAAAGGCACTTGATTCAGTATATGTAAAAGTCACATTTTCCATACCGAATGTAAAGCACGAGATTGTTGCTCCAACGAAAGATGTATCACATTAATTGGAGAAATCCTTCATATACTTGCTTAGGCGTTGACGAATTCATGTAGGGTGATAAAGGACAGTCAGTCTGGTGAAGTACAAGTCCTTGCGTGATTTTAGAAATAATCTACATCAGCTTATGATATACCTGAGTCCTGAATCGAGCAACTGCAAACTTCCTTAACTAAAGGGCACGCGTTAAAGTAAACAGTTCAGATTGGCTGTTAGTATTACCTTTCTAGGAATATCTTCAGCCACTGAGGATGACCTAGGAATACTGCAACACAGTTCCACCTTTCTTTTATGCTACAATAAATTTCTGCATTCAGCCCTTAATTGTCAAACGCAGAGACCAATTGGTGTGGTTAACTTAGGACCCTTACTAACCCAAAGAGAAATTCATATTTGGTTCTTATCATAATGGTTATAATTTTTTTTACAAAATCTACGGTGCTGGAGCCCAAGGTTTCAATTCTTATTAAAGTTATAAAGTGTACAATCAAGGATTCAGTGTGACGTTTCGACATATCGTCCGTGCACACCTAAATTGGCATCATACCATCATTCTAACTCCATTAAACTCAGTGTGTATTCATATACTTATTTTTACCGTGCGTAACACAGTATGCAGGTAATGAATTCCACATTTAACTATCAAAAACACTTTAAAAAAGAAAGTAAAACCAACATAATGCAGGTAATATATCCTGACTACAATGTCATTTGACAGTTAATTAGATGCTGGCGTTGTTTTTGACAGGTCAGAAACAATAGTGTATCTAATCATTTCTACTGTTTATATATCGCAGGGATGAAACCAGATTTATCAAAAGAATGCTTAGAAAAGCTTTTGAATTTGCACGTAAATTACCTCATCATTTCAGCAGATAAACCTCCTCCACCTCTTCTTCTTCTTCTTCTTCTTCTTCTTCTTCTTCTCAAATGAATCCCCAGTGTGGGTCGTTGTTTTTAATGGGGAATTTCCAGGTGTTTCTGTCCTGTATCCTCCTATTTATGAATCTACATAATGTCATGCCACAGACATTATCTTGTAACTCTCCAGAATCTATCAAGAAGGCCTTTTAGCTCTACCAGCAGGATGATGTTTCATATTAGGTAGCCTACTGAATAATGAAGTGTCCATGGAGGCCTTTGTTTTTTTCAATTCAGTGTGATCATTCATTTCAAGACCCGTTTGCTTCACTTTCTACTTATTTCAGCAATCAGTCACAGAATTCTGAAGCCAAAGCAGCAATTTCGTTGACAGGCGTCAAAACCTTGTGGTATTGATAACTTCAGTCTGCTGATATTTATTTCCTCTACACATTTAACGAAGAAAAACACATCTCCCCTGAGTATTATGAATGTTTAGTTAGATAAAAAAAAAACACAAGGGAAAACTTGAATTAGTATTCACGCAGCGCCTTAAGGGTAAGAGGCATAATTCATGAGATGGCTCCTTTGGAAAAAAATAAAACTTGAAATATTTACCTTCATATAAAACCTTAAAGGAATAACGATCAGTATACGAGGTGATACGCACTACAGTGAAAACTAATTCAAGAGGATGATCCAAGTAAAATTTTGGAACTTTCTAAAGCCGACAGTGTGTCATGATACAAAATTCTGAAGAAGAAAAAAAATGATCAGAGTATTTGGGGCATAACGTATCGTCTTGCTACGAAAATACACACCACTTCATGGACTCTCGAGTTCTTGGATAAAATTCACACCTGTTCAGTGGCGCCGAAATTTCTCAAATTTTCCTGGTTTGCTGAACTCGACTCAGGTCCATAATTCATGGATTTGCCCTCAGCAATGAATTTCTTGTGAAATCGGAATAAATCTTCAGTATCTTTCATCCGTCTCCTTTTATAGCACTAACCTGGATACACCTGTCAAGTGTAAAATATGACATATCAGCTTATTACTGATTTTTTAAAGCTAACTCTTTTATACCATTATGTTGAAGACTATCTTTTCCCGCCCAGTTTCCTGTTTGTTTGCATTTGCCACATGTTTTTTTTCTCTCCTTCTTTATTATTCCTTAAGATATTCTCTCTCAACTTCTCCTTCTTCTTCTTCCCCGCTCGTAAATTTGAGAATCCCTTGCTTCAGCTCAGAGCTTGAAGGTGATGTTCTGTTAATCTCAGTAACCGTCAGTTAAATAAAATACACGTATTCCTTTTTACTTGATTTTATCACTGAAAAAGATGACTACTGTATAAACTGATTTCTTTTTCTCCTTCTTTTACTTCACCTATTGTAACTTCTCTTTTACTAAAGGCTTTTGGTGTTCATTATTTTGCACTCAGGTGCGTTTCATATCAAAGCGCTCCTTGATGCATCAGACTGACTGATCCGTAACGTTATTCTTTTTGAATTACAAACGAAAGAAAAAGAGAGCAAAATATTCCCGTACTTTTCGTAACGTTCAAAAGGTCCTTTGGAACAAGAATACTTTAGTCTTTACAGCTCAAAAGTCAGATTTTTTTTAACACTTGCACCAAAAAGTGATTAAGAAAGTCATTGTTCGCTAATGGCGTTTCTGCTGAGGTAGTGCATTGATAGATTTTATTTTCTTCCAGAAATAATGTGTGTGTGTATCTGTGTGTGGTTACAGAATAATGAATGACAAATAGAATTACTCTATTTGCGTATGTGCACATGAGCCACAGTAAGGAATAACAAACGAATGGACTCTGTGTCAGTGTGCGTATGTCCGCAATAGTCATGAAAAACATATAAAAGAGAGAGTGTGTTTGCGCGCTTGCGCAGCACAAAAAAGGACTCTGGGATATCCAGAGGAACCACGGCCTCTGTCACCTCCAATAATAAACTTCAAAGACGAGATTTTACGGAACATCAAAGAATTGTTGACGTAGAGTACACGAAGGGAAGTTCGTTCGGTTTCTGCGCAGCCGTGACCTATAATGAACTTGGGGACTTCTATCTTTACGTTGCACCAGGTTGAAGGTCAGAATCCAATCCCAAAGGAGTTTGTCATGTCTATCAATTTTGCACTGAGAGAGAGAGAGAGAGAGAGAGGTCATTGGAGATACTGAATGACTAATGGTTCGTCGGTGAGTTATGTTGACTTTGATTGCTCTCATATTTACATCTCATGAATTTGTATTGATACAGATTTTCCATTTCTGCAAGTGGTTAGGCTGGTGGGATGTGAAACTTTACGCCTTCATTCAGCTCAGACTAGAAGAACGCAAGAAATCAATAAAAATAAATAAGAAATAAAATAAAAATAACACCACTGTAATAAGCCAACACTCCAACACCTGACTATATCATCTTTCTCGGGCTCACCCCCTGTCCCAACCTCGCACCCCGACCTCTCATCTCACCCCCAGCCTAACCCCACCTCTCTTTACCACCAACCCTCCCAACCCACCAAACCCCCTTCTCCCCCAACGTCCCCACCTCCTCAACCTAGTTTCCAGCTTGCATTTTGAAGAGCATTTACGATATAGAAACAAGGTTATGGTTTATAAAAAAAAGTTACTATTGATGTAACTTGCTTTACGTTCACAAGTATTAAGCTACAAACATCGTTATCTCATTCACTATATTTTGAGAATAACATACACCAAGGGAAATTATAAATGCCCAGTGTTACAAACTTACCACGTAACTACCGTGGTGAAAACACAAATATGTACAGGATAGCCGACATCACAATATATCTCTTTATAACCGAGATGTTAAATCGACTGTATATCATTGTATGTAAACTGAAAGCCCAGGTTAGAATCCTAGCCAGGCAGAGCTCAAGCTCATTCTAGTTCAATGCATCCTACTTATAGCTTTTTTATTTTATTTTTTTCTTATTTTCAGACTGCTAACTTAACCTCCACAACAAAAACTTGATTCACGCACGCTCTTCCTCAATGAATCCTCTCTGTCATTTGTTGGGCTTTCTCAGTTGAAAACCTACCTTATACCTAAAACCTACTTTATACCTAAAAACCTACTTTATACCTAAAGTCATACCTTTTACCTAAAACCTACCTTATACCTAAACTCTATCTTTTACCTAAAAACCTGTTTTATACCTGAAAAGCTACGTTTTACCTAAAAAGCTACATTATACCTAAAATCCTACCTTTTACTTAAAACCTACTTAGTACCTGAAAAACCTCCTTTTACCTAAAAAGCCATATTATACCTAAAACACTACTTTTTACCTAAAACCTATTTTATACCTAAAAACCTACCTTTTACCAAAAACCTACTTTATACCTAAAAGCCCACTTTATACCTAAAACCTACCTTTTACCTAAAATCTACTTTATACCTAAAAACCTACCTTTTTTTACCTACCTACCTATTTAAACCTAAACCTTACTATATATCTAAAACCTACCTTTTTATTTTACTAAAATTCTACTTTATACCTAAAACCCTACCTTTTACCTAAAAACCTACTTTATACCTAAAACCTACCTTTTACCTAAAATCTACTTTATACCTACCACCTTTACCTAAAAACCCTAAAACCCTTTTTTACCCTTTATACTAAAATCCTACCTTTTACCTAAAACCTACCTTTTACCTAAAAACCTACCTTTTACCTAAAACTTACTTTATATCTAAAAACCCACCTTTTACCTAAAAACCTACTTTATGCCTAAAAACCTACTTTATACCTAAATTCTTACCTTTTACCTAAAACCTACGTTATACCAAAAAAACTACCATATACCTAAAGTCGTACCGTTTACCTAAAATCCTACTGTATACCTAAAAAAAAACTAGCCAAAAACCCTACTGGGATAACCTACCTTTTACTTATAGCCTAAAACATTTACCTAACAAAACCATCTTTATACCTAAAAGCCTACCTTATACCTGAAGCCTACATTATACCTAAAAACCTACCTTATACCTAAAGCCTACTTTATACCTAAAAACCTACCTTATACCTAAACCCTACTTTATACCTAAAAACTTACCTTATACCTAAAACATACTTTATACCTAAAAGCCTATTTTATACCTAAAAACCTACATTTTCCCAAAAACCTGTGATACCTAAAAACCTACCTTTTACTTAAAAGCCTGTTTTATACCTAAAACCCTACCTTTTACCTAAAAACCTACCTTTTGTCTAAAAACCTTTTACTTATAGAATTAAATTTACTTTATACATAAAAACCTACTTTATTCCTGAAAACCTACCTTTTCCCTAAAAACTACTTTATACCTAAAAACCTACCTTTCCCTTAAAACCTACTTTATACCTAAAAACCTACCTTTCCCCTAAAACCTACTTTATACCTAAAAACTTACCTTATACCTAAAACATACTTTATGCCTAAAAGCCTATTTCATACTTAAAAACCCACATTTTCCCAAAAACCTGTTATACCTAAAAACCTACCTTTTACTTAAAAGCCTGTTTTATACCTAAAACCCTACCATTTACCTAAAAACCTACCTTTTGTCTAAAAACATTCTGCTTACAAAATTAAGTTTACTTTATACCTAAAAATCTACTTTATGCCTAAAAACCTACCTTTTCCCTAAAAACTACTTTATACCTAAAACCCTACCTTTCCCCTAAAACCTACTTTATGCCTAAAAACCTACCTTTCCCCTAAAACCTACTTTATACCTAAAAACTTACCTTATACCAAAAACATACTTTATACCTAAAAGCCTATTTTATACTTAAAAAACCACATTTTCCCAAAAACCTGTTATACCTAAAAACCTACCTTTTACTTAAAAGCCTGTTTTATACCTAAAACCCTACCTTTTACCTAAAAACCTACCTTTTGTCTAAAAACATTCTACTTACAAAATTAAGTTTACTTTATACCTAAAAACCTACTTTATGCCTAAAAACCTACCTTTTCCCTAAAACCTACTTTATACCTAAAAAGCTACCTTATACCTAAAAACCTACCTTTTCCCTAAAACCTACTTTATACCTAAAAAGCTACCTTATACCTAAAAACCTACCTTTTCCCTAAAACCTACTTTATACCTAAAAAGCTACCTTATACCTAAAAACCTACCTTTTCCCTAAAACCTACTTTATACCCAAAAAGCTACCTTATACCTAAAAACTTAGCTTGTACCGACCCTGGAGTACTAAATAATACCCTGCCCATTTAGTCTTAGTCACCCTTATAACATTAACCGCACTGGAATAATAATTCCTCTTACGGATTCCACTGGAACCTATCCCTCATCCAGGCATTCCTTGCAAACCCCCACCAGTCACATCTGACATGTAATCCTGTTTTCTCCTGATTTCTTTCCATTTACCACCCTCTCAGTTACCCTCCTCAAGTCCTCAGCCATCATGTGATTCTCCGCTCTTTTATTTTCAACACTTAAGAAATCTTTCTAAGTCCTCAGTCAATCGATACAGGGCGTACTCTCATCTGGAATAACGTTTCCACTCTTTTGGGATGGGGCCGGTGGCCCTATGCCTTTTTTTGGGAACTTGGTTATCACCTACCACAGTTGACCACCCACCACGTACATAATTCACTGATCAGGTTAATAAAAACACACTATACTGAATTCTGATTTTTCGAGATATGCTATATATACATACACACACACACACACACACACACACACACACACACACACACACACATATATATATATATATATATATATATATATATATATATATATATATATATGTGTGTGTATATATGTATGTGTATATATGTCATATATCTATATGCATGAGCATATGTAGATATACATACACACACACACACAATATATATATGTTGTACCTGTGCTTTCACACATTTTCAAATATTCCAGGATAAAACTCCGGAGTTAATATTGTATTATTATGTCTGACCTATTACTTGTTAAGTTTGCATCTGTTCGAGAGTAATTTTTGGTAGAGTGATTTGCTGATGTTGTTTATGCTTATATCATCCTCGTCACTCTTATGAAATAGATTTCATGTACCTTGCTGAACTCGGCCTTGTTATATTCGTGTAGATAAGATGAAGTAATCCTCGCGAAAACATTGTACGTTAAGCATTTAGATGTCTGCTTCGTATACTGCCATCAAATAGGAGAAAATATAAGTTTGTGAGATGTTAAAGTATTCATGAAGAATGAGGTTCTGTGTTATCAGTTTTGGGTTACTTGCAAGAAAGTATAAGATTTTAACGAAATTTTGTTATATGTTCACTAACGTAACATTGCAATGTCATAGGATTCAACATAATCATTAAAAAAAAGTGAATCAATAGTCTACAACTTTTCAGAGGTAAGTTTATTTTCATTTGCGGATCTCATTTGGCGTTAGATATTCGTTCATGTACTAACACCTGGCCTGTTCGAATATTCCTAAAATATGGTCAGTTCAGGTGGAGCTTGCGCATGTGTTCTTATTCAGGATTCCACGTAATCTGTCCCGGGGTTAAAACTCATATGACTTGTACATCCCAGTACTAAAAGCGCGGTGGAGATAGGCACATTTTCAGTGCCGAAGTTAGCTCTAGGAATCGCTAAATGTACACGATACTTCATGATACATTCGAGAATGACGTTGGTGGCAGATTTCTCTCTCTCTCTCTCTCTCTCTCTCTCCAGACTTCTTACCTTTTTCGAAACAATGTCACTACCTGTGTTTAGAAAGTCTTCGAATTTCACAAACACGCCAACTCACAAATATTATATACCTAATATATACACACTGCTGTCATCACAACCTTTTCTCCTGATACACTCAATTTTACCCAGATTATCTTTAAGTTAGTTTTGTAGTCTCATTTCTGCAATGGTCTTTCTTGCACAGTAGAGACATTCGTTTAATTTTCCTGTACATTTCAGCCACAACAATCACATTCACTCTTTATCCTTCCTATGCCTGTACACCTTGCCTTTCAACTGTGGTTTCAGGAACTGCCATAGATTAGATCTTTTTTCATAAGACAGATATACTAGAATACGTTTTTTTCCTTCTGTACCACTGAAGTAAATAAGGTCTCCTTTCCTTAAACAGATCGACTAGCATACGTTCTTTACTGCTGTCCGATATCCACGTACACTCAAAACCCCAAGACTAAATGCTGTGCATATCAAGCAGAGAGTGTAGAACTGCATCCCAAAACTAAATGCTCCAAGCCATTTCGTTATTTTCACGCAAAACTGGTCGATGGAAAAGTTATTATTCCGTATCAGAGAAGTGTCCTCTACTGGCTTTCAAAGAAAAGTTGATCTGCAACCGTAAAGGGGAATTTTCTCACCACTAAATCCACAGCCCTCAGCTAGGCACTCACCACCGAGACATGGCACAGTGGCATCCATAGGCGTAACTGCTAGGGGTCACGGAGGTGCACGTGCCCTCCCCTCCATATGAAACTGGTGCCCGCCACCCACCCCTATTTTTGAAGCTTGATGAAGCTTGTAGTAAAAGTCTAAGCTTAATTTTCATATTATTATTATTATTATTATTATTATTATTATTATTATTATTATTATTATTATTATTATTATCATCATCATCATCATCATCATCATCATCATCATCATTTATTATTATTATTATTTATTATTATTATTATTTATTATTATTATCATAATTTATTTATTTATTATTATTTGTTATTGTTAATGTTAAAGTTTTATACATCTAGGATTTTTGGTTTCTGTTTTTTTTTTTTGAAGGAAAGAAAGAAGAAAGGGCCTACGAAGATAAGTGGAATTTTACTATATTAACGGTAAGAAATATTTCCATATGACTTAAAAAAAATGAGTATTATAATTTGTGGCCCCCCATATTCAGCTGTGGCCCCAGGTGCCCCCCAATAATAGACTCCTAGTTACCCTATGGTGGCATCCCAGGCCAATGATACATGGAGACTCGAAGCGCTATGACTTAAACATTCGCATCACCAGAGGAAGATCTTCGTTTCAGTTCTTTAGCGAGTCAGAATTCCTTAAGCTTTATGCCGCTACATCCCTCTTTTGACCTGAATGTTAAATTAGGAGCCTGGTAGCTCAACAGCAGCTGTGGTACGTCACACTTGAGGTGGAAAGGGGAATGGCGGGACTAACAGCCTTAAACCAGAACCTTGGGGAAAACTAAGTGGCTAATTAATCTAATTAATCTATGTGGAGACACCCCCTAAGGGGAAAAGCCGTTTGGATATATATATATATATATATATATATATATATATATATATATATATATATATATATATATATATATATATATATATTTCTTCTTTCCCACTGTTATCCCTACACTAAGGGGTCGGTTGCCTGATACGCCTTTCCTTACAACATCAGGCATGGTTTATAGTTTGGTAAAGGGTTTTTTTACGGCCGCATGCCCTTGCTGTCATCAACCACAGCTATTGGTGGTGGGCCTCACCTTTGACTAAAGAGTCCACCTCCAATGCAGCAGTTTCCACAGTTATTGGCGGTGGGCCTAGCCTTTTAATAAAAAAAAAAAAGTAAGACTGCAAGGCAGCAGCTGTCCTTTTAGTCGCCTTTTACGACACGCAGGACCTACGGTGGTAGTTTTCTTACACCCCTACCACAGGATGGTAAATATATTAAATATAGATATATATACCTATACTATATATATATATCTATATATATATATATATAATATATATATATATATTTATTTATATATAATATAGAATATTATATATAGATATATAGATAGATATATAGATATATATATATATATATATCTATATATAATCTATATATATATCTATATATATATATATATATATATATATATAAATATATATATATATATATATATATATATATATATATATCATAATATATGTATGTGTGGTATATATATATCTATATATATATATATATATATATATAATATTTATATATATATATAAATATATAGATATGAGAGGGAGGGAGAGGAGTACGTGTAGTTTGTAGTATGTATATGAACGTCTTAGGCATGAGAACCTCGTCCATCCAAAAGTAAGGGAATTGAGCCCAGATTCTTCTTTTGTTTCAAGAATGACCACAAAGTAATTTGACGATTTAATCACGCTGAATAAGGATGATAGGTTATCAAATGACACAATACAGAGCCCATTCACTCACATGCAACTACGAGCGCACACATCCAGACATACACCCGCAATGTATATATTATATGTGATACATATGTATATTTATTTATATAAATATACATATGTGTGTGTATACATATATAAGCATATATTTATACATACATATAATATGTACAATACACACACCTAAAGTGCGTGTGTGTGGATGTGCGTACTCACAATCACATCCAATGAACACCCTCTGCTCTGTTATTCCATAAACTATCATTATGTTACTTCATAAACTGAATCGTCCAGTTATCGTCCATGACAATACACACATATATATGTTTACATGTATGTATATATAATATACATATATATATATATATATATATATATATATATATTTATATATATATATATATATATTATATATATACATTTGAAAAACCTGGGTTCGATCCTGATGTGAGTCAGAAATTTACTCATATATATATATATATATCATTTGAAAAACCTGGGTTCGATCCTGATGTGAGTCAGAAATTTACTCTCATATATATATATATATATATATATATATATATATATATATATATATATATATATATATATATATATATGAGAGGGAGGGAGAGAGTACGTGTAGTTTGAAGTATGTATATGAACGTCTTAGGCATGAGAACCTCGTTCATTTTCCAGTTAAGAAATTAGATTAAATCTAGACTTTAAAGCAGTAACAGAACTTCCGCCATATCTGCAAAAGCTATTTGCATGACTAGTTTATACGTAAATCACCTCTCGTGTCAAGCGGCTGTAAGCCAGAAGACACGACCCACTTCCAGTTTTCGAGTAACAGGAAGGATTTTCGCCGGCGAACCTGACGTGATGTCGCCAAAGACTGTTCTCATGACACTTATATCAAGTTAACTTTTTTTTTTATGTAAGCACGTTTGCTTTTTCAAACTGTTTGGTCAATTCGTCCCATATTCGTCTTAACAAATAAATAATAGTATTAGTATTAGTTCTTTTTTTGGGGGGGTTGGGGTGTCTATCATAGTCATCCTATTCGACTGGGTGGTTTATATAGTGTCGGGTTCCGGGATGCATCATGCCTCCTTAGGAGTCCATCACTTTTCTCACCATGTGCGCTGTTTCTAGTAGCACACTCTTCATGAATCCTGGAGCTACTTCAGCATTTAGTTTTTCCAGGTACCTTTTCAGGGATCTTGGGATCGTGCCTAGTTTTCCCATGATAATGGGTACAATTTCCACTGGGATATCCCTAATCCTTCTTGTTTTTATTTTCAGTTTTTTTATACTTGTCAATTTTTTCTCTTTCTCATCTATTCTGGTGTACCAAGGTATTATTATTTTTTGTTTTGCTTTTTGGTCTATCACATTTTGACTGGGTGGTATTTATTATTATTATTAATATTCACACTTGACAATCGAGAAAGATTATTAGCTTACGCAACTAGCCTCCGTGGGATAAGATGTCCTTTCGTAAATAAGGAGAGAATGAAATCCTGGGGGATCTAATCGAATACATATGAAGAAACAACTATATATGAGTAAACCAACGGATAAGTAAATATTTACTACATAAATAATAAACTCTGTCTGTAACATTAAGGTGGAATCACCTGCCACTTCAAGTAGCAATTACGACTTGGACGAAGTTTTTCGACATTTTGACAAGCATTCCTTACTCGGAAGGCAACGTCCTCTGAACGCAGAAGAGAATCTCCTCCTGCGATTAATGCACTTCGTGCGAGTACTCTCGCCGGGCGCCCTGCTCCTCTTCGTGTTAGGAAAACTTCGGAATTCAGTGTTTTGTGCTTCTGCCTGCGTGTCTTATCTGTTTACTGCTGCGGCGTCGGTGGCCTTAGTTGCTGCGACGACAGTATGGATAAACAAATCAGTCAGCCAGTATTCACTGGAAAGATGACTTAATGCAAAAGCGCCTTCAAGCATGCAAGCATTTCGTCATGGTCCGAAATAGACCACACGAGCAAACCTTGACCTTATATTGATAAGCATCTATAAATTATCTCTCTCTCTCTCTCTCTCTCTCTCTCTCTCTCTCTCTCTCTCTCTCAGCCTGGCCAAGAAACGCAGTCGTGGTTACTCTTAAACATGCACACGACCCTCGTCGTGAATCAGATCGTCATCTTTAATTAGTTCAAGTGCAACTTATGCTCTCCGATGCTATTGATATGAATACTCTTTCCCTCCTTTTTTTTTAACTTACTCTGCTCCAATTGTCATTCCCATCTGAATCTAGATCCTTGGAGAGGAACGGATAAATAAGATACATGCTTTTAGTATACATGTATTTAAGACGGATGCTCCGTTGAAGCCGATCCAGATAAGTCGCCTTTCTGCTTAGAGTCTCCTTCGGTAACACCGGCTCTTTTTATCCCACCTTACAGTTACGCTCTCTCTCTCTCTCTCTCTCTCTCTCTCTCTCTCTCTCTCTCTCTCTCTCTCTCTCTCTCTCTCTCAAGTTATTATGCCAATGCAACGATGATGGTAATTACTGAAAATAGATTGATTTTGCACCGGACATTTTGATTTATCTGTATCATCAGTTTACATACTACAAAAAATAAAACACTATTTGCAAACTCATGTGCATCCACTGATCAGTTAGTATACATAAAAATTTAGCTAATTAAAAAAAATGTTTGTTAGACCAATTTCAATCCTAGTCTGACCTCGGGACAGTTCAAACCCCAGTTACTCTGAACACCAAGCAGTTCGGGCTAGACTAAGTCCTACTCTAACCAGTTTTCAAAATACGAATAGCCGGAAAACATTGCGGTGGCTTCGTTCATGTGAAGTAAGGAGGGCGCAACCGCAAACTGTCTGTACAATGATTAGTCAGTTCCCTAATCTCTCCACTACTGTATTTTTCGTTTTGCTTGTTATTTGAGGTTATGAGGCTTCATTTCCCTTCCTGAACGACCTCCACACGGTTAAGATTAGGCTACAGGGACCAATCATAATCATACATTCGAGTTCAGTGAAAGAGGGGGAAAGGAGTTCTGGGAAAGCCGGAATACTACTTATGGACCCCTTGCGAAATTTCAAACACCAGAGGAGAGTAGCTCGGTCCAGTCTTAAACGCCTTTTCTCTATATAGAAATTACTGTGATAATTCCGTGAAACTTAAAAATAATAGGTATTTTACGTCATGAAATCTGACTTTGAAACTACACGGGAAAATAGTCGTATTATTACTAAGTATTGTCTAAATACTAGTCCACGTTCAGATTGGTGCCACGACATAGGTTAGTTATGAAAAAACACAACATACACACAAAGTAACCCGTTTTAGCACACTGTCTCATCAGAATCAAGTCCATGGAAATGTCAAGTTTTCCCTGTGTGGC